>NC_081562.1:134946626-135246626 GCF_022355385.1 Mustela nigripes
CTGGAGCACCTGTGACCATCCAGACATTTCTCTCTTCATTGGCTCCTGGAGCACCTGTGACCATCCAGACATTTCTCTCTTCATTGGCTCCTGGAGCACCTCTGACCATCCAGACATTTCTCTCTTCATTGGCTCTCTCCCTAAGTGCCCTCTCCATCACCGGCTGCTTCAGGGTGGCCAACTTCTTACTTAAATCAAAAAAATGAGGCAGAAGAAGTTACGAGGCGTTTTACAACTCTGTCTTAGAGGTTATTGATAGTCCTCCTTTATTCAATGGATCACACCCAGTTCCAGTTTCCCAGGGGAAGAGTCTGACAAGTGTGTGAATCCTTGGAGGTCTGGATCACTGGCATGCTATCTTGAAGGCTGGCTCCCACAGGAGCGAAGATAGGCCCACCACACAGAGCTGAAGGGGGGATACATTCTTGAGAACATCGAGGTAATCATGAGTCTGGTCACGGCAACAGGGGGAAGGGAGAGATTTGAGGAATATTTTAGAATTAAAATTGATAGGGCTTTGCCACTGGTTTGGGAGTGAGTAGTGGAGGTGGTGGGGTGTGTGTGTGCAGAGGGGAACATGGTTCTAGAATGCTTTTTCACGGACAGGTCTTGGTCAGACATCCAGATGGATGTAGATACCCATGGTGTGGTCTCTGTGATGGCCAGCGGACATCATATCAACAAAATGTCCATGGAATAGTTGGGACTGGATTGGTTTCAATCTTTAAATTATTCTAGGACCCTAGAGGTCTCCGGCTATGGAGAGAAAAGAACTCTGCTTCTGTAACAATGACCACTTGGCAAGGTTTTCATGAGGATTAAATGAGGCTTATTTTATTTCTACGAAGGGCCTGGTAGCTGGTAAGTGATACGTCAGAGTTCATTTCTTTCCCTTTATGGTCTTAGGATAACTTATGGTCCTAAAATAATTTCTTTAAAAAATAAGAGTTTAAAAATAGTAATTCCACTTCCCTACCAATTTCAGAAAGTTTATGTCAGGCTTAGACACAGGTTCTGACTCTGTGTAATAGATGAACCAATGCAGTATTATATAGCAGGGGTCAAGCCAAAACAGTCACCCCAAAGGTTTTTGAAAATCAAATTGTGAAAAATCTTTCCGTGATTATAGCAACTGTTTTTTGTTTTGTTTTGTTTTGTTTTTTTAAGTTGGGTGGAAAACAAGTCCCAAGAAACTGTACAAAGTGGTTCCTGGAGAAACCATAAAATCCATAGGGAAGGACGTCAAGAGGCTGTTCTTCTGACAGCCAACAAAAAAAAGAATAAACACTATGGCCGGCCCCAAATCCAAAGCCCACAGCTTTTGAAAAATAAAGATTTATGATCTGGGTTTAAATGGTGATGAATCACTTGGCGATACATGTTTTCTGGCACAACCTGTCAGAAGTAACGAGCCGTAGTCCGTTCCAGAGTTCATCTGGTTGTACGCGTTCCCTATAAAATATGGAAGAGAGTGGGGCACAATTTGTCTGAGTCTTTGCACGACTCTCCTCCAATTACTGAGCTTCTGCTCCTGTCACCGGTGAAAATAAATGGGCTGATAATTACAGCCTCACTCAGATACAGTCTCACAGCCGTGTTTCCCTGGGCTTCACCAGCCTGTGTGTCTAATGGGGTCACATTATGAGCCATAACGCAAATTTTTATTGTCTCCTACCAGTGCCCCCTTGCCCCTCTGCTCCCTGACTGACCTCCATTTCAGTGTGAGGTTCTCCCCTCACATCTCAGGCTCTCTCTGGGGCATGCCTCACTTGCCCTTGGGTAAGGCTGCTGGTTGGATACTGCGCCCGTTCTCGGCATGTGGTGGCCTCTTGGGTGCATCTGATGTCATACTATTTTTGCTGGGCCTTATGGTCTTCCTCTGTTACCACCACATCTTTTTCTGGGCACTGGTCTTAATTTCTGGGACTCTCTTGGTGCCAGAGCTGTGTGATGGTCTGTGGCAAGACAGGGTAGAACCAAAACCTCTCTTTGTTACTCTATATTGTGTGTGCATGTGTGTAGGCACAGGTGCCCATAATCTGTAATGCTTGCATAGTACATCCAAGTTCAACATACACGAATCCCGGCTGAAGCTCAAGCTGGGACCTGTAGGGCATTTTCTTTTTAATGAAATATTTGTAGTTCTTTTGCAAAGGTTTTCATGGTTACCTATGAATTCCTTCTTGGAAGGTGGAGAAATGAGCCCTTGAAAATTGGGGGTTTCAGAGCTTGTTTCTTGGCTGGCTCCCAGGGTGTGCTTGATCATTTGTGTGAGACCTTGACCCTGGCTGTGTTGCTCCATCTGTCCAATAGGTAGCTGACAACACCCATTCTCTTTGATCTCCAGCTGGTTCTGGTAGGAGTGCTGTGACCTAGGAAAGCCACTGTGAGTAATCACAGGTTCCATGTGGAAATGTGAGGACAGAAGAATGCTTACTTGGCCTGTTCTGATTTTTACTGCTTTTAAATCAATTTTATTTGCATATCTAACTTCAGATAATGGTCTTCTTCTTCCTCTTCTTTTTTTAAAATTATGCATAGGGAAACTGAGGGGGAAAAAAAAAATCCAGGAAGTTCAAAAAAATTCTAAGCCCTGCCAGGGCGTCTCTCTCATAATCATCAGTGACCTGCCCTGGACATGACCTTGAAGCAGAGATGGAAAAAAGAGAACACATTAACACCAAAGCAGACTGATGCCTGTTCCCTTCTACAGTTTGGGCCCCATTCCAGGGTTTCAGCACACGCTGTCTTTCTTCTTCCAGAATGACTTCATGTCATACTGTTGGTTTTCACGAGCCATGAAGGACACCAGTCCAGGTCACAGATGGCTGGTCCCAGTGAGTCATGCTCGCAGTTCCAAGATCTCTCCCTGTGAGCATGATTGATGGGAGCTTAGGGAAGACTGCACTTCACCTTTCCAGAGGTTACCATGGAACCAGCTCAACTCAGCTGAGATTAAAAAAAAAAAAAAACAACAACTCATGAGAGCCATGTTATAATAGCAGTAACAGAGATTTGAAAAAATAAGCACTCAGAATCTCCCAATATACCAATAAATAATGATTTTATTTTTTCTATGTTCACCTATAGTATAAGAAGCAACAAAAAAATAGTATAAAGTGTGATTGAGGCTTTGAATGAATGTACTAAATTGATTAAATATACATGTAAATGGGCCTACCTGGGTAAAAGCTGTAGTTGATACTAGATATTCCTAATTTATTCAAAAGGATAAAAAAAATGAAATGAGCTATATTTTCATACATCCTGATCGAGTTCCCTTTTGTGTAAGCAGAAGAGGTGTCTTAATGCCTTTTTAAATTTTTTAAAAAGATTTTATTTATTTGACACAGAGTGAAAGAGAGAGCACAAGCAGGGGGAGCAGCAGGCAGAGGGACAGGGCGAGGCAGGCTCTCAGCAGAGGAGGGAGCCCTTGTGGGGCTTGATCCCAGGACCCTAAGACCATGACCCCCGCTGAAGGCAGATGCTTAACTGATTCAGCCACCCAGGTGCCCCACACCTTTTATTGTTTTAAAGAAAACAATAGTTTATTGCTTGTTAAGAACTTCTTACTGACTATAAAAGTAACATACACTTATGATAGAAAATCAGCAAAAAAAAAAAAAAAGAAAAAGAAGAAGAAAGTAGGGGCGCCTGGGTGGCTCAGTTGGTTAAGTGACTGATTCTTGATTTTGGCTCAGGTCATGACCTCATGGTTGTGAGATGGAGCCCCGCATCAGGCTTGTGCTCCACCCGGAGTCTGCTTGAGATTCTCCCTCTGCTCTCTCTCTCTCAAATAAAATAAATAAATACAATCCTTTTTAAAAAGAAGAAGAAAGTAAAAATCCCTTGTAATTTCACCACCAGGGATGCTCTTTTTTTGTTTGTTTCTTTTGTTTAATGGTAACTTCTCTGCCTATATATGTACTTTAAAAAATAAATTTAGTCACGCTCTACTGACAATGTTTATTTCTGCTCTTTTCATTTCTTATGCGCACAGCATCTCTTCAATGCCATTAAATATTATTTGAGGGTACCACATTAAATGGCTGTATCATTGTCTGTCACAGAGATTCTTCGATCACTGAACGTTTGATTCTGACATTTATCATAATCACTTCAGTGAGCAAGTTTGTACATTGACCTTTGCTAGGGTTTCGGAAAAATTCCTTAGGGAAGATGCTTGGAAGATGTCCTGCTGTTATTAAAGTGCGGACAGTGACATTCTTTGTTTCATCCTTTTTATTATCATTTTGGTGGTTCTCTTAGGTTTTACAGCATAATCCTTGACTTCTCAAAGCCTAATTAATATTTGGTGCTTTTAGCGATTTTATTTCTTTATCTGACACAGAGAGAAGGAGAGAGCAAGCACAAGCAGTGGGAGTGTCAGGCAGGGGAGAAGCAGGCTCCGCACTGAGGAGGAAGCCTGATGCGGGACTTGATCCCAGGACCCTGGAATCATGATCTGAGCCAAAGGCCACTGTTTTATTGATTTTGGCTCAGGTCATGACCTCATGAGATAAAGGGACACCTGGATGGATAAGTGGGTTAAGCCTCTGCCAGGCACCCCAAGACAAGATCCTTGTAATACTTTCCAACTCACAGGTGATCATTGCTGTCTATTTTAATTTTCTATTTTCTACCCCACAAAACTTTTTTGCGTTCATAAATAGTCAAAAGTTACTTATATTTACCCACAGATTTACCCTTTTTAGTGTGCTTCATTTCTTCCTGCAAAAGTGAACTTTATCTGGGATCATTTTCTTCTGTCTGGAGAACTTACTTAGTATTTCTCATAGTGTGTGTGATTGGTTCTCTGCTTCTGTTTGCACAAAAATATCTTTATCTCGCCTTCTTCTTCTTCTTCTCCTTCTCCTTCTCCTTCTTCTTCTTCTTCTAAGATTTTATTTATTTATTTGCCAGACAGAGATCACAAGTAGGCAGAGAGGCAGGCGGGGGTGGGGGATGGGGGTAGGGGAAGCAGGCTCCCCGCTGAGCAGAGAGCCTGATATGGGTCTTGATCCCAGGACCCTGAGATCATGACCTAAGCAGAAGGCAGAGGCTTAACCCACTTATCCATCCAGGTGCCCCTTTATCTCACCTTCTTGAAGGATCCTTCCAATGGGTATATTTGACATTTCTTTCCTTCCTTTGCTTTCTGTCTTCCTTTTCTTTTTCATTTGGTCTAAGTGTTGCTCCTTTAAAGATAATTTGTCTTTCTTTTCAGACTGATTTTTAAGATTTTAATTTTTATGTATTTTTTAAAGTAGTTTTACTAATATGTATTATTGTATAATTGTAATATTGGTACATATTTATGTACCCAAATAAGCATTTTTTCCCCTTTATCTTCTTTCGTCCCTCCCTCCTTCCTTCCTCTCATTTGGAATTGGTAGGGCTTGAATTTTTGGCTTCATATCTTTTCTTAGTTTTAGACAATTTTACCCAAATATTTCTTCTCTCCCGTTTTCTTCTAATCTCATTCTGAGACTCCAGTTACACTGCTAGCCCTTCACCCATCACCCTTTATGTTTCCTACCCTTTTTTTCCTGTATTTTTAAATCCTTCTGTCTCAGTGGTTCATTCTGGATCTTTTATTGTTTGCAACATGTGATTTGTTCATTCTTCCTCCACTTATCTAATCTGCCGTTAATCCCATTCTTTGAGTTTTTAATTCAGTTATTGCAGTTTTTAATTCTGTAATTTTCATTTCCTTTCAAATAGTTCATATTCTCTGTTGATATTCTCAGTCTTGTTTATCTCCTTGAAAACTGTAATTACAACGTCTGTGTCTGGTTAACTATAATTTCTAGAATCCTATAGGCCTGCTTCTCTTGTTTGTTATTTCTGCTCATTTTTATTCATGTTGCCTTATCAATTCATGTGCTGGTTATTTTTGATTGTGAATTTGCAAAATCGTTTGCAGACATATTTACGAGCTCAAGAGAGACTGATTGTATCTTAGTAGGGTGGAGGGCACGAACCATCTGAGATTTCCTTGATGCGATCTCAGAGATTAATATCATTCAGAGCCCTCCAAGGTCCTCCAGTATCTTCAGCTTATCGGACTCCTAGGATGGAACTCTAAAGCCCTCACCAAGAAAGGGCAACCACCAGGACATCTCCATTGTTGGAGCCTAGACCCCTAGCCCTTTTTCTCTGTCAAAAGCAGGACTCCGTTTCAGCGATGGCTGGAGAAATGGGCAAATACTTCTAGGAGAGATCAGTGCTAAATGCCAGCAGATGTCCCTGGACTCCTGTCCTCTCTCAGGTCCTAGCCCAGTAATTCTTCCCTTCTTGCCGCCTCCCTTTCCTCCTGCAAGGTCAGGAGCAGAGCTGGCAGTTCCCAGGTGCAGATGGGTCCCTTGTTCTCTTTTGAGTCCCCAAAGAGCACCCGGGGAGGCCACTGCAACAAGCCAATGGCACCATCATTGACCCGGCACTGAGACAGAAAACCCGTTTCATTACCTACCTGAAATATCTTCTCTTCTTTCCTTTTGAATCTCAAGTTTTATTGTTGTTATTTTTCCTGCCTTAAAGTGAAACCCAGTGAAATGCCATTCTTGATGGCAATATCTTTTTTTTTTTTAAAGATTTTATTTATTTATTTGACAGAGAGAAATCACAAGTAGATGGAGAGGCAGGCAGAGAGAGAGAGAGGGAAGCAGGCTCCCTGCTGAGCAGAGAGCCCGATGCGGGACTCGATCCCAGGACCCTGAGATCATGACCTGAGCCGAAGGCAGCGGGCGGCTTAACCCACTGAGCCACCCAGGCGTCCTGATGGCAATATCTTGATGCTTGTGTCTTCCTCAGATCTGCTTTAAGCGGTGGGGGAAACTTCCGGTGGGGCTTGAGTCTTTTTTCATCCTCATATTTATTTAGGAAAGAACATCAGTTATGAACCCAGAATAGCCAAAACAGAAAGCATGAGGCCAGAGCTGCAGCTCCTGTTATCAAAGTCAGCCATCTCCCTGGCTGATCTCAGTTCTGATGTGTTCCAGATCCTCAGAATACCATGGCTTTATTTTCTGCCATGCCCAACAGCCAAGTCTAACCTTCAGAGGGACAGCGAAAATAAGCACACTCTCAAGAAAGGAATGATGTCAGCTCAAGTCTCTTTGTTGCTTTTCATCATTTGGTGGGGGTGGGTGGGTGGGTGGGAGGGGGCGGTGGCGAGGCACAACACATTTCCTAGAAAACCATACCGCTTCCCAAGCTTTACAAGTGCTAGAGCCCCAGAGCACGGAGATGCCTGCGATCCTGAGGTGGGCACATCCAGGCTCCTTCTCTCACCTGTGCTTGATGAAAAATACCAGGCTGGCAATGGGAATGAATGGAAGAAAGTAAAAGAGCAATTGCATTTTTCCCCCCTCTCTGCTTCCTTCTCTAACAACATATATCCAGCTAGAAAGGACCAAGTGGCAGCTGGGAGCGCGCAGGGCTGGCTGGGGAGGCGTGGCCATGCGGGGGAAAGTGGCCGTGATGATGTCTGAGGAGCTACATTGCTCCAGCCAGAACTTTCCTCTCTATGCCACCTGGCACGTTGGTTCCCGACCTGTGGCAATTGCCTGACTGGATGGTCAGTTTGCGGTGTGGGGTGCACTGTGTAGGGTGGCTGGAGACAGATCACGGTGAGCTTTACCAACAGTGCTCTTCATTCCTCCACTCTAGACCCAGGAACCTAGCCCGTGTCCTGGTCTCCATCTCGTTCCCCTGTTAGCTGACTTCAGTGGATCCCTGTAGAACAGACACATTGTAAGTGCCCCCAGCTTCTGCGATTTGCCTGCAGGCAGGGGCAGCCACACAGTCTCTAGCCTGTGGCAGGTGCATGCGCCATGCAGGGGGAGGCATCTGTGGGCCAGACCTTCGCTGCTGGTATGTTCTAGAGGGAGAGACTGACAAGTGAATAGGAAGGCTATCGGAAGTGCTATTAGGAACATGGAGCTCACGGGAGGAGGAGTCATGGAAAACCAGCACTGTGGGTACTGGGATCTCAATTTTGAGAGAATCCATCCTCGTGCTCTTTGGGGGAATGGAGTGGGTAGGGATGGCGGTGATTTGCGTGAGGTAAGTCAGAGACTCGCCTCAGGTGCGAATCTTAAGGAGACTCAAAAAGCTCAATCATTAGGATAAATGATATTTTGATGCACTATTTTCAAAATTCAAGATTAGTGCCAAAAAAAAAAAAATCCATGACAAGCAACATATCCAAATTTTAAAGACAGGATCCAACAGTGCCCTGCTGAGCCTTACGGAGGCCTGAGGCAAAAGAGAAAACATTACTCTGCTATACATTCTTTTGTATGTTTTTTAATGATTAATTTCCCAGGACATTATAGTAGTTGCAAAATATTAAGAAATGGGGAAGTAGGTGTGTTAAAACTCCCGTGATTGTTTTAGATTGAAATACTGAAAAAATTTATTGATATCTTTTATAAATTTAACATTTACCAAACATACTTTAAAAGTCATTTTCTTCCATTGATTGTCACAACTCCCAACTGAAAAGAAGATGAACAAAAAAGGTTTTGAAAATACTACTGATTCTTTCCAATATATCCAGGAAAGTAAAATTATAATACATTACTATTATTATTATTATTTAAGATTTTATTTATTTATTTGACAGACAGAGATCACAAGCAGGCAGAAAGGCAGGTAGAGAGAGAGGGAGGAGGAAGCAGGCTCCCTGCTAAGCAGAGAGCCCAGTGCGGGGCTCGAGCCCAAAACCCTGGGATCGTGACCTGAGCTGAAGGCAGAGGCTTTAACCCTCTGAGCCACCCACGTGTCCCAATAAATTATTATTTTTTAATTATAATAAATTCTTGGGGCACCTGGATGGCTCAGTCGGTTAAGCATCTGACTTCTGCTTAGGGTTCTGGGATCCTGACGTCAGAGTCCTGGGATCAAGCCCCGCACTGGGTTCTCCATAGTGGGAGGAAGTCTGCTTCTCCCTCTCTCTCTGCTGTACCCCCTTGTTTATGCTCTCTCTCTCTGTCAAATAAATAAATAAAATCTTTCAAAAATTATAATAAATTCTGTTTGGTATATAAGTAAAATATTTAAACTTCAAGTAACATTGCAACTTTTAATTCATCTACTTTTCAATGTTTTCAACTATTTTAATGTTCTGATTAACACTTGCCCTAAAAACCTATGGCTAGAGGTGCACCTTTTTCCTTCTGTCCCAAGCTCCAGAGTGACTTTTGCGTGGCACTGTTGCATCATGTCTTTATTTATAATTTTGGTATTTTGTTCATCATGAATACATTTGCATTAAATTAAATTTTTAAAAACTGTTGCACTGAGTTAGAATTTATCCTGATTCCTGCATTTTTCAGTATATTCTGCACCTTTGCACTTGGCAGGGGAGCACCAGATGCACCTAATTTGGACACAAATTAGGGTGTGGCGTGGTCATCGAGAGCTGCTGTGACAGCCCAGGGGAGGGGATGGTCACTGGGGCCGGTGGTAGAGGTGGAAAGGGAAAACAGTCTGGAAAGTATGAATGACTATAAGCCCACAGGGTGATAGTATTAGGGTTCCTTGTTGCTATGGGGATAATCATTTGCGCTTCTTACTCTTTGTCTTCCCAGGCAATGTGGAGTCAGGAAGTAGTTTTGTCTTTCTGGAAAAGTTTTGCAAAAACCAAATTTCAACAATCATATAGTCGTTTTTCACTTTGCATCAACGTTTTATGTCCACAAGCCAGTAATTTTCTTTTAAGATTTTGGACATGGGAATAGGGAGGAAATATATTCTGTAGGCAGTTCTCTTTCCTAGCCGGGCTCTGCAGAATGAATATGGCACCGAAGGCATCTGCCCATCATCACAAGAAAAGGAGATAGTACCTTCCCTTTCAGAGACCCAGGCCAGGAAGAAACTGATGTGGTTTCTGGGGGACCCTCTCCCACCTGAGACTCACACATGTGGATGGCAGCTAGGCCCTTGGTGATCGCTACGAACGTCTGATAAGTGTTTTTTTTTTTCTTTTTTTTAAGATTTTATTTGTTTATTTGATAAACAGAGATCACAAGTAGACAGAGAGGCAGGCAGAGAGAGAGGGGGGGGGGAAGCAGGCTCCCCGCTGAGCAGAGAGCCCTGAGATCATGACCTGAGCCGAAGGCAGCGGCTTAACCCACTGAGCCACCCAGGCGCCCTGATGAGTGTTTTTTTATTAAGTGTTCTAAATGTTCAATAGTGACAGGTGAGGGGGGTACAATGATGGTACTTAGAGAGTAGTTCCCAGGGATAGGATCGTTCTGCTATGGAGCAGGAAATTTTCTGGTGATTGTTTTTTTTTGTTCTTGTTTCCTGAATGTCTCATTAATTTTCTTTCTTTCATTTCCTTTTAAATTTTTTTTCAAGGAAGCTTATTCTTGTTTAAAGGATATGCTTCCAAGGGAAGAGCGTGTGCGAATTATCTTTTGCTAGAAATAAAAAGGCGTGTCATGAATGCTTTTCCACCATAGGGTTTCGAAGAATGCACTCTTCTGGACAGAGAAATAATTGACTTTGAATTAATTATGCAATGAAGATTAAAATGTTAATTTTCATAGCAGGGGTCCTTTGGGTACTTTACCTTTCCATCACAGGTGAGGCAGAGCTGCTGGGTTTCCTTCTCTGTGAGCTGCTGTGTATTGATATGGGAAATGTGTAGAAAGGGTGTCAAATTTGGGGGTCACAATGGCAGTTATCATATTGACAGTGACCATATTATTTGATTTTTCTACACTCACTTAGGATCTAGTTTTGGAGTTAAGGACCATAAATACACCAAGTAGCATGTCTTAGAACTGGTGACATTAAATGACTCTTTATTATGTTCATTCAACAGATATTTGTCATGTGCCCACATGTGCCCTTTATGGTGCTGGAACTGAAGATGTAATACTTAAAGGGATGTTTTATTAAACAACTGTGGATTTAAAACCTTAGGATATATGTTTTGAGTGGGTCTATTAGACTGTGCCTGGAAGGGAGAATCCTTGGCTTCCAAATGGCAGAGAGACCCCCATCTTAGTCAGCTAAGGCTGTTATAACAAAATACCACAGACTTGGAGGCTTAAACAACAGACAGTTATTTCCCATGCTGCTGGAGGCTAGACATCCAAGATCAATGTGTGGGCAGACTTGGTACTTGGTGAGGACTGGCTTCTTGGCTAGTGGTTGGTCGCCATCTTGGAATGTGCTCACATGACCTCTTCTCTATGTGTGAGGAGAAAGGGAAATCATCTCATTATAGGACACTTATCCTTGCCTGAGGGCCCCACCCTCATGACCACATCTAAACCTATTTTATTCCAAAGACCCCATTTCCAAATACCATCATCACCATGGGAGTTAGGGCTTCAACATAGGAATTTGCGGGGACACAAACCTTCAGTTCATCACAGTTCCCTTGGAGAAGGAACCAGCTCAGGAAGT
Source organism: Mustela nigripes (assembly GCF_022355385.1). NCBI lineage: Eukaryota > Metazoa > Chordata > Mammalia > Carnivora > Mustelidae > Mustela > Mustela nigripes. Next base: position 134,958,054 of record NC_081562.1, read on the forward strand.
GACACATGAAGCAAACTATGTTTGATCCCTGCATGAGTTCAGAGGTAGAATTGTTCTGTGGGCAAACCCCTTCCTCCCTCAGATTCCCCGCCCTGAGCAAGGCTGTTGACAACTTCAATCCACAAAGGGAGGCGATTTAGTCAGGGGCATGCTTCCAGGACCAGGCTTGCTGATGGCCAGAGTTTTCTCGCCCCTCATTTAGTTGGGATACACTGGGCCACTCTGTGCTCTGAAGGGACATGTCAGCTACTCACTAATTTCCCCACACTTCCACTCAATCCCAGCTGGCCACTTCTTTGCTCATAAATCCTTTTACTTACCTGTGTCTTCTGGCTGTATTTCCACAAGGAAGAAGTCACTCTGTTATCTGTTAAAGGGAAGAAGCCCTGGCAGAAATGGCGCAACTCTGTGCCCCGCGCTGGGCAAGAGCTAACCTCAGCACTGTCCCTCCTGACGCCTGTCTCCTAGATGTGCCTTTCAGCTTCTTTCCTTCAACTTCCTAAATCTGAATGAGGCTGCAGCCCACGTGACTGGCACCCTTTTTAGCAGAATACTGGGCTCCTTGCTTTCAGCAGCTGTCCTGCTCACTCCATTCCCAGTGGCTTCCGCAGAGAATCTCTGTTGTGAGTGGGGAGCACCAGATGTTGGCCGGCATCCCTGTGGGTTTTGCTCTGCACACAACTGTGTTCTCAGGTTACCTCTCAAGACTTCACAGGATCAAGAAAAGTCGGGGCTGGAGGACTTGCGTGGAGACTGGCGGTCCTCACCACTCTGTTGTGTGTCTCCCATGCCCCAGGCTGACCCTTTGGCCTTTAATTTATGAGGGACTCAGTGCCTTGATTTTAAGTTCATTTCTCTTTCACCTCCTGACATAGAAGTAGCTCAGAATAGCGGGAAATGCCCTAGGCTGGTGCCCAGTTGTCCTGATTGCCAGTTCTCGCTTGGCTGCTAAAAGGCTGTGGGGTCTGGGACAGCTTCTCCCTTTTGAACCGCCATGGTCCATGGGGGTATACACATTCCCATTCTTTGTTGCCCAAGCCCCCCTTCCCACTGGTTGCAGAATCCTCCAGAAGTCTATACCAGTGACTGGATTTGCTCACTTAACTGAATCCTATCTGTCCTGCCTCTCCTCATACAAAACGAGGGATGCTGTACATCATTGATTTTCCAACAATTTTTAGAGCAGAATTCTTTCTTCAGATGATATCAGATGTGGAAACCCTACATGCATGTACAGGCTTCCTCATTTTTCGCGGATTCTGTATTTGCAGATTTGTCCAATTGCTAATAGTGGATCTGTAACCCTAATATCAACTGGTTGTCCACAGATACACACGGAGGGGTGAGATATTTTAATTGTCCCTTGCATATGTTCCCAGCTCAGGTCAAACAAGTCTCTTGTTTCAGCCTTATCCAGAGATGACCAGATGATGGACATGGATGGTGGGGGGCGTAGGGCCGGTCAAGGGATCCTGAGGCCAGTCTTTAGGATTTGAGTCCCAACTCTGGCTCCTGTTAGTGGGGCCACCTCAGGCAACTCATTTAACATTCTGAACTTCGTTTTCTCCTTTGTTTTGTTTTGTTTTAAAAATTTTTAAGATTACTTTTTATTATTTTATTATGTTCAGTTAGCCACTGCATAGTAGTACATCATTAGTTTTTTTTTTTTTTAAAGATTTATTTATTTATTTGTTTGACAGATAGAGATCACAGGTAGGCAAAGAGAGAGAGAGGAAGAGGAAGCAGGTTACCCGCTGAGCAGAGAGCCCGATGAGGGGCTCAATCTCAGGACCCTGGGACCATGACCTGAGCCGAAGGCAGAGGCTTTAACCCACTGAGCCACCGAGGCGCCCCTTGTTTTCCCTTTTGTAAAGGCACGACAGTAGAATCTACCAGGACGAATTGTTTTTAAGATGTAAGATTATAATCTGTGTGAGGTATGTGTACACACACACACACACACACACACACACACACTTCCCCTAGAAGGAACGAACTAGTATTCATTAATTCAGAGGTCAGGCGACCTTATAGAACATTAGGAACAGCCAGAACTGACTGTAAAACAATATACTGAACTGGCCCGGAGATCTGTCGGCCAACCTCTCTCAAGCTAGAAGGGGGGGGGGGGTACAAGGAAGCCAACGTTGCAAGCCCTGGGCATGGGACCTCAAGGAGCCCCTCTGTGATCGTCATGCTGAGGTGGGCTGGACCCTCCTGGTCTGAGGGGGAGACTCCCCTGGTCGAGCTGGGCAGGAGGAAGGCTTCATTTGCAGAGCCACAAGGAATTGTTCCTTCCTGAAAAAGATTTCCCACCAGCTCTTCCAGGGAGGTCTCAGCTAAATCAAAGGAATCCGTGTCTATTCATGTGGTTGGGATATCAGATCTAGAAACTCCTCTGCATTTGGCTTTCTTTTCTGTTTCTTTTACTGGAATGAAGTGTGATTGAGCATTAAATATTGCAGCATGTGTGTATGTGCCTATCTGTGCATGTCTTTGTGTGTATGTGTGTACGCGTGTTCATGCACATGGGCACACATATGTGCCTGTGTGTTTATGCATGTGTATTCGTACATTTGTGTATGTGTATGCATTTGTGCGTTGTGTGTACATACATTTCTGTGTGTACACATGCATGCCTGTGTATACGCGTTTGCATGTGTGTTCTTACATGTGTGCATGTATGTATATTTGTGTGTTTATGCATGTTTGCATTGGGTCTCTGTGTGCACATGTGCGTGTGTATGTGTGTGTGTGTGTGCGTGCCCATGTGTGTGTTGGAGGTAGAGTGTTAAGATTCAAGGTGGGGGGAAGGCAACCAGCATAAGCAGTGAATTTAAAGGCAGCAGAGAGACATGAATTTCTGCAGTGAGGCAGCTTCCGGGGCCGGAACTAACTTAAAAGATGTCAACATCCTTTCCTATCCACCCAGATGGTGTCTCCAGCAGGATCAAGGGAGACAGATGCCCTTCCCTCCCTTTTCCACCCCTCTTGTCTCATCCTCCTGAACCTCTCTCCCTCTCCGGCACGGCTCTCTCCGCCATCCCCTCTCCCACCCAGGCTGTGACTAGATTTCTTTGTCAGTAACTGTGGCTTTAAAAAGCCAGCTCCCGCAACACGTCCCTGTCTCATGCCCAGCCTCGCTGACCTATTCCATTTGTAGAGCAGGAGGTCCTGCACTCATCCCCAGCAAGCCAACGGGGTTCGTGGATCAGCAGCATCAGGGTCCCCCCTTCCCTCCCGAGGCTCTTGGAGCCATCACTCAAAGCTGACTACACAGGGGAAGGTGGCTGGCCATAAAGTAACACAAGAAAATGAACACATTCAGCATCCTCAAAGGAAAGCATCCTCAAATGGGAGGACACCTGCTTTGACACCACAGCGGGAAAGGACATATAAGGCCTCCTGCCCTGATCCGTTTTTAACACTGCACATTGGCTATGAGAGGGGAGGCCTCCCTGGAGATGGACTAGGCACCACTGCTCCTTCAGTACTCATTCTTTCACTTATTTATTCATGGTAGATGATCACTGCATACCTGCTACCTGCTGGGCAGCGTTCTCAGTCATCAGGACCCTGGACTCTTCCCTGGCTCAGCCACTCAGTCTTGGAGAAACTGATTGCGTGTTTGGAAACAACAAAACATTTTAAAATTTGGGATCTGACTGCAAGGAAATCCCCCCGCCCTGCCTACGCAGGCCTCCCCCTCACTGTCAGCAACCTGCAAGGTCAGGAGAAGTCTCCAGGTTGCCAGGGCTTTGGGCGAGATGATCAGTGCCCCTGTCAGGGCAGGGGCTGAGCTAAGTGTCCCTAGATCGTCCATGCTCCAGCCAGGGACACTCAGTTTCTACTGGATTTGTTAACAATTTGCCAGACTGCATTGCACCAAGAGTTCTGGGGTTTGTTTTATTTTGTTTTGAAAGATTACTTACTGAGCTTCAGGTTTGGAAAGAGACTTGTACATGACTCTCTAACCCTGAGGCAAGGTCTAACCTATGGCAACTCACTTGCCTTTGTTCCACCTCATTTATTTTGCCCGGGGGCCAAGGATAATAACAACTGGTCATAGCTTACATAGCTCTCGCTTTTAATATTCAAAATAATTTATATACAATATGTCATTAGGTATACATTTCCTTTTTCTCATGGTTGTAGCAACAGTGGACAAAACAGTGATTGCTGTTTCTGGAAGAAAGAGTGCAGAGCACATCTAAATGGATGGTTTCTGTGAAATGACAGACTAGGCTATGAGGACATATTTTTTCCTGTAGCGTTCATTATTGAAAAAGAAGTCCCTATACATCTGGGCCTTCAGCATATCAATAATTAAACAGGATCATCAAATAAAGATTGCTGCCATCTCCCTTCTCCCCCCGTCCTTTTCCACACGGGCACCCTGACATTTTGTGCCGTCGGAATGGCTGACAAATCTGTTTACCATTGAGAAATAAACTGCTTTTCCAACCCAAAGGGACACCCCAACCGTGTCTGCTCTTCCAAGGAAACGTAAAATATATACTTTGATTAAAAGAAAATGTCAACAAGGGGTAGTATTAGGCTTTTCTCCTGACTGCAGCCAGTAGCCCTGAAGCAAAGGTTGAGACCATGAGAAATTAAAAATAATCTACAGTAAAAGCCCCAGTCCCACAGCACTTTGTAGCAAAATGTTCTGAAGGTATACTTTGTACAGAAGCAAAACTTTCCCGATGCATCTAAATGTCATGGTTATTTCCTCCTTCATTAAAAAAAAGTTTTGTTTACAAATTTAAAAATTACTATAACAGAGTTTAGACATAAAAAATATTTTATGTATCTACGTTTAAGATATGAAGGATGATTAATAACTACATCCTCATCATCTAGTTTAAGAATATTATGAGAACGTCACCATCATATATCACATTCCTCTCTGTTAGCCCCTAGCAATAAACAATATTTTAAAGTTTGTGTTCATCATTCCCTTGCTTTTTTTTTTTTTTTTTTTTAGATTTTATTTATTTGACAGAGAGAAAGCACAAGTAGGGGAGCAGCAGGCAGAAGCAGACTCTGCTGAGCAGGGAGCCTTATGCGGGGCTTGAACTTTGGACCCTGGAATCCTGATCGGAGCTGAAGGCAGCTGCCTAACTGACTGAGCCACCCAGGAGCCTGCCCCTACTCCCCCTGGCTTTTTATTACAGTTTTATTACCTAAGTTTGAATTCTGAGACTAGATGGCTTCGTTTTTGTATTTTGGACCACTGTATGAATAATATCCTACCGCATTTATTCTTCTGTGACTTTTTTACATTTCATGTTGCATAGATGAATTCCTTTAAAAAATCTGTTCATGTATGTAATTGTAACTAGTTAATTTTAACTGATCTATATTCCATAGAATGAGGAGGCCACCATTTATTTATCATTTTCTTATGGAAGGACATGGATTCTAGTGTCTTTGTTTTTGGCATTACAGATAAAGCTATTAGGAACATTCCTGAGTGGCTGCCTGTGCTCCAGTGTGAGTTTTTCTCCAGTAGATGTCCTAGGGGTAGAATTGCAGGATCCTGCAGACTTGTGAGGCTTCAACTTTATCAGATAATGTGGAATTGCTTTCCAAAACGTAACAATTTATACCCTATCAGTATATAAAATTTCCCATTGCTCTGCAGACCTGCCAACACTTGATATTTCCTCTTTTAAAAAAAGTTTGACTCTCTGAGGGGTATAAACTGATTTTCATGTTGTTTTAATTTACATTTCCTCCATTAGTATTAAAGTTGAGTATTTTTTCATTCTCATCTATTGGTCATTTGTGAGAAAATGTTCTGGGAAAATGTTCATACCTTTTGCACATTTTTCTGTAAGTGGTCTCTTTGTAAATATTGTATTAGTTCTTTATAGACCTGGACACTCTTTCTTTGCTAGGTTGTGTGTTGCATATCCTCTGGCTTGTGGCTTGATATTTAATATCTTTAGATTGTTGTTTGAAAAAGAGATCGTCTTAATCATAATGTCAAAATTGTCGGTGTTTACTTCATGGTTTGTTCTTTTTGGGCATTATATCAGAATACCGTCCCCACTCCAAGCTATGAAAATGTTTTCATTACAGTTAATTCCCTATTCTATGTGGGATTAATGTTTGTGTGTACTGTGAAGGATAGGTCAAATGTTATTCCCTAAATGAATAACAATGATATACAAGCATTTTTGAATAACCCATTTTGTCCCCATGATCTGTAATATCATGACTGGGTTTTCTTTTATATTCCGTTGGTTTGTATCCCATTCATACTCAAGTACAAAGGGTGAAGTTAATCATTAAGTACCTCAGTTCATAGCATGTTATTATTTTTTTTTTTAAGATTTTATTTATTTATTTTGACAGACAGAGATCACAAGCAGGCAGAGAGGCAGGCAGAGAGAGAGGAGGAAGCAGGCTCCCCGCTGAGCAGAGAGCCCCATGAGGGGCTCGATCCCAGGCCCCTGAAACCATGACCTGAGCCGAAGGCAGCGGCCCAACCACTGAGCCACCCAGGCACCCCATAGCATGTTATTATTATTGGTTCATGCAATCTCTTCTCTTGTCTACCTCTCTCTTCCTCCCTCCCTGTCTTCCTTTTTCTCTCCCCCTCTCCTTTCCCATTTGCCTCCCTTTCCCATGAGCAATCTTTCTAAACAACATAATGTGTATGCTTTCACTTCTGCTTGTACAGGTGTGTGTGTGTGTGTGTGTGTGTGTGTAATCAGCTTTATTGAACTGTAATTTACTTATAATAAAATTCATGCATCTTAAGTGTACAATTGGGTGAGTTGGGCAAGTGTGTAGAATCATTAACTAACACCACAATCAAGATAGAAAATGTTTCCATCACCCCAGAAAGTTCCTCTGTGGTTCTTTGTACTTGTACTCAATCCCTCCCCAGTCCCCTAGCCTCTGGCTACTGCTCATTTGCTTCCTGTCTCTAAATTTTTCTAGAAATAAATTGAAACAGAATAATATTATAGTCTTGAGTGTCTGAGTTATTTCTACTTTGCATGATGTTCTCAAGATTCCTCCATACTGTCGTATCAGTAGCTTATTCCTTTTCATCACTGAGCAAGATTTCCTTGTATGGATACATCATTCTTTGTTTGTTCATTAACACACTGATGGATGTCTGGGTTGTCTCCAGTCTGGGGGGCAGCTGTTGCGAATGAGGTAACTGTCAATATTATGTACAAGACTCTTTGTGGGATATATTGTCATTGTTTTAGGTAAATAGCTAGAAGGAGGTTTTCTTGGTGGTGTGACAGGTGTATATTTAACTTGATAAAACTTGTCAGCATGTTTTCCAAGGTGGTTGTGTAGGTTGTGTAATGTGGGTTCTCACTGGCAAAGAATGAGTGTTCCAGTTTCTTTGCATTCTCACCAATAAAAATATTGTTAGTCTTTTAATCTTTTGGCATTCTAATGGCATGTTGTGATTTCTTCTTGTGTCTTAATTTGCATTTCCTCAATGACTAGGGATGTTAAACATTTCTTTTCATGAGCTGTTTGCCATTCTTAAGGCTGTGAAGTATTTGTTCAAATCATTTGTCTATATTGTTTTTTACTAGTTGATTTTCTTGTTATGTTATAAAACTTCATTATATATTCCAGAGAAAGTCCTTTATCAGATATATATTTTACGTATATTTTTTCCCTGGATGTGATTTGCCTTCTTCTTTCTCTCTTTTTTTTTTTTAAGATTTTATTTATTTATTTGACAGAGAGAGAGAGATCACAAGTAGGCAGAGAGGCAGGCAGAGGGAGAGGGGGAAGCAGGCTCGCCACTGAGCAGAGAGCCCGACGTGGGTCTTGATCCCAGGACCCTGAGATCATGACCTGAGCTGAAGGCAGAGGCCCAACGCACTGAGCCACCCAGGTGCCTCTTGCCTTCTTATTTTCTAACAGTGTCTTTTGAAGAGCAAAAATTTTAAATTTTGATATATCCGGACCCCTGGTTGGCTCAGTCAAGACTCTTGATCTCAGGGTCACAAGTTTGAGCTCCATGTTGGGTGTGGTGCCTACTTAAAGTTAAAAGAAAAAACTTTCTTTTTTTTAAATTTGTCAAATCAAATTATCATATTGTTCTTTGGTGATTAATGTTTCTGTCCTACCTGAGAGATCTTTTTTTAAAACTCAAGTTCACAAATAGTTTTTTTCTATGTTTTCTTCAGGAAATCCTATACTTTGAGCTCTTACATGTTGGTCTTTGATTTATTTTGAGTTGTTTTTTTTATATGGTATGAGGTTGAGTTTTAGATTCAACCTGCTGGGATTTTGAGTCTGGTATGCTGAAGAATCTCCTGCAGATGAGTGAGACATGATTTTCATGTTAATTGTAAATCTAAATTCCCTCTTATTGGGGAGACATAGCCTGGTTCAATTTGCTTTTTCTTTAAAGAGATGATATTGCACTTATAATTTCCAATCCTTAAAGCTCAATCAGCACAAGTACTTTTCACTTTTTTTTAAAAAATATTTTATTTATTTATTTGACAGAGAGAGATCACAAGTAGGCAGAGAGGTTGGCAGAGAGAGAGAGAGAGAGAGAGAGAGGAGGAAGCAGGCTCCCTGCCCAGATCTCAGGACCCTGAGATCATAACCTGAGCTGAAGGCAGAGGCTTAACCCACTGAGCTACCCAGGCGTCCCATAATTTTCACTTTTGAAGTTAAATCTTTTTATAATGTAATACTATAGACTATCTTACAATCTTGAATTTTCTTTTCTTTTTTTTCTAAATTTTATTTATTTATTTTACAGAGATCACAAGTAGGCGGAGAGGCGGGCCGAGAGAGAGGAGGAAGCAGCTCCCTGCTGAGCAGAGAGCCCGATATGGGGCTCGACCCCAGGACTCTGAGATCATGACCTGAGCCGAAGGCAGAAGCTTAACCCCCTGAGCCGCCCAGGTGCCCCTACAATCTTGAATTTTAAGGCAAATATTCTTTCATTTCTGTTAGAGTGAGTATATATATTTTGTCCCCTAGGCAACCAACTTTTGCTTATAACTGCAATTTCATGTTAACCAAATACAGATGGTGAAAAGACAACTTTGGTTGTGAAAATCTAATTACAATAATAAATGAAATTATTCATGCAAGGAAAAAAACAAAAAAAATGAAGATGCTTACTTTTATGTGTTTATTTTAATAGTTGTCAGGAGGTTTTGTTTTGTTTTTGTTTTTTTTTTTTTGGCTTTATTATGGTATAATTGACAAAACTGTAAGATTTTTTAGATTGAGCTGGCTCTAGTTGGTTTCTCCTCCTGGTCATTGAACGTGTCCTACAAATGGTCAGGGGAACACTAGTACTTTATGGAAGGGTAAGGTTGCTATTACGTTTCCAGGGTAACTCTAGATAATCAGAAAACTTCAGGAGTCTGAGGATGATGGAGAAATATAGTGGTAGGAAGATGCCAAGTATCCACAGCTGAATATTTGTGTCCCTTCCAAATTACGTATTGAAGCCCTAATCCCCAGTATGATGGCATTTGGAGGTGAGGGCTTTGACTGGTGATTAGGGTTAGATGAGGTCATGAGGATGGAGATCCATGGTGGGTTAGGATTGAGAAAGGGCCACATGAGGACACAGTGAGAAAATGACTGTCTACAAGCCCACATGAGAGCCTTCCCTGTGAGTTGAATCTGCTGGAACCTTGATCTTGGACTTCCCAGCCTCCAGAACTATGAGAAATAGATGTTTGTTGTTTAAGCCACCCTATCTATGGGATTCGTCATGGCAATCTAAGCTGACTAAGATAGCAAGTCATATGTTTTCTGTTCCATTCACTCTCCTTAAACCTGTCCAGACCATCTATCCTGGGGCGGCTCTGCTGGGCATGCAAGAGAGCAAGGCCAAAGGCAGGATGCCACAGAGGCAATGAGCATGAGCGGGTACAACTACACAGTCTGCTCACTCACTGCCTTTCCACCTGCCTGTCTTTTCACCTCGCTTCTGCTGGTCCACACGTCACCGCTCTTTCTCAGTGTTCTCCTTCCTTTCCCAAAGATCCAGGTGCTTACCCCCATTCACACACCACCTACACACCGCCACATCCCCACTCCCCATCCACACTCCTCCTCCGCTCTCCCGCCCTCCAACTTTGCCAATGCACCTTCAAATGCAGTAGATTCTGTGATGATAAAGAAAGGCTCCGTTTATGTCCCCCAACTTTATTAAAATATGCAGATTAGCTTGGACAGAATATTTATTTCCAAATTAATTTTTCTATGTAGGAATTCTTGATGTCCTCAATTTCCCTGACTTGCCTCTATCATGTCTGACTTAGATGAGTTAATGCAATGGTTTCAGTCTAAGTAGGATCTCCCTGTGGTGCTCACAGCCAGACTTAGCCTAATTCATTGCTGTTGCTCTGAGATCAGCCACCAGCTACCCAATCTTGAACATTCGCAAGGAATCAAAAACTCCTTAGAGAAGAGAGTCAAAGAAAATAAATGTGTCCTCAGATGGCCTTTGCTCACTCGATCTGACAAGTGTAGATTATGTTGTTTGAAATACTTTCCAGTCTGCTAGGAAGTGTCCCCTAGTGGAGTCTATGAAGGGAATGAGGTCCTTGTATTTTTATACACTGCTCTGTTCTTTATGAAATGGCATAGATTTGAAATGAAAGGCTTATTAAGTCATTGGGTCTGCTATGGTAGCATGGACTTCTTTCTTGTTAGTACTTCATTCAGCCTGCAGTGTTTGGCTATTTTATACCTGTAATCACTTATAACGAAGTAATACAAGGCCAGGGTTGTGTCCAATTCATCTTTGGATCTCTAGTACCTACCTTGGTAGAGGTAACTTGTGGATTAATAAATGTTTGTGGAATGGAGCTAAATCTATATTTTATCTAAAGCCCAGTCTCTGGCATTTTTAATTTTTCTAGTTTGCTTATTGATTTAGCATTTATTATCTGCAATAAAGGGAGCACTGGTTACCTATTTTTTGACAAATTTTTGAAAATATGCATAAAACAGATTCATCCATCTTCACAAATAAAGAAGATAAAACACATGGTACAATGGAATTCTTAGCAACTGACCTCATGCTGTTTAGCTAAGAAAAAAGACATAGAATCAGCTATCTTTTTAAAAAAGAGAGAGAGAGCGCTGTATGTAAAGAATGTAAAACAGATTCTGTTTTTGTCTCCTTTTTTTTCTAAGAGCAAGTCTTCATAGACACTACAGGCAAAAAAACCAAGAAAGGCTAATGAGAAGCTGAAAAATACTGACCTTATAAAATGTTCTTTTATGATATGACCAATCGTATAGAAAAGATATAGGCTCCTAATAAATGGAGAAATTGAAATAACCAAGGGACTTAAATTTCGTGCTGTATGTTACTGCTCAAATTTTTACTAACAGGATAAAAATGACTTTTTTTTTCAAAAATAATTGTGAATTTTAGCAAAAAGGAGTGAAGAAAACATCTTAACATATGCCATGTGCAGACTATTTTTAAAGACATGCTTATGGGCAATGTCTGCTTTTAAGTTCTATGATTCTTGAAGACTAATCTTACAAGGGTTTGTTATAAGGTGAACTCTCTGTACTCAAGTGGGTACTTTGTGTATTTTTTCTTCTCTAGAAACTGTAAGGGAAGAAGTAGAGATCTTTAGTAGACCATACTGAATAAAGAATATGATAAAATTAAAAATCACAAAAGCAGAGACTTGTCCACATGTCAAACACCCCAGAGCTCTTCAGCATCCCTTTAAAATCCTTGGGTGTTGTCATAAAACAGTGCTACCAGTTTTAAAGAGAATTCCTTTCTTTGCAACAATAGCTTTCCTCAGAGCCCCTGAAGGAAAAGCACATGTCCTCAAGAACCATAATATCTCCCGGAACTGCTTTCCTTTTTGCTAATTAGAACCCAGTTGGTTTTATCTGCAACTTAAGTGCTTTTCACTCCTGCTGTGGTGCCATTTGCAATCTTTGGTGATATCTGGTCCCATCACTTGATTTTCGTTTACAGTGCTTGGGAAATCCAAATCCTTAAATCATAAGCCCATGTCATATTCATTTTTAATCTGAGTTCACATTGAATATTCTGCCATCTTGTTTTTATTTGTAGTAAGAGATGTTAAGGGAGAAAATGTCTCAGTACATCAACACACAGGGCTGGCTTCATGGTCACACTCCCCATATTTCTCTTAATGCTCAGCTTTGCCATCTTGCAACTTTTCATGCTTATTGAACAAGGGACCCGCCTGCTCATTTTACTCTGTGCTTCTCAAATGATGGAGCTGGTCCTGTCATCAAATGCCCCGATCTGTTTCTCAGACAGACAGAAAGCTGGATTTGGATGAAATAGTAAAACAGACTCCCTCAATGGGAATGAGATCACAGCGGATTTTTGCAGTGTTTGTTCATATTTACTGAACATAGCATCTTGGGGAAATCCCAATTCTTCCAGGGAAATGGAAGTTGAGATCCTTCAAGCCACTGGCTACTATTCCTTACAATGTACCTGAAGTCTAGTGTGTGTTCCAAGTGGCATGAAAGGCAAAAATAAACAGAGAGAGATACATAGGAAAGCAGGGAGGTACAGGAGGTAGCCCAGTGTTCTTCATGTTGCGATAATGCTCCCAGACTTTTAGCTTACCCTATAGCACAGAGTATAGCCAACTATTTTAATGCATTTTGTGTTCAATTATGATATTAAAGTAAATTCAGGGATGCCTCCAGCTCAGGGTATGATCCCAGAGTCCTGGGATAGAGCCAGGTGCCGGGTGTCAGGCTCCCTGCTCTGTGGGAAGTCTGCTTTCCCCCTTCCTCTGCCCCTCCCCTCCACACCACTCACCCTCCCCTGCCCCCACTTGTGCTCCTGTGCTCTCTCTCTCTCAAATAAATAAAATCCTTCAAGAAACTAGTAAATTCAATCCACATTTCTGAATCATTTATTCCTAACTTATCAAGATATTATTCTTAAAGGCCCTTTGAGGTCTAAAAAAATCTCAGAAGTTCATTGATGTTTTAACTCATTTTTACTAAAATTATAAATAGAAAATTGAGCTGTGGAGAAAAAAGAAACCTTGTGTACTGTTGGTGGGAATCAACAGGTATAGCCACTGTGGAAAACAGTATAGAGTTTCCTCAAAAAGTTCAAAATAGAACTATCTTATGGTTCAGGAATCACACGACTGGGCATTCATCCAAAGAATACAAGTACTCTAATTCCAATACATCCACTCCGATGTTTTTGGCAGTATTATTTATAATAGCCAAGACATGGAAGCAGCCCAGGTGTCCATTGATTGGTGAATGGGTAATGAAGATGTGGCACACACACACACACACACACACACACATATTTCAGCCATAAAAAAGAATGAAATCTTGACATTTGTAACAATGTGGTTTTAGCTAGAAAGTACAATGCTAAGCTAAATAAGTCAATCAGAGAAAGATAAATACCATATAATTTCACTCTTATGTGAAATTTAAGAAATAAAACAAACAAGTAAAAGGGAAAAATGAGAGAGAGAGAAACCAAGAAACAGACTTTAAAAAAAATATTTTAATTTTATTTATTTGACAGAGATCACAAGTAGGCAGAAAGGCAGGCAGAGAGAGAGGAAGGGAAGCAGGCTCCCTGTTGAGCAGAGAGCCCATTGGGGGCTCCATCCCAGGACCCTGGGATCATGACCTCAGCCGAAGGCAGAGACTTTAACCCACTCAGCCACCCAGGCACCCCAAGAAACAGACTCTTAATTATAGAGAACAAACTGATGGTTACCAGAGGGGAGGTGGGCAGGGGGATGGGTGACAAAAGTGACTGGGATAAAAATGTACTTGTGATGAGCACCGGGTGATGTATGGAAGTGTTGAATTACTATGCTGTACATCTGAAACTAATATAACACTGTATGTTAACAAACAAATTAAAATTAAAACTTAAAAAATAGAAAATAAAAGATTATGCCACATAACCCAAACAAGAATTGTAGAATGTGATTTGGAACTTGAAATGTGGCCCAAGCATTTTCAGTTAACCAGGACGTCTGACCTCATGCTCTCCTGCTTTCACCTCCAGCACAAACTCTGTCAGTTCCTGCAAAAACATGGCCACTCTCTTTAGCTCTGGCTGACTTGCACTGCATGTCAAGATAACCCTGTCACCTCCTTCAAGATCGCCTTCTGTCATAGAGCATAGTTCTCAATGGTAGATGTAAAGAGTGAGATTAATATTTGGCCTAGGATGATCACATGACAGGCAGTGTGCATTTCATTTCTGCCTCTGGGTTTGTGGTGGCCTTGGATGGGTCTTCATTATTCTAGGACCTTGATTCTCAGGACCAGACCTAGATGATCCTCCATCCAAACTGCCACCAAGACTGCCATTTGCTCTTTGATTCCCATTTTGGTCCCCATGGTGGACACATCTGAACCACAAAACCTGTAGTGCAATTTAGTGGAGGTGACATAGATAGTGTGATGTCGTCCAGCCATTGTAACATAGAGATGACAGTATTTTCGTTTGAAACCATGGTGTGGGGGTAACCACTAGAGGGCAAGTTTGTATGTCTCATGCATGTTTATATCCCTTCATACTTTTTAACTTAATTCCTTACCATGGAAAGCCCTCTCACTCCGTATTTCTGGTATGAATACAATGCTTTTAATACCATGAGTGGAAGCACAGATGGACTTCTAGTGATGATTTCTCAGTGAGTGCCAGAGAAAATTTTAAAACTTTTGAAATCTTCACCACTAAGTCAAAATTTTCTGCTAAACAGAAGTAGGTCAAATAATCAAAGGGTATCTGAAACAATACTTTAGAGTTTCCCCCAGAATGCAAGCTCCAGGAGAACAGAGCTATTTGTTTTGATATGATGGGTTCTATCAGCTTGATGGGTATTCAAGGAAAATTTGTTGAATGGCTATCATTAGGAATGGATGGGGGACATTTCTAGCAGGTGTGGCTTCCCCCCAAGGATGAAAGCTATGATTCACCAACTATCTGAATCTTCTTTTGCCCTCATCCCAATTAAAAAAAGAAACCCTTAGGGCACCTGGGTTTCTCAGTGGGTAAAGCCTCTGTTTTCAGCTCAGGTTATGGTCTCAGGGTCCTGGGATAGAGGCCAGCATCAGGATCTCTGCTCATCAGGGAGCCTACTTCCCCCCTCCCTCTCTCTGCCTGCCTCTCTGCCTACTTGTGATCTCTGTCTGTCAAATAAATAAATAAATCTTTAAAAGGAAAAAAAAAAAAAAAAGAAATCCTCCTTTAGACATTTTCCATGTCTCCCTATGCTGCAGATCATGATAAGCGGGTCAAAGGTGGTCTGTGTACCAAGTGTATAATAGTTTGGAAAATGTCACAATTATTAATGAAACATAACTACATGAATTCATAATTAGTTATAGGAAAGTGAGGTAAAGAAGGGATTGAGGCTTTGGGAATATATTTTGTTTCTCAACAGGGCCCAATTATTTTTTTCTGATACATAGCCACTTATGTCTGAATGAGCCTATTTTATAATTTGTACCAAGATGGTCACTGGTACCATACGTACACTATCATGTAATTAATGTGGTTCTGGGGATAAGATTTCTTTCACAATCTTTTGGCTACCATTCCATTCTAAACCTCTTCACTTATTTTTCCAAATAGAAGTTTTTAAAGTTCAGAAAAGAATTACAGAGTTCAGCTTTACAGAGTTAAGAGTTCAGCTGGATTCCCCACCCCCTATATTCTTATGGTTTTGTAAATCTTAGGATAAACTTTGCATCATCTAAATGTGACCTTTGTCTCCCAAATATGATCATTTGGGGTTGTATTTCAGGGGGCAGTGCATCAGTGACCCAAGAATTAGGGCAGGGATATATCACTGCTGTTGTGCAGGGTCCTACTCTCCTTTCTTGTGTCCATGGTGGACATTGCCATTGGGCATGGTTCTCCCTTCCACTGCCAATGGCCTCTGTTTCCTCAGTGTAGTGTTGCACTTGCCTACCAAGTCACTGGAGTGGGTTATTTGCCATCTTTAGCTTTGGATCTTTTCAAAATACCACTCTGGTGAACACATCAGTTAAAGTCATTTTATATGATTAGGGTTCTTTTTAGTGGGTAGAGGACATTATGGCAATTCTGTAGATGCTCTGGTTTCAGACTGGAGTATCTGGAAGTTCTGTGCCACAGAGGGCTGCTGACTAAGGCTCTTCCTATTTGTTTTCTTTTTGAATGGGTCTCTAGGATGTAGTGAGGTTGAGCTAAGTCCACCCACTTGTGATGAGAGCTTACCCTTCATTTCATCAGTTCCTTTATGTTTCTTAGACCACTTTGCAGTTAGGGTAGGTCACATGACTAGTTCTGGCCAATGGACTGTGTCACCTCTGGGCTAAGGCATTCAGGAATGATCCCTTTCTTCCACCCTGGAACAGTGACCTTGTCAACTTTGTTGAGATGGCCACACCGTAAGATAGCAAAATCCTTAACCCCTAAGTCACCAGGTGAAAAAGAGTCCCCCGCAGCCTGCAGTTATTATGTTAAATTTCCAAGGCTCTGGACTTCATCCATTGATGCACTCAACATGAGTGAGCTACATGAGGGAAACATCACTACCATGTGTGAATGGGAGGATTAACCCTGAGTTCAGTGTCTGAATGACCTATACCTACCAGGAGAACTCTTCACAAGTACTGAATGTGAAACTATATTGTATGCCTTAAGAACAAGAAACAGCATAAATACCGAGGGAGTGAAAGAAATTTGTACACCCATGTTCCAAGCAGCATTATTCACAGTCGCCAAAAGGTAGAAACACCCAAGTGTCAGTTGACTGATGAATAGAAATACAAAATATGGTAAATACATACAATTCAATATTATTCAGCCTGAAGAAGTGATAAACTTCTGGTATATGCTGTGGTGTGTGTTGGGTCCCCAATATTGGGTCCCCCAATAATGGGTCCGTGATTAAAGGAGCAAGACTGATACAAAGCGAAAGTCAAGCAAAGCTTTATTTTGTGCGAGGCATCAAGAATCAAACCGACCTGCTTCCCCCTCTCTCTCTGCCTGCCTCTCTGCCTACTTGTGATCTCTGTCAGGTAAGTAAATAAAATCTTAAAAAAAAAAAAAGAATCAAACCGATCGTCAAATAGACCAGTCAGGGCCGCCCCTTACAGAGAGGATGACCCTTCTCTGTTTCACAAACTAGCTTTTTTATTTTTTTTAAGATTTTATTTATTACTTTGGCAGAGACAGATCACAAGTAGGCAGAGAGAGAGGTGGAAGGAGGCTCCCCGCTGAACAGAGAGCCCGATGCGGGGCTCGATCCCAGGACCCTGAGACCATGACCTGAGCCGAAGGCAGAGGCTTTAACCCACTGAGCCACCCAGGCGCCCCAACAAACTAGCTTTTATAGAGCAAAGGCCATATAGTTGGGCCTGGTCACGCACAGGTGGCCAATGAAATTGTAACACACAGAGAAAGCTGCACAGTCCTGCTAGGTGACCAATTGAATTACAATTTACCCTATATAGACATTTGAACCAGCCTATCACCTTGGTCAGAATTGGCACCCAAAAGGTGCCCAAAAGGGCGGGGCCCATACTGCTTGGTAGCTAGGAGACAGTATGCACCCCCACTGATTGAATATCTTCACCTGGCCTGACCCATCCTTGTATTTGGACTTTGTTTCCTGGGACTGGTTTCTGGGACTTGTTTTTAAGTAAGTTCCCCTGTGGTGTGGGGGGGCAGGTCAATTAAAGTTTTACAACAAAATGGCAGCTCAACTGGGGTGGGGCTGCTCTGGCTGAATAGGTCCTTACAGTATGGACGAAACTTGTGGGCACTGTGCTAAGTGAAAGAAGCCAGTCACAAAAGGACATATAGTGCTTCCTCTCATATGAAATATCTCAAGCAGGCAAATTCACAGAGACAGAAAGTACAGGTGGCTAGTGGCAGAGGGCCGGAGAAATGGAGAGTTGTTTAATAAGTACAGTGTTACATTTGGGAAGATCAAAAAAGTTCTGGTGGTGATGGTGGCACGACAATGTGAACAGACCTAATGCCATTGACTTGTACACGTAGAAAGGGTTAAGATTGTCGACTTCATGCTATGGATATTTACCACAGGTAAGAAAAAAGTGAGAGAGAGAGAGAGAGAGAGAGAGAGAGAGAGAGAAAAGAAGAAACAGATTATTTAACTTCTGTTAGGGGAAGAACTCTCTTGAGTCTTTACTCTTTCTGGGCCAATTAATTCTCTCCTTTTTTCAATTCTCCTTCCCAGATTCTCCACAGACCATTTTCTTATAAACCTCTTCTCCAAGGCTGCCTCCTTGTTTCTGTGGCTGAAAACACTGGGAGGGCAGGAACTGGGTCCGACTCATTCACTCTCATGTCTCTAGAAGAGTATCATGCAGGGGTGCCTGGGTGGCTCAGTTGTGTATGTGTCTGCCTTTTGCTCAGGTCATGATCCCCGGGGCCTGGGATGGTGCTACTCAGCGGGGAGTCTCTTTATCCCTCTGCCCCTCCACCTGCCTGTGCACGTTGTCTCTCTCTCTCCCAAATAAAATGTTTAAAAGAAAAGAAAGAAAAGAAAAGAAAACACTGTCAGGCAGAACCTGGAACACAGCACTCTAGAAACACTGAGCTAAGGAACTCAGGGATGCCCTTTTCCCTCCAACTGTGCTGTCAGAAACTACCAGGTGGGGGCAACACTGCTCCAGTGAACTCCTTGGTGCTCCTGTGGGGGAGGCCTATAGGAGTGAAAGGGGCCACATAACAATTGTGGACCCATTGGGTAGAATTCTGTCTGTTTTCCATGGTGTCAACCTCCAAGAATGAGGGAGCTACCTTAAACATCATTAGCCTTCTTTAATTTCTTGTTAGGGATTTATTATATATTTATGTATCAGAATTGCTAAATTCATCCATTCAGTATTTATTAGGTGCTTACTTTTCTCAAGCACTCTTCTGGGCACTGGATGAAAAAAAAACAGACCTTAAGTCCTGGTCCTCATGGCGTTTGTAGTGTGGGGATACTGCCTCCCACCTGGACAAGTAAAGAACGAACACTTTGTGACTGTATCAAGGGGGTGATGAAAGCTGTGGAGAATGGATCAAAGAAGAGGACAGGCAGCAATCATTTCATTAACAGTCTTTTTCCGAGGCTGTGTCTTGTACTTTTGTTTGGAACACATTTCTCTGTTTCTTCATTTTGCTTGACTCTGTGTCTTGAGAGAGCAGCCTCCTGGAGGAGATGAACCTTGTCATACTCCCCTGTGCGGACCCTTGGTTATCTCACAGGCTTTTGCGACTGTCTGAGCAGGCAACTTCACTTCCAGTGGCTCCCAGTAGTGGAGGGTGCCGAGATCCTGCACTGTCCCAAGCCCTAGGATCTCAGTCAGCTCCTGGATTCAGGCTGATTGGAAGCCAGACCCTCAGGCAGCAGCTTTTATAGCTTACAAATAGGTGTCCTCCCAGCAGAAGTCCCACTGGCCACTAGAGCCAGGGGGTCTAGAGCTGTCCTCTGGGCCGCAGTGGCAAAAAGTGAGCTCCAGAGTTGGCTCCCAGCAGAGGGAGAGGTGCAAAGATGGCACTGGCTTGCCATCTTTGGAGAGCAATTTATAGGTCCCTAGCTGTGTGTTTAATTTACACACCGAATTTGGTGCCTGCCCCTCAGGCTGATGCTTGAAGATAGGTAAAGATGCCTCTTTCAGAGTAGATCTGGGCACTGTTCAGTGGCCACCTGCCGGGACCCTGAGGCAGGTGAATCTGAGCGCGGGCCCTTTAAGAGCCGCTGCCGGGACCACCTTTGCTCTAGGGGCTTGTGGGGCCTCTGGAGCTGCTTGTGGGGCTCGTGGGCACAGACGTGCTGGCTTGTGCTACTAGATGTTTCAGGCAGCGGCTGACCTCTCAGACACAGGTGTTCAGAGTTGGGATGCCGGGTGTGGGGCTCCAGCCCTTCCGCCCTCAGGCAGAAGCTTGGGGTTTTGAGCTCCTTCCAGGCTGGTGGGGGCAGTGTCCAGGATGGGGTTTAGGGCGAACCTGTGTCCCTGTGTATCCGCCTGTCGCAGGCGCTTCGGCGTGGGAGTCACTCAGATAGTCGCTGGGTTATTTTTCTGAGGACGTTGTTCTGTAGGCAGCTGTAGGCTTCGCGTGTCTGTGAGGGGAGAGGAGAGTTCAGGACCTTCCTAGTCACCACCTCGAAGGGGATGGAGACAGCGATAAGTTCCACCATTTTATTTTATTAAAACAAAACAAAACAAAACAAAACAAACAAACAAACAAAAAACCTCTACCCCTGACGTGGGGCTGGAGCTCGGACAGTGGAATCCACAGAGTCGCTGGCTCCTCAGATGGCGCCCCGGGGCTGGGGCGCCATCTTGACCGGACCGGGTGAAGGACGGTGGAGCAGCCAGCTTTCCACAGGGCGGCGTGAGGAAGGTGAGTGAGCGTCTGGACGCCCCCGGGGAGGGGAACATCCCAGGTGGAACCGGGAAAAACAAGTGCACAATTCTTCGTTTCTGAACTCTGTTTGTATCTGGACCACAGTTCTTGCTGACAGCACGTTATGGTGTCATGTATAAAAGTAGTACTTGCTTTCACACGTCTAGAAACTTTAGTCTCTTCTCACGAGCGCCCCCTGCAGCGAGTGTGCAGAATGTCAGCCTTCCGCGAGGCCCCGAGGCTTGGCACTCCGGGATCGAGTGCGGAAGTGTGTTCACCCTATTGTCATCTCTCCGAGATCTCCTCAGACCGAGCCCCGTTTTCTAATCCCTCTCTATCACACGCCGTTTATGGAAGCCCAGCTCTGCTATCTGCCTGCTGATTGCTGTTGTCATCACCCACTTTCAGGGCAGGATTTCGCGCAAGGCTAGGAGGATAGTATCTTGGGCTTCATTTTCAATCATCCTGTGTGATGAAGCAAACAACAGCATGTTTGCTTGCTGAGATAGATAATGCATATCGCTGAACTGAAGGCTTTAGGGAGGAATTAAAAGGAGTCCGCTCTTATATATTAGCCACCATCTACATCAGGAATTGTTTCAGTCCAATGATTGGAAACCAGGTTGTCAAGGCCTAGATCAGTGGTTCAACCATAGGCAGCCTTCTCCCCCTGACCCTGGGGTCATTTGGAAATATGTAGAGGACGTTTTTAGTTGTCACAATGACAGTGGGTACTCTGTCACTTAGTGCTAGGAGCCAGTGACGCTAGGCATCCTGCAGTCTACAAGACAGTCTTGAACAATAAAGAATTGTTCTATTGAAAGTGCTGTTAGAAACCTGTTGAAAAGCCCTGACCTGTGAAAGAGAATGCAGTTTGCTATTACCGGAGCAAAACTGGACTTCCCTGTGTTCAGGCTAATAATAGGATCTCATTAAGAGAGGAATGCAAGTCTATTTCCTTAGAAAGTCCTCGGAAATAAAGCAGTTTGCAGAGTTCCAAAGCAGTATTCCACTTAAGCCAATAGCCAACTTTGTAAAATGTTTCCTAATATCTCATTCAGTCCCTCCAATTTTATTTTATTCTCTCAACACAACTACAACTTCTTCCACAGTTTGTCTGGAGTATTTGTCTGCTCTTGTCCCCTACGCTGAGCAGTTTTCTCTTTTCTCAAGACTAGTTTTTCTGTCTTCTTTAATTCTGTAACTAGTACGGATACTAGATACATGTGCCAGAATGTCTATGAGCGAGTGTGTGTGTGTGTGAGAGAGAGAGAGAGAGAGAGAGTTCATGAGGCTGTAAATACTTACATTTATCATTTTTACCATGGCAAACCTAAGTGAAGGCATTGGTTAAGACTACAGGTAGTTTTTTTAACGTCCAATAGCCAGAATTATAGCAGTGTGTCAAAGGACCTAGGAAATCATAGGTGTCTGTTGTCTCCATCCTTTTCTTTTTGGGTCCACTCATCCATTCCTGTTATCTCTCTGCATCTTTTATGGTCGCTACTTGATTAACCTTTCTCAGCCAGCCTCCTAGTTTTTGGTCTCTATAGCTGCAATAGACTGAATGTGTCCCCACAAAATTCATGTTTTGACACCTAACCTTCAATTTGAGGGTATTAGGAGATGATTAGGTATTGAGAAGTGATTAAGTTTATGGGAAGTGATGAGGTCTTGAGGATGACACACTTGCATGGGATTAGTGCCCTTGTTAAAAATAAATAAATAAAAAATAGAAGAGAACTCTCCTACCCCTTCCACCATGTGATGTGAGAAGGCTGTCTATGGGCCAGTAGCTCTCACCAGACACTGAATCTTCTAGCATCTTCATTTTGGACTTCTGGCTTCCAGAGCAGTGAGAAGTGAATTTCTGTTGTTTATAAGCCTCTGATATGCTGTGGCAGACACCCACACAAACTAAGACCATAACTTCCCTAATATTTAACTTCCTCATGCCATGTGAGTCTAATTTTACATGAGTTTCAGCTCCAACTCCGTCTGACCAATTCAAACTCTGTTTCTCATTCCACATGCCTTTGTGGGAGGAGGACTGGACACACATCATGTTCTGCTTTCCCCAACAGAGTGGCATCTTCTGAATTGTGATGAAGCAGATTCTTTGAGAAGGACCTGTTGATGGGGAAGTACTAATGGGTGTCTTTGGCGCCCAACACAAGTCCGTGTAGTTCCTGGTGACACTTAGTCAATATTAGTAAATTCCAGCTTCAGGTTAAGACATTATCTTGAGCTCATTATTCTTCTAAAGCAACTAATCCTAGCAGATTAGCATAGAAGTAGAGAAGCTTAACCTAATGCATTTCATTTATTTTTGGCCCTTTATGATCATAAAGTAGGTTCAAAGTTGAGTTTTAGTCTTCATTTTGAATTTTTCTGGTTTTTACCTAGCTTGGTCAAAATATTAATAGTTAACTGATAATGTCAAGAGTGGTCTAATCATAGACTCTAAGAAAATTTTAGAGATAGTGCAGACTCTTAAAATCGAGATGAGCCATTTATTTTGTAGTGATGTATAAACTTCTGGGGACTGGAGATATTAATTTTAATAGCTCCAAGGACATTAATTAATATTTATTGAGAGTCAGAGACATTTATTCAATTTGGCACAATGTAAAAAACAGTAAAATTCTTCAATTCTAATTTTCACTTCACTAATATTTATTGAATGTTCATCATATGAGACAATAATCATTGCCATCACTGAATTGGGAATAAAGGCAAAATCGTTTTTACGTAGACAAGAAGCTTACAAGTCTGTTTTTATTATTATTACTATTATTATTATTCCCTTAAATCAAACTGAGGACTTACCCCTTAAATCAACCCGAAGACTTTAGAAGTGCTTCTAATACAACTAAAATTCTTCTTTCATTGAAATATAGAAAAATGGAGTTGATTGTGACCTTAGAGACCTAATAGTAGCCCCTGGCTTTTTGTTTTGTTTTGTTTTTTTGTTTTTTAATATGAGAAACAGAGAGCACAAGCAGGGGGAGCAGCATACAGAGGGAGAAGCAGGGATCTCTCTGAGCGGGGAGCCCGATGAGGAACTCAATCGTAAGACCCTAGGATCATGACTCAAGCCGAAGGCAGACACCCAACCGCCCAACTGCCCAACCGACAGAGCCATCCAGGCACCCCACCCCTGGCTTTTTAAGAGCAAATTGAAACCTAGTGAAGGGGCTAGTAACCTCTTTAAAGTCACAAGACTAATGGGGCTCTCTTCCTTTAATGACATGGTGTGAGCTAGTTAGATGCTCTCTAGGTAGAGTGGAAAGTTGCCTGAAAAAAGGGCCCATCAATACTGCAGACTGGAAACACTGTTTTCCACATAATGTTTGGTCTTTCCTTAATTAGATATTTTAAGATTCTCAAAACACTGAATGATGACAAACTTTATATTGGTTTTAAGAAATCTCTATTGTAGTGTGTCTAAATGTGCTTGAAAATTTATGTATTTTTTATGTTCTTTTAGGTTTTTATTTTGAAGTTTCAAACTGTGGGGTTTTGCCCCCAGAAAAACAAACCAAATTCAAAGAGTTATCTGGAATTCTCAATAATTTAAGCAGGAACTAGTGGGAAATAGTATTTATATTTTAATCAAATTGATAAATGAGTTCAAGAATAAAGGATTCTCCCCTCAATAAAAGTAGACAAAGGGCCTTCTAAATGGAGAACAAAGCAGATTTTCACAGAGATCAGAAGTATCATGCTATAATCGTTTACTTTTTTAAAAATTGAGGATATTATAGCTATAGTAAATTATAATACTAATCTAAGGTGTTCATCTGGATGAATTTTTATATGTATATAGTGTGTGTATCACCATGTAACCCCTACCAAGATCGATACCTCCAGCTTCTGCCAAGATGCCCATTCCCAGTCTATACTTAATCCCTACTAAGGAAACTACCATCTAATTGCCAGCATCACTGGAGCATTATACTTCTTATCTAAAATTAGTTAAAGTTTTAAAGTAGGAAATTACAATAATTTACTTGCCATTCATTAATTTAACAAATATTTAATGACTATAATGAGCTTTACACAGACACTGAACATCACTGGTGAAAATGACAGAAACCATTTCTCATTATTGTAGATAATGCTGTGATCATTCTTACTGTATTTTTTTTTAAAGATTTTATTTTATTTATTTTTTAAAAAGATTTAATTTTTCATTTGACAGAAAGAGAGAGAGTGATCATAAGTGGGCAGAGCAGCAGTCCGGGCGTGGGGGAGGGTGTGGGAAGCAGGCTCCCTGCCAAGCAGAGAGCCCGGTGAGGGCTCCATCCCAGGACCCTGAGATCATGACCTGAGCAGAAGGTAGAGGCTTAACCCACTGAGCCACCCAGGTGTCCTTAAGATTTTTATTTTTTAAGTAATCTCTGCATCCATGTGGGATGCAAACTCACAACCCTGAGATCAAGAGCCACATACTCCACCCACTGAGCCAGCCAGATACCCTCATTCTTACTGTATTTTGAATGTCTTTTTTCTTTTAAATTTCATTCTAATTGTGTATCTTTACGAAAGGTATTGCATATATCAATTTATCTTATCTTTTATAGCTCTACATATGGTTTGAACTTAAAAAAATTTTTTTTTTGTAAGTGTAATGAATAGAAAGAACAATGAAAATAACAGGCTGCAACTTTCTTAGCTGACCTACTGGGAACTCTGGCTCCCAGAACCAAACAACCGTAGCTATAGCACCTTTATTAACTTGGGGCAGCAAATCCTGGTGAAGGCAGACTGTTCGGTTGGGATAAAATGCACCGATCTGTGAATTTGGCCCTGGGTCATTGTACTATAGAAGGAGAGGGACTAAGGCCAGTTGTAGGAAGATGAAGATAGCATGTCCCGGGGAAAATGCATGGGCAATAGCTGTTTATGGATGGAAATGATCTCCATAGCTCATTTCATTTTTGAAATATATTAGCTGTACTCTAAGGGCAAAATGGGCAGGTGAATCTCTTCTTAAAAATTGAATTATAATTAACACACAGTGTTTTATTAGTTTCAGGTGTACAATATAATGATTCAACAATTCTGTACATTACTCAGTGCTCATTTGGGAAAGTGTGCTCCTTAATCACCTTTATCTATTTACCCATTCTTCCCACCCACCTCCCCTCTGGCAACCACCAGTTTGTCCTCTGTTTTTGAGTCTGTTTTTTGTTTTTTCTTTCCCCCTTATTTATTTTTTTTTCTTAAAGTCCACATATGAGTGAAATTATATGGTATTTGTCTTTCTCTGACTGACTCATTTCACTTAGCATTATATCCTCTTGGTTCATCTATGTTATTGCAAATGGCAAGCTCTCATTTTTTTTTGTGTGGCTGAGTAATAGTACATTGTACATATGTAACCCCATCTCCTTTATCCCTTCATCTGTGGATGGTCACTTGGGTTGTTTCCATATCTTGGCTGTTATAAATAATGCCACAAAAATCATATACATGCATATATCTTTTCAAATTAGTGTGTTCATTTTGGGGGGTGAATACCTAGCAGTGGAATTACTTGTGCCTTGTTGGTAAGCATGCAAGTAGGCGAGTCATGGACTGGTGTCCCAGAAGACTCCCTGTAGTTCCCATATCTAAATGATGACTAAAACCTTGCTGAGTATATTTTAAAAAAGAAAGAAAGAAAAGACTCTTCAAAGGCCTCTGTTAATTACACGTACTTTTCTGGGCCAGTGCTCTGGGATATTTTAGTCCTATTATAGGGAGTCAACTTATGACTTCCATAAGTTAGAACAAAATTTAGAGATAGTTGTTTTTGGAAAGGGGAAACACACTTTTTGATTTTACAGAAACAATCTTAAAGGAAAGAGATGTCCACTTTCATTCTTTCTAATAAACAATTGGCACAAGTAAAAGCAAACCTTTCTATCTCCATAGAAAATGGCTTGTAGAAAGTGTGACTTGATCTATATAAATTTATGGGATCTCCAGATGCAATCAGCAGACAGCCATTTACTCTTTAGCAAAAAGGCTTGGAAAGGAAATAGTGAGCAAGTTCAAAACTAATGTCCCAAATAGCTGTTGAGTTTTCTGTCTCTTTTTTTCTTCCTGGAGGGAATGGGAGACTTCCCAGATGAACATTTAATTCAGACAATTAAATAGAGGGTCATGATTGACATGTTTTCATGTTACTCTTTCTTGGTTTGACACAGAAAATCTACTGGAATCAGGCTAATTTACAAATGAAGGGGTTTATTTTCCCTTTGGTTTGTGGGCATAATTGTCTCCATTAACTTTAATGGGAGTTTCAGGGCCTGGTCTGAAGGGAGAATGGATGGTTTATGGTAGAGTGCTGGCGCTGTGCTATTAAATCCGTAGGGAAGAAATTCAGTGTATATTTCGACACCCAATTTTTATACCATGCAGAAAATAGAAACTATTTTGAAAGCATTTACATTTTTCTCTATCAATGCCTTAAAAAGATATAAAATGAAAACCCAATGTGTACAAGAACAATTTTATGTGACCATTGAGAAGATTAAGGATTATCTTAAAAACACTGCAAACATTTCATCTTGAGTAATGGGGATATGTTCGGCAAATAAATGCACAACAGAGAGTCCAATTTCTGCATCTTGTAACCAAGGCAAATCCTTATCCAAAGGGTCAGGTTGGCCCATAAAAACTTCCATAAAATTCGGACATTGGCAACCTATCCCCTGAGAAATGAATATGAGATATTATCAGGGAAGTATTTCATAGTAAGGGTCTCTGTTCCACTCTTCTAAGAATAAGAGTGCAATAGGCTTCTGGGCAAGGTGCTGAATTCACAATTATGACACCACTATATCAATGATATAACCATCATGTGGCAATTGTGTACTATGTGAAAATGACAAAAGGGCTCTGGGTGAACGGAACTCTACTTAGGATTTAATTCATTCTAGATGTGTTAATTGTCTTCTTCACTGCCTGGAACATATTTGGCACCTGGTAGTATTTGTTGAGTGAAGAATGAGTGATGGAGTGTTTATAATGCACTATCTTAATCAAGAGAATCAAGTAAGTTCCTTGCTCTCAAGAAACCACAGCCTAATAGAAACACATCTGCAACTAGTGTGTCTTTTTCTTTCTTTTTTTCTTTTAAAAATATATTTATTTATTTAACACAGAGATAGAGAGAAAGAGAGAGAGAGAGAGAGAGATTACAAGGAGGCATAGAGGCAGGTGGCCAGCGTGGCAAACAGTCTCCCTGCTGAGCAGAGAGCCTATGAGCCCGGGACCCTGAGATCATAACCTGAACTGAAGGCAGAGGCTTAACCCACTGAGCCACCTAGGCGCTCCTAGAGTGTCCTTTTCAACTCTAGTGTCTAAATCCAAATGCAAATCTTGTTATTCTAAGTGCTGTGTTTTTAAAAAATTATAATCCATGTGTAATGGGAGAACACAGAAGGGAATAGTGAATTCTGTCTGAAGGCATCTGGGAAGTTTTCACAAAGGAAATACCAGTTGGCCTAGGCATCCTGTGATACGGAGAAAGCGGGATGAGCAGCAGAGGATCAGAGATGTGAAGATGCACATCCTTTATAGGGAATAACAAACAATCTAGTGTGGACAAAGCTAACTTGGTCTGTGTTGGAGGACAATGGTAGGTAGAGGCAGGTAAAGGATGATAAAGGTATAATAGTAAAGAATCTTGAATATTATAGGGAGGACTTTGGGTATTTTTCTTTTCTTTTTTTAAATGATGAAATAATTGACTCTTTTGAAAGAAAGAGGATACTATCATGATTCAAGCTGAATTTTAGAAGGATGACTCTGACATCAGTATAGAGAATATATGGAGAGGGGGAAAAAAAGATTGGAGATGATGATGTTTGTTAGAGTGGCCATTGTAATTTGATGATAGAGAAAGTGATCTGAGCAAGATAGCATCAGTGCCACTGGGGATGGGTCTGCCTAATACTCCTCCACATATCCACCCACCCATCCATCCATTCATTTACTCAGTAATCATGAAGTGTGGTAGCCAATACTTGTGCTTCCTTAACAGCCACTTTATCTCTTTCATTTTCCTAACAAATGTTGATTTCTTTCTGATATTGGGTGGCCATGTGCTTTTGGAGAGGCTGGGCTCTTCCTAGCCCCAGGCAGTTGGTATCAATTAGTATAAATTATTCATTAATTTGTTCAATATTTACTGAGAACCTTCTAGGTACAGGTGCTGTTTTCAGAATTGGGGATATAGCAGTGAGAAGAATAATTATGATTCCTCTAATTAAGATGCTCACACTCTATTGTTGGAGACATTTACCTTGATTAGAGTACATAAAAATTAACTGCAGTCAGACTTGTAATACATATCCATATCTTTTTTTAAGTAGCTTTTAATTTTTTTTATTTTTATTTTTTATTTTTTTAATTTTTTATTTTTTATAAACATATATTTTTATCCCCAGGGGTACAGGTCTGTGAATCACCAGGTTTACACACTTCACAGCACTCACCAAAGCACATACTCTCCCCAATGTCCATAATCCCACCCCCTTCTTAAGCTCTTCTTCTGGATGTATACCCTTTCTTCACAGTTAGGCAGGATCAAAGTGACTAATCGTTTCTTAGTTACTGAGTTTGCATGGAGGACCTGTATGTATCCTGCTCACTATTAGTGAGAAAGCCTTGCTTGAGAAGTAAATAAGCCTCTGCTTATACAATAAGTAAGATTTTCAGAGTTGATTTTTATTGTTCTATAACACACCTTAAGCCAGCTGATACAATGACTAATGCTAGTGTTCATTTCTGAGCTACTGAAGCCCAGGGAAAGGAGAAAATGATCGGGAGTTAGCTGAGCAGATAGGCAAGAAAGAGGCTTCGAAGTAGTGGAACCATTCTGGGTATGGCTTTGGGGCTGAAATGGCCTGACACATCAGGAGATTACTTTGGCTGCATGTAGAGTATGTGGCCAAGAGAATGGCTTTTGTCAGGCCAGGAGTTCAGCTCATTGCTTGGAGAGTGTCTTCCTAGCATTACAGTTGTGAATGGTGGAAGACAACAAGAGTCTCAAGAACAAGGAGCAAATCAAATATCAGAGCTTTTACTTAATCATGATAATTAGGGATAGAATTACAGCTTCCCTTTCCACTTCAGACTTTCAACCTTTGCTGTCACTAAGTACCAATAAATGAAGTGATACAACTTGTTAGGGTCTTTCAGACAATTCCCTTTGGGCCCCTGCAGATCTCTTTAGAGAGATTAAACTTTGGAACCAATAGTGTAAATAGGAATTATCCAGGAAGAATTAACAAGAGTGGGCAGATGCCATTTGAGTTGTATATGTTTATAGTCTAAAAAAGGAAACCTAAAAATACCCTTAGAGCAGTGACATGTTTTGTGGCAGATTTAGTTCTATAGAGAGGGACAATGACATCATTTACCAGGCGTAATTATTTTTAAAATGTCTTCTCTATGGCTCACAAACTTTATAATAATGAAGAACATGCTGTCATAGAACTTGTTAAATGTTTCAAGAAAATGCATAGGCTTAGAAAGTACTCTTCAGTCACTTCATAAAACTAAAGAGAATTTAGTTTTTCCCCCTTTATTTCTTGACATAAAAAAAAGTAACTAATAAATGATTTCTTAACACACAAGACTATAAGCTCTTCTACTGAAGGCAGAAGTGTGCTAGTTATTTTTATATTTCTCCCAAATCATGGTGCAAGACAATAAAATAAGCTAATTTATTCAGTTTCACAACAAATATTTACCAAGTGCCTACTCTGAGTCAGCCAGTGTTCTAAGTTCTAGGGGTATAGTTATCAACAAGCTGGACTGATTGCTTCCTGAAGAAACTTGCATTTCAGTGGAGGAAAGGATTATAAGCAAATAAATGAAAAAATATAAATGTCAGTGGTGATAAGGGCTATGGAAAAAAATAAATCAGGGAAGGGGTAGGGCATATTGGGAGT
Source organism: Mustela nigripes (assembly GCF_022355385.1). Taxonomy (NCBI): domain Eukaryota; kingdom Metazoa; phylum Chordata; class Mammalia; order Carnivora; family Mustelidae; genus Mustela; species Mustela nigripes. Next base: position 134,988,405 of record NC_081562.1, read on the forward strand.
TGTTTGCTATTGTATATGGAGTGGTCAGAGAGGGCCTTACCTTGGTAAAGTGATATTTGTGCAGAGACCTGGAGGAAATAAGGTAGAGACCATGTGGCTATTTAGGCAAAGAGGGATCCAGGCAGGAGGAATGCCATGTAAAGATCTTGAGGTGGGGTGTGCTTAACACATCGTGGGAACAACAAGAAGGCCAGTGTGGCAGGAGTGGATTGAGCAAGGATGAGATTAATGAGATACAAATTCAGAGTAGTCTTGAGATCAGATTCTATAGGATTTGCAGGTCATGCTAGGAACTTTGGCTTTTGTGCTGAATAGTAAGGGAAGCCACTGAAGACTTCCAGAGGAGTGTGTAGTCTGGCTTTTATGGGCTGAATTGTGTCCTCCTGAAATAAATTTGTTGAAGTCCTAGCCCTCCAATACCTCAGAATGTGGCTGTTTTTGAAGTTGGGGTCTTTAAAGAGTTACTGTAGGCAAAATCAATGTTTTTGTGAACTAGTGAACACCTAGTTCAATGTGACTGGTATCCTTATAAGGAGAAGAGATTAGGAGACAGATACACACAGAAGGAAGATAATGTGAAGACACAGGGAGAAGACAGCCATCTACAAGCCAAGGAAAGAGGCCTCAGAGGAAACCGATCCTGCCCACACCTTGAGCTTGGACTTCCAGCCTCCGGAACTGTACTTTGCCATGGCAGCCCTAGCAGACTTAAGCACTGACCTTCTTCTCTCCTCCATGTGAGTACAAAATGTGGGGGCAGGGGCAAAAGCTAGAAGAATAAGTAGATGCTATATTAATAATCCAGATGAGATTTGCTGGTGTTCAGTTCTGTGAGCTGTAAGTGGAGGAGGTGTGAAATGGTCAGATTTGGGATATATCTTCAAGGTAGAAGAGAGGGAATTTATTCTTGGCTGAAGTGTTGGGTGTGAGAAGAAGAGAGGAGTAAAGGCTGTCTTCAAGGTTTTAGCCTGAGCAACTAGAAAAATGACATTGCCATTACTGAGATGGGAAATGTAGGACGAACCAGGCTGGGAGGGTGGTGTTTAAATCAGGGAGTAGGATTGGGGTGTGTGCATGTGACAAGACTCCATTTATTCACTTGACAGAGAGAGAGGGAGAGGTCACAAGTAGGCAGAGAGACAGGCAGAGAGAGAGGGGGAAGCTGGCTCCCCACTGAGCAGAGAGCCCGATGCGGGGCTCGATTCCAGGACCCCGAGACCATGACCCGAGCCGAAGGCAGAGGCTTTAACCCATTGAGCCACCCAGGTGCCCCGGGAAAGAGAATTTTAAGAGCCTTTGTCTACTTTGTCAGTAGGTGGGATTATATAATGCTCACTGGATAAATGAGTGAATGAATTTGAAGATGAGGATTTCAGCTGTGCTTTTTGTGGCTCTGGGAAAAGCATATTATATCTCCGTTTTTGAAAAAAATATATGACTGCTACTGCAGAGATAGATTGCTGTGAGGTTTTTTCTTTTCTTTCTTTTTTTTTTTTTTTAACAAATTATATGACAGCAGCTTAGGGAGAGATTCACATCGTAAAGATATGTGCTATGTATTATTTTAAGGGGATTTTCCAAATGTATTTAAGTGGGGCATAGGATCTGAATAACAAAACGTTTGATGTTCTGTAACTTCTCTGGGACAGTTCTTGGTCCTTTCCTCCAGTGTTTAGTCCATCTTGTCCCCTCAAGTCTGTCTATATCCTGGCCTCCAGGAGAAGCCTGGGGAAGCATTACCCCACACTGACATGGCCAAGAGTGGCCATTCAGTGATTCTACACATCTCCAGGATGATGTGTAGTGTCCTCTAAAGGAGATAGAACAGGTTAGAGAAATTTCAAAATTCTGCCCAGTGGACACCCTGCAATACAAATAAATATTTGTGGATTAAATTTTTTCTAGCTGTGACTTCTTCCTTGATACTAGTTTGATAACATTTCAAACTTAGAGAAAAATTCAAGAACAGTACAAGAAATTTCTAAATACCCTTTACCCAAATCACCAATTGTTTCCAATTTCTCTATTCCCTCTTTGTCTCTCTCTTTCCATGCGCACACATGTGCATTTTAAGACATTATATGAGAGAAGGTTGGAAACACCATCCTCTTTTATCCCTAAATGCTTCAGTATGTTTCCTTAAAACATGAATTTCTGTTATGTTATCATGTATTATAAAAATCAGGAAATTTACCATTTTTATAACGCCATTATTTAGTCCATAGTCCAAACATGCTTAAGTTTTTCATTGGTGACAATAATGTTCTTTATGCCGTTTTCTCCCCTAGCCTAGGATCTGATGATCCAAGGATACAGAAAGCCTTTATTTGTCATAGCTACTTTGTCTTAATTTCTCAGTCTGTCTTTGTCTTCTTGACCATGACATTTTTGAAGAGTAGAGGTAATTTATTTTATAGAAAGTTTGTTTGGCTTGTTTCTATCTCTTGATGATGGAGATAGAAACAAGGAATGCTATTCCTGCATGTTGGCAGGAATAGCACAGAAGTGTTGTTGCGTCTCTCTCAGTGCACTGTATCAGGAGACACTTGTCTCTTTGTCCCAGTGTTGGTGATGGTCATTTTGCTAACTTGTTAAAGTGAGGTCTCTCCCTTGTAATGTTACTTTTGCTCCCTTTGTAGTGAATATTATCTGGGAGATACCATTAGACTTCTATGTCCTTTTTCTCATTAAGCTTTTGTCTGCTAGTTTTAGTATTTGATGATGAGATTCTGTCTCCGAGTTGACTGACTTTTATTGCTTATCTATTGATGAGTTTATGTCTCTAGGTTGATTAAACTGTAGGACATCTATTGAACTAGATCTTTATAAGATTATTCCTTTCTTGATCTGTCTGTGGAACTCAGTGGATCATAACTGAGGCACACAAGTACTCATGGCCTTCTTTGGTCATGAAGATCATAATTAATTAAAATACTTTAGGAAGGGGTCATAAAATTACTGGACATCCTGGCAAGTCTGAGGGGTTTGTTCCAGTACTTATTTAATATTCAAAGACCGTCTCATTGGATTGACAGTTCTGTATATGTAGAATACCTATGATCTACATGTACTTCTGGGTACTATAGAATAAGGGTTATAAAATAAACCCCTGATGTAAGCCTTCTTTTCATTTACCTTTCCATTCAAAAGTGGAATGACCAACATTCCAATTACTTGAATATTTCATTTTCATTTATGTTTTAATAAGTTAAAGTATTATATAGCTAAATATAAAAAGACCACTTTCCAAGCAATTATAGGAACCTTTATTTCTTATGACAACATGGAAGTTTTTAGATGTTGTCACCCACGTAAATGAGATATCTTCCCCTCCTCTTCCTGCTACGTAAGTTTTATACTATGGAGCACATGCATTATAATTTTCTTCTCAGTTTTCTCATGAATAACAAGCATGAAATACCTCAAAAACCAGGGGCTTGGGTGGCTCAGTTGTTAGGCGTCTGCCTTTGGCTCAGGTTAGGATCCCAGGGTCCTGGGATTGAGTTCCACATTGGTCTCCCTTCTCAGCTGAGAGCCTGCTTCTCCCTCTGCCCCTCCCCACTGTTTGTGCTCTCTCTCGCTCTCATTCTCTTGCAAAAATAAGTAGATAAAATTTTAAAAAACACCTCAAAAACCAAGTTAGGGTACAAATTATTTGTTTAAATGGTAATTCATACAAAACAGTGAATATCATTGCTCCAAGAATATTGGATCAATTCATAAACAATGTCATAGATAATAAAATTTGTAAATATTCAACAAAATGAACAAAATACTCAGAAGTTCTGAGACTCTTGGGCATGAAGCCCAGCTAAGTCCTAGCCCAAGATCTGGCCCCTTCTCAGCCTCTTTCCAGCCCTCCTAGATACCCATACAGACTTAGGGGCTTGTGGGAGACATCTGAATAAAATAAAGAACAGAAAAAGGATTTGCCACCATGGGTAGTAAGTGCTGTGTGACTGGCTGCTCTCACCCTGCCATTTGCTAATGGCTTTCTGCAGGACCCCATGCTGAGAAAGCAGAACCTAGTTTCCATTTGCATGCTGTTGTGAGTTTTAGAAACAAGTCTCAGGCATCACTTCCAGTGAGGAATGTCAGAGTCTTAGAATTTTTAATGTGCTCTTATATCATAAGCTGAACTCCCAATCTGTTCAGAGACAGCAAGAGACAAGTTATTAAACTCTGATCTTTGTTGTATGTGCTTAAAATGAGAACTCCTTGGTTTCAGTTTGATTATAGTGGAAGGGATGGGAGTGTTAAAACCTACCAGAGCTGGGGAGACTTTCATTATGATGATCCAGAGTTGCATCTTTTTGTGCGATGCGAAATCTCAGTAAATTTTTAGAGGGCATAAACACACACAGACCTTGACTTCATGCTGAGGTCACCACTTAAGTAACCCCTATTATTGTCTTCAAAAGGCCTTTCCAATGTGTCTGTACTTCCCGTGCTTTATTTACAGGAGCAACAAATCTAGCACCACATGAGTGAATTACTTCTATTGTAATATATGATATGCTGCTGAGACGTTGAGTAGCCCATAAGATGAATATGTTCTCTTTTTACATATGGGTATTTATACTTGGTAACATTTTCAGCAGTGTTCTTGAAGCTTTGAAATGTTCACTGCTATTTAGAGGAACTAAGAATTCAATCATGTAGTCATTTCTTTATACAAAGTCAAATGAAGCACCTATAGATTGAAAATGAAATCTTTATTCTTTTTGGGAGATTGTTCATGGGGCCTGGGGAGACTGGCTTCCTCGTGTTAATTGTACCCACAGATATTGCTCCCCTTCAATGCTTGTTTATTGAACCAGTGGGCTAATAGGCCACTGTTTTATTAAGTGGAAGGGTTTATGGGTAGTCAGACAGTCAATAACATTGACCATTCATAAATCAAATAATTAAGTCAAATGAAGCCCACACAAGGTAAGCTGACAATTACATAGAAAGTAAATTCCCAAGGGCACTTCAAATGGTACAATTTATTTTGCTAGATTTTGGGTTATTCTGGGTTTAGCATGGAGTGGTAGTTTTGGTTTGGGAGAATGTATAGTGATACACATACAGCCTATACCTGGTATTTGTTTTGATTCCTCCACTACAGTGAAATGGTGCTGTCGCAGTCAGAGAGCTGTTCATTCCCCAAGGGCACTCCTCAAGGTTCTTCTGAATATGCCAGGATTCAGACAGGAAAACTAAAGTCACCCACACATACTTCACATTATTACAGAGCTTTACTTGTTTCAAAGGGGGAGTTCTCACTGGCTGTTTCTACTAGGGAAGAATAGGAATGTTTTCAGAGCCTTCTCTCATTGTCTCTCCATGGCAAGATCAAAGACCAGAAATCAGGAGGAAAAAAAAAAACTACCGTTAAATGGTGCCATCTTTAGCTTTAAAAATCATTATAATAATATTATATCATAATAATGCTCTATTTGCCATTTATGAAGTGCCTGTGATGTATGAAACACTGCACTGTAATCTTTGCATTCATTGACTCGGATGCTCAAAACAACCTTAAAGGGCAGGTAGGGTCCTTCTATAACACATGAATTGGGCTCTGAACATAACGCGGTAAGACTGGGATTTAAACCTGGATCAGACTGCCCAATAAATACTTAGTCTAAAGACTAAGCCGAGGCCAGGTGACTCTGGGGGTGGAGTAAACCAACTGCTCTGTAACACACATTTCTAGGGCTTATGCCTGATCTGGGAATGTGGGTAGGGGATGGTGAGCTATAGAGATATGATTTTCACAGAGCTTTGTGATTCCAACAAGACAGAAACCACTACTCAAGCAGGGCTTGGTAGGTGCTGATCAGTATTCTGAGCCTTATTTATATCATTACACGATGAAGCCTCACGATGATCCTATGACATAGGTATTGTTATGATCCTTGATACACCTTGGTAGGTAACCACCAGTCTCAGTGCTCTGAATCTTGATGTGGCAGTAGAAACACACTGAAATCTGACAGGAGTAAAAAACAAAAAAATAGCTTTTTCTGCTAACCGTGCTTATAAATCCCATTTGTTGTAACATTTTTGGATCAATGTGTGTATTGTCTGATAAAATCTAAGACTACTGTCTGTTATATGTGTTTTGAATTTAATGTTTGTCTGTTTTGATTGCAAGCATGATTTTTAAAAAAATTTTTTAAAGATTTATTTATTTATTTTAGAGAGAGTGCACACGAGAGCAATGCACACCTGTGAGGGTAGGGGTAGAGGGAGAGAGTCTCCAAGCAGACTCCCCACTTCAGGGCCCTACTCGTGGGATCCCACAACTGACAAGATCATGACTTGAGCCAAAACCAAGAGTCAGAGGCTCAACCAACTGAGATACCAGGTGCCCCTGCAAGCATGATTTTTAAGAAAAATAACGTAATTAAAAAAAAAAAAAATTCTAACCAGAAGCTTTTCAGTGGGAGGACACAGAATCTTAGAAAATCCTTCTTCTTTGAGTAAGTCAGGTCATTTAGGAGGAATCTGAAGGAAGCTTTTGCATCTTAAATGTCTGCCCAACACTGAAATTACGCAAGGAGGGAATTGTTGCTGTGAGTGGGGATTGTTCAGAGACCTTTAATTGTAGCAAAAGGAAAAAAAACAGGCACTCTGAATGCTCTTGATTAAAAACTGCTAATCTATCTGAGTTCTGCAGTAATCGGAAGACATCCCCTAGATGTCTGAGGGAGATTCAGAAACCAGTAGCAATTCACCTGTCAGTAGGTATAATGATCAAATTATTAATTTACTTAAAATAACATATAGTTTAGAGTAGGACAGTGATGAAAAAAACCCACAGACCTCTGTTATCCAAAAATTTTTAGATATTATAAAAACTGTCAATTTTTAAAATAATTTATTTTGAATTAGAAAATTCAAATGAACAAGAAGAATTTTTTAAAAAATTTGTCCATAATCCTGTGACTCAGAAAAAATCTTTGGTTGTTGCGTTTCATGGTTTTATTTCCAAGGACATCTGTGTTTTTCTGACACAGGCTAGCAACCATGTGATTCTGTGGCTAATTAGTATTGCTGGTAAGGAGCTATCCTGATTGCTACTCACTCCTAATGATTTTCCTGCTGAAGGTGGCTCAGCAAAGGTGGGATGGTTGTACCATTTTTGCCAAATGGAAGGAGAGAAACAAAATGAGAATAACAAATGCGTTGGTACTTAAGATGGTCTAATTCAGTGAGATAAACTGCTGCCTGTGACATAACACATCAAGGACAAAGCTAGGGCAAACCAGAGCCACAGATTCTACATCCTTTATTGCTTGTTCTTCTCCCTCTTGGCTGACACCAGGAATTCTGGCAGTGACAAATTCTTCAGCATGGCTTATCTCTTTGTCTTCATCTCAACTCAAAGCAAGAACTTTCTTGCTTCATATCACAGGTCATCAGAGGAGTGGATTTTCTGCTTTGGAGCATCTCTACTTAAATCTTTGGTTGTTTTAAGCCAAGAATTTTAGGTGAAATGTAGCTAGTGTTTATATTTTTGTTTTTACTGCCTGTTTTATCTTAATTTTCATAGGAATAAGAAAGGGGGCTAGGGTATTTTTAAAGAGAAGGAATGAACTAATGACACAAGCAACAGCATAGATGAATCTCAGAATCACTAAACTGAGTCAAAGAGGCAGAGAAAGAGATTACATGGGGCATGAGGAGCCTTGGGGGGTGATGGGTATGTCCATTATTTTCATTATGGTGTGGTTTCATGGTTGTATTAATGTGTCAAGGAATAAGTGAAGGATTTAGGGGTCACTTGAGGGGACAAGACTAAAGGGGTAGACAAAAAGAGATGGTACTCATAGGAGGTCAAGGTTAAAGACCTTGGATGGGGTGAAGGGTTGGGAGGTGAGAAGTATTCATAAGAGTAGTGTGAGGATAAAAATCAAGGAAATAACCACAATATGGAAACAAAAGGTAGCAAGAATCACCCCCCCCACCCCGGGTGGGAGGGGGAAACAGCAAGAAGATGGTGTGGGCTCAAGAGAATCCAGGTCAAGACTTTTCTTCCATCTAATTTTATAATTTAAAAATAGTAGTAGGTTATTGGTTTTTATTGAAAAAATTTGGGACGGTCTGTTTACACATACCTAGATGTTGTCATCATCTCCCTTGTCAGTTAATATAATGAACAAATTTAAACTTTCTATGATATTTTTAGTCTTTAAGCTTGTTCCCTGTGGTGTAAGTGTGCTTAAAAACAAGTATTTTTGTTTTAAAGTTCACTATAGCTATATGAGGAGTGGAAAATATGTTTTCAGTTAAGTTAAGAAGGAAAAGGAGTGCTTGGTCAAATAACTGTTAAAATATAAATAAGAATTGGAATGAAAAAAATCCAGAGAGGGTTGTAAAATGTACCATGTTGGCAATGATGCTAGTTATGATTTTGAAGGCCAGGAAAAAATTACACTGTTTCTCATGCCATCCAAGGGCTAATATCACAATTTATGGGCCATATAACATATTTTATTTAAACTCCTGGGAAATTTAAAAACTGTATATACCAAGATGATACTTGAGAAAATAAATAATTTTGTTTTAATTCTATAAGGTGGTTTAAACATTATTTATGTGTGAGAGTTCACAGCTCCCTGACCTTCTCCAACCCTGCTTTTCCTGAGGAATAAAAGGACAAAGCCATATGCAGAAGTTTTTGTAAAAAAAAAAAAAAAAAAAAAGAAAAGAAGAAGAAGAAAAGAAAAATATTTCTTGGAGGTGGTGGGAATATAGGTAATTTGCATGGAGAAACAAGGGAATGGGGAGCAGAGATGGGGCCAGGATGGGTGAATTTGGTTAAAGTAAAAGAGGGGTGGATCCTGGGAGATTTGGGAGCCATTTAAGAATTGCATGGATGAATTTTTTTGACCTACCTTAAACATTAAAGAGAAGAATTGCAATTCACTTCTGGTTATTCTTCTTTCATTGTGAACCCAATCCATGCTTAAACATTGAGGGGACAGGGCTACGTAAGGGATGTTAAGGCACAGTGACAGGAGCCTAGCTGTATCCTAAGCAAGATCCATGTTGGAGAACTGAGGTCCATTGGTTCCAGGTTTAATGTATTTAATGTATACACTTCTCATGACATCTGTCTAGTGTTGATGTCATTTAATCTCATTTACAGGCAAGGTAATCAAAACTTAGGAGACTGCTTAAGTTATCCCAAGTGCTGACAGCTCATATCCCACACCCAGTGTCCAGTGGGGTGACCCCACACTCTGCTTTCCTTCTATCCTAAACAGCCTTTCAGTTTAGGATCACTTCTCAGTTTTTTCCATCTGGAGCCCAGTCACAAGTCTCTCCCTTCTGCTCCATGAGATATTCAGCAGAAAAGGTGAGTGACAAAATGCTTAGCTTAGGTGTGGCTTTGCTTTGAACTCAGGGGGCTTAAAATCTCTTAGATCCTCTAAGGCAAAAAACAGACAGAAGAATGTTGTTATTCTCAGTCCCACAAAGAGTTTGTGAAGATAAGGAGGTCAAGGCCTAGGTGTAGTACATCATTGGTTTTGATATAATATTCAGTGATTTTACAGTGTAACACCCAGTGCTCTTCACATCATGTGCCCTTGGCTAATTGAATTTAAATTAAAAAAAGAAGAAGTCAAGGCCTGCTATAAAACCCCTCAGGAGAAAAGCACTTGCTAGAGTCAGCCAGAATCAGGGTTCTTCTCATGATCACCCTTAGGTCTTGCTCAGTAAATGTGTGCCATGGCAAGTCTACAATAGATTGGGACTTGGGTTACATTGCTGAGGCAAAATTCGGAATCTGGGTTGCATTTCTGTTGTGTGAGAATTAGAGGTGAAAAGGGTCGAAAATGCTTTCTTAGGTGTCTACTTAGTAGGTAAGGTTCTTTGAGTTAGCACCATGATTTGTGGATTGGAATATCAGACCCCATAGAATGAATCCTATCTGAACACGATAGGATACGTGACTGGATGGAACCTGCACAGGGACACCTGTCATATTATACACATAAGTAATCCTTTGTTAGCTTCCTCTCCCTGGGATAAATAACACTGGCAGTAATATGGAATTAAATTCTAGAGTCATAATCAGAAACATTCAGAATGAACTCTCTTGCCCATATTGATTTCAGAATAAACACACATCCAGAAAAGGGGCATTCTTCCTTTGTGAGACTTGCAGTGATTCAGGGACCGCTTGGAAGGTGATTCTTTTGATGCCAGGAGTTACTTAAAACTCATCTCAAAATAAAGGGACTCAAAATATTTGGCAGAGGAAAGACCACCAGGTCTTTGTGGTCAGAGAGCCCTTCTCCATAGCCCTCTGAGCCCTTTGACAGTAAAGCCATTCCATCAAGAGAAAAACAACATGAGTGTGCTGTGAAGTGTGTAAACCTGGCGATTCACAGACTTGTACCCCTGGGGATAAAAATATATGTTTATAAAAAATAAAAAATTAAAAAAAAAAAAAACAATTTGAAAGCTTCTTTGCTTTTCGTTAGATCGGATCTGTGGCAGATTAGATCCAAAAGAAGGGATATATTGATTGGGTATCTTCTTTCTGAGTGTGGTGACATAATGAGAGTGACCTACCAAGTGTGCCAGACCAGATCCTAGTATTCCAGCAAAAGACAACAAAGCAAAACAATAGAACAGCATCCATGTTGACTGCAGTGGGCAGTCTTGGGCATTTTGTCCTGGTGAGGGAAGCAGTTCATTTCAAACATAGCATCCTTTCTTCAGGGCTCTAGAAACTCTAAAAGGATACTTCCTCTCCTAGCCCAGAACCCTCTAATCATCCTGCAGGCTGACTTTGTGTTGGACCCTAAGAAGAAATTCAGTATCTCCTTAAATTACCTCTTTATTTAAACATTTAAAAGTGTTTCATTTGTTATTGTTGTTGAGAAGTTATTTTTAAGCCAGAATGCATCTCCATCCTTGCACTATTTTGGGCACCTATGAGACAAGGAGCAGTGTTAGAAATCAATGCCGGCTGTGGCTTTCTAAATTAGTTTAAGGGATCCAAGACTCCTTATGTGCCCTAAACATTGTGTGTTGCCTAGGTAATAATGACTTATGTACATATGTGAGATTCATGGATTTTATTGTAAGAAACAAGATACAAGTCTGTTTATAAACATTATTAAATTTATAGTAGCTTTTTGCCTTATTCAGCATGTACTGAGAATATAGTGATGATGATATATTTTTTGGAAGTGCAAAGGGATTCTAATGTTGAAAAGGATGGAAGTTAATGGAACAACAGAAGGAGGTTCAGAATAGCACCTAGTTCTCCAGACCTTCCACCACTTCATTTGATTCCTGAGAGTAGAACCTGTTTCCCCTCCAGGAGCCAGCCAGGACCATAAATGGAATCAAATGACCTGTGTTTGAATTCCAGGTCTGCTTCTCCATTCCTAGCTATGTGACTCTGGCAAAGATCTATGGCCTCTGCTTGCCTCAATTTTCTCATATGTAATATGAGGACAATACTAGGGCTACTTGAAGTATTTATCTTAAAGCTTAGAATGTAGTTACTATTCAATAAACAATAGCTATTAAAAAACAAACAAACAAATAAACAAAAAACCACCTCACCTGTACCTTTAAGAGGCTGAAACTGTGCAATTTCAATTTGATTGGTCAGAAGCCCTGTTTGTGGTCATGTGCTCTCATGAGTATGCTTTGCCTGAGCTCTGTAATGGGGAGTTCCTTCTGTGGAGGGATAAGACACTAAAATGATCCCCAGGAAACAAAGCTAATGATAATGTTTAGTTTTGTTCTAATTGAATGAACTCAGCGCATGTTGAATAGTTCCTTTATTTTTAAAATAAAAAGAAGTCAAAATCTTCCAGATAGACAAGGCTGACAGAATGGAATAACCAACAGGGGATAGCTGCTGAGCATCCAGGCTCCCATTGGGCTTCCTGCCTGTGTCCTTCGACATTGACAGCAGGTTCTGGAAGACAACCTGGCAGCCCTCACAGTCCATTAAGACAACAGATGCAAACACACTCGGAAGCCAACTGCTGCAATCAGGTTAATTTCAGCCTCGTCCTGCGGCTGTCCCCTCACAGCCAATGCCAGCTCAACCCAGAACTGTGCAAGGTTAGGTCATGGTAAAGCTCCCGCTAATGGGCATTTCTCAGCAGGGTGTGTGCTAAATAAATGCAAAACTGGGTGGCTGCATGACTTCTGTTTGGAATAGAAATTGCCAGGCTATCATTAGGAGGTGAAAGTTGGGTAGAGCATAGATAATAGGAGACAAATGCACAAAAGTAGAATCCGGTGATAGGAAAAGTCTCCAACTTGATCTGTGTTCATTTCCTAGAAGATAAGATTGTTTCAGGAACAGTGGACTTAATTGGGTTATGTGATTGGACTTTTGATGAAGCAATAAGGTTTATTTGTATTTTGCCATTGTGACAGTGCTGTGTCCATGTGGAGAAACAAGAAGACAGAATTGAGTAATTCAGTGAACCTGCAACCACTGAAGTTGGATTTTAGATCAAGTGTCCTTCCCTTTGTTTTCTGTAGTCTGTTTTGCCTGCTTGTTGACTCAGGTTTGTACTTAACCTTGAGAACAATTGCTGTTAGACTTGGTGTGTGTGTGTGTGTGTGTGTGTGTGTGTGTGTGTGTGATTTAGAGGAAAAAAATGAACTTTGGAAAAAAGAAAGAATTTGAAGACTGCAATCTTTCTGGTAATAGTTACTTTGCCTCTTAGGGAAATTGTTTTCCTGTAACTGAAAAGGGAAAATGATGTGCATTTCCTCTCCCACCATTAAGTTTCTGATGACTGTGGTCCTCTTGTAGGCAGGGTCCTCTCTCTGGCTTCCTCACTTTACCTTGGTGGTGCCCCTACTTCTTCTTTTTCTTTTTTTCCCAGTGTCCAGTTAAGTATAGCTCAAGAAATGGCCATATGCGCCTGCTCTTTGCTGGACACGTGGTGGAACGTTGGGTATAGGAGATAAAGAAGTTTGATTCTTGCCCATAAAGAGTCCAGAGGCTAGGAATGTAGGACTTGCTGGCCCCAGAGGATAAAGGCACAGCAAACAGAGTGGGAGAATCCCAAGCTCATGCTTTTTGTTTTGCAGTTCTTACCTAAAATGTACCCTAGGCTCATTTGGGCTCCTGAATGGGTATAAACGGTACACAGAAGCTTGTTTAACTGGGCATTTTTAGGGAGTGATTGTTTAAATAGCAGTGCTGCCCATGGTTAAGAGTCTGGGCATTAGAATTAGAATAGATAGAATTGGAATTCTAGTGTTGCCATTAACCACTGTGTGACCCTGAAGAATGTACTTTCTGAGCATCAGCTTTTATATATGTCCAAACAAGATAGTAATATTTCGTTGTGCTATTGAGTGACATATAAGAAGTGCTTAGCAGGGGCACCTGGGTGGCTCAGTGAGTTAAGCCTCTCTGCCTTTGGCTCAGGTTATGATCTCAGGGTCCTGGAATCGAGCCCCGCGTCAGGCTCTCTGCTCAGTGGGGAGCCTGTTCCCCCTTTCTCTCTGCCTGCCTCTCTGCCTACTTGTGATCTCTGTCAAATAAATAAATAAAATCTTTAAAAAAAAGTGCTTAGCAAACTGACTTGCACATAGGAGATGCTTAATAAATGGTAACTGCTCTTATCTTTTAGTTATGTATATCTCTGGAAGACTTTGTCCATGTCTGTGAAGGGTAGGACGGCAGTATTGGGGGGGGAGGGATAGTTGGGACAGGTGACACATGAGCCATGGATGTCTGCCCAGGAATCAAGGTGGGTATGAGGAGGTGGGGGACACTGACAACATCTTTGCTTTGGCCGCAGCTGAGGTTTCTCTTATGGGAAGGAAATGGCATGTTTAGCCAGCCAGATAACCAAGCTGCTACCATCAGAGACTTTGCAAATGTGTTCCATGCAGCCTCCACTAATGAGATTCATGCTTCTTCAGTGGTAATCCTCTACCAGACAGCATTTTAAATATTTTCCTATTTGGTGCATAGAACTGAAGTCCAGGATATACATATTTCCAAGTGTCATTTTTAATTTAATGCATGATTGAACATATTACCACTGGCACAGCTAAATAGTTAAACTAGAATCCATCAATTTGTCCTGAACTGTTGACATGCAGGGTAATGCTACAGTTAAATTAAATTTAAATATAAGAATGAGAGGCAGCTTGGTTTCCTGGCAATCCTAGGACCTGCTTTGTCAATGAAGCCTGGCTGCAGTGGAAGAAGGACATTTTAAAATATGAGGTGCATTTCTCCCCTCCCCTCCGTATGGCCTGGAGAATTGCTGATCCTTTTGCATTTCTGGTTATTTTCCCTGAGTGGCAAAGCAGACCAGGTGTCCAGATTCTGGCAGGAGGGCATTGTGCAAATGTAAAAGCAAATCACTCCTTAATAGGAAAAACCTGCTTTACAAATCATAACATTTCAGAACTAGAACAGATTTGGGAGACCCCAGAATGTCAGAATCAGGGAGATGGGCCAGAGCTTTCGTCCAGCTCAGAGAAGCTGGGAATCCTGCCCAAGGATGTCTGAGATGAGAACCAAGCCCTCCAACTCAGAGAATGTTCTCTCTTCTGCATTTCTTTGTGATTTATGCAAAGATGTGGCCTAGTGTGCTCTGCTGCTCATTCCTAAGAGAACCTGGACAAGTGAGTGAACCATTCTGAGCTCAGTTTGCTTGTCTATTTAATGGAGAGATTATCACTAGCTACATCATTGGATTGTCAAGAAGACTAAGTGAATTCTAGGTGTGAAATGGTTAGAACAGTAGTGATTGGTACTTGATAAGAGCTCAATAACTACAAAGTATCCTGTTTTGTTATACAGTAATATTATGCTAATAAAAATTACTTACTTTTAGTGTTGACTCAACTAATTAGTTTTCCAGGAGTAGGAACAGTTGGGCCACAAGGGGTATACTCTGTAGCCTGGGTCCTCTGGTATTCCCTTTGGAAGTATTTAAGATGGCCTGTGCATTAGTCTTCTAGGGTTGCCCTAAGAAATTACCAAAGAGTTGGTGATTTAAAACAGTAGACATTTTTTCACCAATCCTTCTGGAGGCTAGATATTCACAAGTCATGAGGTCAGCTGGGCTGTGCTTCCTCTGAAGTCTCTAGGAAAGTATCCTTCCTTGCCTCTTCCAGTTTCTGGTAGTTCAAAAATTCCTTGGTTTGTTTCTACATCACTTCAAAATCTCTCTTGTCTTCACTTGGCTTTCTCTTCTTCATGTAACTGTCCTCTGTGTACCTCTTATAAAGACATTTGGCATTGGATTTAGGACCAGCCTGGGTAATCCAGGACTTATTTCATCTGTGATTTTATTATGAGATGTTTAATTTAATCATATTTGCAAAACCCATTTTTTCCAAAGAAGGTCATATTTACATTCATAATTTTAGCACATGGACATCCTTTTTGGGGAACCACCATTCAACTTGCCTCAACTGGCTCTTGTTGGGGTGATATCTAGGTATTGAAAATGAAACAAAACTGAAACAGATTAAACTCATACACTTCATTTTGATTGAACTTTGTTTTAGCTCACCACAGTCTCTGGTACTTAAAGGGGTAGAAAATGGTAGAAAGGAGAGATGATGTAACTGGAAAAACTTCATTTTACTGATCAAAATGAAACATGTATTGTGACTGGTAAGTAAGTTGGGCCCTCATTCATTTGTTTATTCATTCAGCAAATGTGAATTGAGGATATACTATGTCCCCAGCTCAACTGTGTGCCACATGTCAGAGATAGAATGATGAAAAAGACACTGTTCCTGTCCTTATGAAGCCAGTAGTCTGGAGAGGAACGGACCTGAAATTAAAAAAAAAAAACAAACAAACAAACCATAAAACAATATAATGAGTCCAAAGCTTGAGTTGTTTTCGAAGTATTAAGTAAGTATAGAGAGGGAGTGGGGTGAGGTATAGGAAAGAGAAGGGTTGAATGGTGTGTCTGTTCAGGCTTCCTTAGGGAAGTGACAGTAAGTCAAATCTCAGTGCAGGAGTCAAATTAAGCACAAAAGGTGCCATGGAGGAGAAGGTAGAAGGAGTGGAGGATTTACCAGCCATGGCGGACCAATTGCACGAACAAAGGCACAGGGAGAAGTCAACAAATACAGGGATCAGGGGCCAATACAAGGTTCTTACACCACAGAGAGTGTGACAGGGAGTACTTGCTATGTCCACAGAAGTAGGTAAGAGCAGATTGTGGAGAACCTTGCTGTGCTAAGTATAGAGCATGGCATTTATCTTATAGGTAATTCTTGAGGGTTCTTGAGTATTATAAGCAATGTAGAGTCAGCTTTGCTTTGTAGAGGACTCTTTTGGCTATGTAGAGGAGATTGAAGGGTGGGGACAAAAACTGGAGGAGGAGACCAGTGGAGGGTGATTTTGTAGAAACTCAGTCAAAAGATGATGAAGACTTGAATTTAGCTACTAAATCCTGTGAGGGAAAAGGAGATAAAAAACTGCATTCGTATCTCCAGCCTGGGTGACAGGAAGGATGGTGGTGGCACTGAATGAATAAAGGGTACACGGAAGAACACATTTTGATGGGAAAATCCTGATTTCTATTGGGTATGTCCACAGGGAGGACAACCAGGTTGGAGGAGCCAGGTGAAAACAAACATGAGTTGGAAACCCAAGTTTGGGCCTTGGAAGAGAAGGCTAAGATGGTGATATAGTTTTGTGAGTTACCAGCATCTATATTAGTTTCTTACAGCTTCTGTAACAAACAGCTAAAACCTTCGTGACTTAAATCAACTGGAATTTATTCTCTCACGTTTCTGGAGGTTAGAAGCGCAAAACCAAGGTATCCTCTGAGTTAGTCCCTAATGGAAGCTCTAGAGAGAATTTGTTCCATGCTTTCGTGAGAGCTTCTGGTGTTTGCCAACAATACTTGTTGTCCCTTGGCTTATGGACTCATCCTTTCAAATCTCCCTCTCATGGCCTTTTCTCATGAGGACACCATGTAAGATTTAAGTCCCTCCCCACCCCAACTCTATATGATTGCATCTTAACTAATTACCTCTGCAAAGATGCTATTTCCAAATAAGCTCACATTCTGAAGTTCAGGGGAGGACATGACATTTGAGGGACACTGTTCAACCCAGTATAGCATCCATGTAGTACTTAAAACAATAGGGATAGATTAAATCATTTGAAGACAGGAGTAGCAAGTTGAGGACAAAATATCTACTTTTTTGTTGAAGTATAATTGGCATACAATGTTATGTTTCAGGTGAACAACACAGTGATTTGACCTTTATATATGCTGCAAAATGATCAAATCAGTGTCTAGTTACCATCTGTCACCATATAAAGTCAGTACAATATTATTGACTATTCTCCCTATTCTATGTTACATTTCCATGACGTATTTATTTTATACCTGGAAATTTGTACTTCTTGATCCCCTTCATCCATTTCATTCCCTGCCCCCCTGCCCCTGCAATTGTCCTCCCTTCTGTCAAGCACCAGTCTGTGTTCTATAAATCTGGATTGGTTTCGTTTTGCTTGTTTTATTTTTTAGATTACATGTGGTATTTGTCTTTCTTCCTGACTTATTTCACTGAACATAATACCGTCAAGGTCCATCCATATTGTCACAGATGGCAAGATTTCATTCTCTTTTGTAACTGCATAGTATTCCATTGTGTGTGTGTGTGTGTGTGTGTGTGTATGTGTATCACATCTTTTTATCCATTCATCTGTTGATGGACACAGGTTGTTTCCATATCTTAGCAATTGTCAATAATGTGCAGTGAACACAGGGGTGCATATATCTTGTCCAATTACCATTTTCATTTGCTTTGGATAGATACACAGAAGTGGAATTGCTGGATCATATGGTAGTTCTATTTTTAATTTGTTGAGGAATCTCCATATTGTTTTACACAATGGCTGCCCCAATTTACATTCCCAGCAACAGTGAATGAGGCTTCTCCTTTCTCCACATTCTTTTTTTTTTTTTTTTAAGATTTCATTTATTTATTTGACACAGAGAGAGATCACAAGTAGGCAGAGAGGCAGGTAGAGAGAGAGGGGGATGCAGCCTCCCCACTGAGCAGAGAACCAGATGCGGGGCTCGAACCCAGGACTCTGAGATTATGACCTGAGCCGAAGGCAGAGGTTTAACCCACTGAGCCATCCAGGCACCCCTTCCTTTCTCCACATTCTTGCTAATACTTCCTGTTTTTTTCTTTTTGATAATAGCTACTCTGGTAGGTGTGAGTTGATTATTTCATTGTACTTTTAATTTGCATTTCCCTGATGATCAGTGATATTGAATATCTTTTCATGTGCCCATTGGCCATCTGTATGTCTTCCGTGGAGAAATATATATTTAGGTCCTCTGCCCATTTTTAAATTGGATTATCTTTTTTTTGTTACTGACTTACATTAATTCTCTGCACATTTTTTGAATTTACTCCTTATCTGATATATGATTTGCAAATGTCTTCTTCTGTTCAGTAGGTTGCCTTTTCATTTTGTTAATAGTTTCCTGTGCAGAAGTTTTTTAATTTGATAGTCCCATTTGTTTATTTTTGCTTTTGTTGCCTTTTTCTTTGGAGTCAGATCCAAAAAAAAACATTGCTAAGACTGATGTCATGTAACTTACCACCTATTTATTTTCTAGAATTTTTATGATTTCAGGTCTCACATTCAAGTCTTTATCCATTTTGAAATAATTTTTGCATATGGTGTAAGACAGTTGTCCAGTTTCATTCTTTTTCATGTGGCTGTCCAGTTTTCCAAATGCTACTCATTGAAGAAGACTGTCTTTTCACCGTTGTGTATTTTTGGCTGTTTTGGTATAAATTAAATGACCACATGTGCATGGGTTTATATTTGGGTTCTCTGTTCTGTTGATTTTTGTGTCTGTTTAATGCTCATGCCATACTGTTTTGATTACTATAGCTTTGTAGTGTAGTTTGAAATGAAGGAACATGATACCTTGAACTTTGTTCTTTCTCAGGCTTACTTTGGTATACATGGTCTTTTGTGGATCCATACAAATTTTGGAATTCTTTGTTTTAGTTCTGAGAAAAATGGCATTTGCATTTTTTAAAAAAGATTTTATTTATTTATTTGACAGACAGAGATCACAAGTAAGCAGAGAGGCAGGCAGAGAGAGAGGAAGGGAAACAGACTCCCCGCTGAGCAGAGAGCCTGATGCGGGGCACGATCCCAGGACCCTGGGATCATGACTTAAGCCGAAGGCAGAGGCTTTAACCCACTGAGCCACCTAGGTGCCCCAGCATTGGCATTTTGATAGGAATTGGGTTGAATCTATAGTTTCTTGGGATAATATGGACACTTTAACAACATTAATTCTCCATATCCATGAGAATGGAATATCTTTCAACTTGTGTGTATTGTCCTCAACTTCTTTTATCAGTGTCATGATCATTTTCAGGGTTCAGATTTTTCACCTTCTTGGCTAAATTTCTTCCTGAGTATTTTATTCTTTTTGAGGCAATTGTAGATGTTTTCTTGATTTCTCTTTCTGGTAATACATTACTAATGTATAGAAATGAAACAAATTTGTGTATATTAATTTTGTGGCCTGAAGCTTTACTGAATTAATTTATTCTAACAGTTTGTGTGTGTGTGAATGTGTGTGTGTCTGTGTGTGTGTAGTCTTTGGGTTTTACTATATACAGTATCATGTCATCTGCAAATAGTGAAAAGTTTTCTTTCTTTTTTTTTTTTTTTAAAGGTTTTCTTTATTTTATTTGACAGAAAGAGAGAAAGATAGCGAGAGAGGGAAAACAAACAGGGGGAGTAGGAGAGGGAGAAGCAGGCTTCCTGCTAAGCAGAGAGCCCGATGTGGGGTTCGATCCCAGGACCCTGGGCTCATGACTTGAGCCAAAGGCAGAGGCTTAACCCACTGAGCCACCCAGGCACCCCAGAAAGTTTTATTTCTTTCTTTACGATTTGGATGCCTTTTATTTCTTGCTTAATTTCTGCAGCTAGGACTTCTAATACCCTGTTGAAAAAAGTAGAGAGAGTGGCATCCTTTTCTTATCTGATCTTAGAGAAAAGCTTTATCTTTTCACTATTGAGTATGATGATATCTGTGTATTTGTTATATGACCTTTATTATGTTGAGGTACATTCCTGCTATGCCCACATTGTTAAGAATTTTTATCAAAAATGGATGTTGATTTTTTGGAAAAAAATTTTTTGCATCTTTGAGATAATCATATGATTTTTGTTTTTATTTATTAATGTGGTTTATCATGTTGATTGATCTGTAGACATTTAACTACCCTAGTGTCCAAGAAATAAGTCCCACTTTTTTTTAAAAGATTTTATTTATTTATTTGACAGAGAGAGAGAGAGAGAGAGAGAGAGCTCACAAGTAGGCAGAGAGGCAGGCAGAGAGAGAGAGGAGGAAGCAGGCTCCCTGCTGAGCAGAGAGCCCGATGCGGGGCTGGATCCCAGGACCCTGGGGTCACGACCTGAGCCGAAGGCAGAGACTTTAACCTGGAATAAGTCCCACTTAATCCTGGTGTTTGATCCTTTTAAAGTACTGTTGAATTCAGTTTGCTAATACTTTGTTGAGGATTTTTACACCTATGTTCATCAGAGACATTGTCCTGTAGTTTTCTTTTTCTATAATATCTGTATCTGGTTTTGGTAACAGGGTAACGCTATCCTTATAAAATGAGTTTGGAAGCATTTTCTCTTCCTCCTTTTGGAAGAGTTTAAGAAGAAGAGGTATTTAATCTTTCTTGAATGTTTGGTAGAATTCACCAGTGAAGCCATCTGGTCCTAGACTTTTATTTCTTGGGGGTTTTTGATTACTGATTCAATCCCCTTACTAGTAATTAATCCATTTAGATTTTTTACATTGATCTCTCCTTCTCCAAGGTTTTACTATCCACAGTTTTAGTTACCTGCAGTCAACCACATTCCAGAAGCAGATCCTTCTTCTGATGTCAGAAGGTTAGTAGTAGCTTAATGCTGTATCACAATGCCTATGTCTTTCTCCTCACCTCATCTAATCATGTAGGCATTTTATCATCTGACATCATTGCAAGAAGAGGAGTGGATAAGTATAGTACAATAAGGTATTATCACACAGAATACACTCACCTAATTTTATAATAGTATATTGTTATAATTGTTCCATTTTGTTAGTTATTTTTGTTAATCTCTTACTTTGCCTAATTTATAAGTTAAACTTTATCATAAGTATGTGTGTATAGAAAAAAGTAGTATACATAGGGCTCAGTACTCTCTGTGGTTTTAGGCATTCACTGTGGGTCTTGGAACATCTTTTCCCATAGTGCAAGCAGAGGAGAAGAGTGAGAGAAAGAGAGCCAGTGGATAGAACCAGGAGAAGATGCACAGTAGAAGTCAAAATGGAGAGATTCAGGGGGAGGGGAGGATAAGGATGAGAGTGGGTATTGTCAAGCTTATTAGTGAACAGGGCTGTCCTTTGGAATTGTTACTGAGGAGAAACCAAGTGGGCCAATAAGTAAATCACTGATTGACCAAGCTAAGGACCTTTTTCAGGTGTAGACCATGACTTGGTACACACTGTCTAGTTTTCATTATTCCTAGCTTTGTGTTTGGAGCAGAGAAGGTAGAATATAGTACCAATGCAAGGATGAGGGCTTGGTGGGTAAGTGGGCAAGAGGGACTAGGTGAAAAAGAATTGAGTGACAGACAGGAGAGGAACTCAGGTGACCAGTCATGGAGTTGAGACCAGACAGAGAGGAAGAGAGACTCAGGCACTGATAAACTGGGGAGAGAAAGGCAGCAATTGATTAGATTATGAAATGTAGCACAGAGTGCCTAAATATGGGGTGCTAATAGTTATTAAAATAACTTTAATTTTCTCATTTCAACCAAGGTGACAACATTTCATAAATTCTCCACCATTCCCATGTTGATGAAAGGGAAATATGTAAGCTGAGTGAAGGTGTTGTGGGTCAGGAGATGTGGGATAAGAAAATACATGAATCTACAAGGATTACTGATGTCTCATAAAACTTTTTCTTGGAGCAGAATTGGCTTATCCAAGGTCACACAGATAATCAGTGATGGAGCAGGGGCTAGAACCAGGCAGACTTTGACGTCAGTCAAGTTAACTCGCTTACACAATCCATTATCAAACCCTAATGACTGTCATTTCTCAGAACACCTTGTCACCCTTCCCGTTTCCTTTCTGCTACCTCCACCTTACTTCATAGCTTCATCATCTTGTGTTAGACTTGACTTGGAAGCATCTGAGTGTTGTCCATACATCAGTCTCCTCTGTCCCTGATTTTGTTTCATAAGCTGTAGAATCATGGAATTCCTAGACAAGGATAAGGGACTTTCAATAGGTCAGAATGTCTCTAAGGACTCTATGTCTTTCCCATGCTTAAAACTCTTTGTGATTCTGTGGGGCGCCTGGGTGGCTCAGTGGGTTAAGCCTCTGCCCTCAGCTCAGGTCATGATCTCAGAATCCTGGCACCGAGCCCCGAGTTGGGCTCTCTGCACAGCAGGGAACCTGCTTCCCTCTTTCTCTCTGCCTGCTTCTCTGCCTGCTTGTGTTCTCTCTTTCTCTGTCAAATAAATAAATAAAATCTTAAAAAAAAAACCAAAAAAAACCTCTTTGTGACTCCTCATTTTCTTCAAGGCCTTTGTCTGACTGTGTGTTACTCTTTTCACGATTCTCCTATAAGTTGTCCTTTATCACTAGACTGGACAAGTGTTTCCTTACCACCTCAAAATTGCTCTCATTATTTTCTTGTAGAAATTCACTATCTCCTCTCTCCAATTATACTTACTCTATACATTTCCAAGTACCAGCTCATGTTCTGTGTCCTTTGTGAGTTCTTCCTGCATGATTTCGGCCTTCCACCTTTGCTTCTTCTTACTTCCTTTGGCTTTTGTTAACTGTACTGTTCGTGAGGTGTATTTTGTTTTAAAGATTTGCCTTAGTTATTTTTTACATTTCTTTTCCTTTTAGCTAAATTGAAAAATTCTTGGGGAAGCCAGTTTGGTGGAGAGTAAGATAACATGAGTTATACCCACCACCAGGTGGTTAGGGCACAGATTGCATGGAACACTGGGTGTGGTGCAAAAACAATGAATACTGTTACACTGAAAAGAAATTAAAAATAAAATAAAATTTAAAAAAAGATAACATGAGTTATAAACCTCTCGACTAAGTTGGTAATTGTGATTTTGAGTAAACCACAGGGCACTTACTGTTATTTCACTGTTTTGTGGACTCAACTCATCTCCCCTGCCTTCCTCAGAAGCTTGCTGAGATCACATATGGGAATGTACTGCCTAGTAAAGTGCCTTCACATGGTGGGTGCTGAATAAATAACTGCAGCTTCATTCTGAAACTTCCCCTTGATAAGTGGGGCGCCTGGGTGGCTCAGTGGGTTAAAGCCTCTGCCTTCAGCTCAGGTCATGATCTCAGGGTCCTGGGATCAAGCTCTGCATGTGGCTTTCTGCTCAGCAGGGAGCTTGCTTCTTCCTCTCTCTCTGCCTGCCTGTCCACCTACTTGTGATCTCTTTCAAATAAATAAAATCTTAAAAAAAAAAAAAAAAGTAAGTGACATCGGGGGTGAAGGGTCACTTTTATTTCCCATGTGTCTCAAACACAGTAGTTGGTCAGGTGAAGTTATGCCCAGAAAACTCCCACAAAGATGGTCTGTTTTAAAGTTTTGAAGAATCATTTTTTATCATTTATTCATTTGACAGACATCACAAGTAGGCAGAGAGGCAGAGAGAGGAGGAAGCAGGCTCCCCGCTGAGCAGGGAGCCCAACGCGGGGCTCCATCCCAGAACCCTGGGATCATGACCTGAGCGGAAGAGAGGCCTTAACCCACTGAGCCACCCAGGCACCCCTGTTTTAAAGTTTTAAAAGAAAATGGACTCAATGTGTTTCATTACTAATTTTCTTTCACTTGTTTGCCTGGTGCCAGCTACTACGAACAAAGCAATCTCTGCTTACCTATCTTACATAAAGAAAAGAAGTTTCCGTTACATGTTTTCATAAAATGAGCCAGAAGTTTTACTAGGATCCCTGCAGGATTTTGCAAATCCAAGCTCCTTCAGGACGATCCTATAGGAAATTCCAGTATTTGGATTGCATATGAAACTGTGCTAAATTCTCTGGTTTTTGTACTATTTGGATTTGTAACTTCATTTCTTTTGAAGCCCAAACTAAGTGGGTAGAGGAAAAAGAAAGGTGAGGTCCATCCCAGGCAGCAACATCAGATGCAGCTGGCTGGTCAGCCTTGCCAGCCTCCCTCAGCCTGCTATATGCAATGTTTCACAGCAAAGGAGATGGCTGGCCAGCTCCTGGCGTGCCATTATCAGCCATGCAGCTGTGGGCCTGGCACATCATTGCTTGAGGGTCATGGTGGAATGCCAGCCACTAAACAGCTGGTGATTAGGATGAGGGGCCTAGAAGATGGGTCAGATTTAAGCTTGCTGCTTGTGGTCATAGCAGCCATTTTTATCTGTCCCATTGATGCAGATTTAAGCACTTCAGTGATTTCTAAAAATTTTTGGCCCCTGGCCTTTAAGATGACAACCACATTTTGTGAGACCTCAGCACTTCTCTTTTTATAGTCTATTTCCCCAGGCCCCTGCTCTCTTTCTATTCTCCAAAATGAGAGGGAACTGTTGATGCCATCAGTTCTGGGACTGATTATGCCATGATTACGATCCAAGAAACTATAGAAATTGACTTTTCTTGTTCTCCTTCTGTGGTGTCAGAACTTGGAGTGTTCAGGATCTTAGAGGGAATTTCAAAGCTAAGATAACTAATAAAACTGTGAGCTGGGCTGACGAGGGAAATGGGTACCAGACAAGTCAACATGAGGCTGATAGAGTATGGGGCCTTCTGAAGCACAGCGTCAGGATCACCTAGACATCCATTCATGGCCACCGGGTTAAGGAATCCTGAAATTTGGCCAGCATTGTTCTTTTGACTTAAGCCTGTCCTTTTATCAAAGAGCGAGGGCTCCTGGGAGTGGTGGCCAATTCATCTGTTTTCAGACATGTCTACCTAAATGAGCATGAGTTTATCAGGTCACTTCCTGAGATTAGATTTTGTTGGAAGGATGAAAGAGGGAGAATGAGGGCACTAGGCACCTGAGTGATGTGACGAACTGGGAGAGGGACTGTTGGTCAAGAGAAGGAGGTTACCTTCATATTTATTGCTAGGCTTGGCACTGTGAAAGAACAGAATGGTGGAAAATCAGGACATATTGATGAAAATGATGGTTAGAATCCTGCTCTCCTGGAGAGAGACAAGGAATCATCCAGCCCCTCATTTGAAACACAGCAGTATATTGATTGAGTTCCAGGGGTCTTTTCTTATATAATTTTTTTCTGGGTATAAAACACAGCCCAATACTTTTAAATATATTTCCTCTCATACCACCCAACAAAACACTTGATAGACCATTACTGGATACTTAGTCCCCTTTCTCAGCAGTCCTGATGCCACATGAAAGTCAAACAAAGCTTTTGCACAAAGTCATGCTATGTGGGTTAATTAATAGAAAATACAATGTTGTATCTATATTTAAAATAGCAGGTGCGAACTGTTCTATAGCCCTCAGGCTGTAAATACTATCAAATACTCCATTATTTCCTCAAATTAAATTAAAACTAGCCTGTAAAAACAAGAAAAGGATCAACTTAAAATTACATTATTATAGTCTTGGTTAAAACTAGAAAAAATAGAAGTAAGGTTGTAAGAGCAAGAAAAAGGTTATGGTGGCTTTGATGGGGTCAAACCTTGAAAGGGAATAAACTTTGTTGATAAAACTGGTTTAAGAATTCAGAGGGCCATGCAAAGCAATTCTGTATCTCAGCAAGATACAAAAGATTGAATTAAGCAATGCTTAAATTTGGTAGTTCATAAAATACAATGGACCAATGACCCCCAGCTGAGAGAAAACCCCTTATCTTTATGTTTAAATTTTCACATGTTCTGACTTCTGTAGATATAAAGATGGTGCTTCCTGAAATTTGATTAATGAAGGGCATCAGATCCTTTAGATGAGATCTGGCTTCTCCTTCTGAGATTATTTATTTTTGGATAATTATCACCAAAGGTTGGAACCCCAAATCACCAGCTTGTGTAAACCTCAAAGTTTAAAGATAGTCCTTAAAGGAAACACTATTTGTTCCTTTATTTATAAACTCTGTCATAGGAAATTTCTTTTACTCACTAATAACTAAACTTTTATGGTTTTACTAGCCACAGTTATATAAACTAGGTTAAGTTCTCTTGCTGGTCAGAAAAACATTTCAGAATCAACTTCCTTGAATCCAGGATTTCCTCCCTGACCATCAACTATGTAAGTAAAATAACATCTTTTGTATGTCCACAATTATAAATACTCATTATTTCACAGGTACTCCTTCTCCCCAAGATAGGTGGGAAATCTAGTGTTTCTTGGGGGTATTTCCCTCACCTGGATGATAAGAGAACCTAGGAGAGTTTACACAATTTAAGAAGAGGTCTGCCAAATCTTATTTTTAAGCCTACATGAGAGCACTGTACTTGGAGGATGCAATGTGTCATCAGAACCCAAGACGCTGATACCTAGTTTTATGACTGTCATTGACCAGATGTGGGGAACTGAGGAAATGCATATACTTCCTCTTAAATCAGACACAATACCTTCACTGAAGTCAGTGAGTTTAATATGTATGGATAGGTCAATTGTCCGTCTGCATCCAGCTAGAAATCTGATTGATTTTGCCTAAATTAAAGCAGGAAGCCAAGGTTATGTAATGAATATAGGACATTCTCTATAATCAGCTAACATCCTTAGGGCTATCATGTTGTAGACTTTTTAGCATAAATATAGCCTAGTAAATGTGTGTTGGTGTGAAGTGAATTCCTTCTAGGGTACATGTGGTTCTCAGGATTCAATGTCAAAATTTGCACAGTGCGGTGCTCATTCTGAATTCTTGACTGATACTTAATCAGGCTTACTAGCAAGTGATCATTACTAGAAGTTGGTATCTTAATTCTCCTGATGAATTTAGTTCACCAAAACATATCAAGACATTCTTTGCTTACCTTGAACTGCTAAAGATATACCAAACTGGAGAAATATACATTTGACAAACATCAAGTTGAGTTTTTGACTCATAACCATCAATGGAGGTCTCTCATTGAAATTTGTCAAGATCAGTGATCCCAATCTGCCAACCAGGTTCTCTTAACATTTTTCGAATCTCATGGTCTAGAACCAGGGGTTTGTGCTATGTCTCTTCACACTAAATGCTCCCCTATTTGAATAAACCTCATAAATCATTGCCCCCCCTTTATGAAATGCTGTTGGTTGATTCATTCATTTATTCATTCAATTCTTTAAGAATTATTCTTAATTCTTTGCATTATTCTTGGCTGTTAGTCGAGAGTTGGTTGACATAAACTTTCTAAGCTCTAGGGATAAACTAGTGAAAAAATAGACATGTTTTATACTCTCACAGAGCTCATAGTCTAGCAGGAAAGACAGAAATTAAGCACATCATTATAATTATAATTAAATGCATGATTATAGCTTGGTGAAATGCCATAAGGGAAAACTGGGTGCTCTGGTAACCCAACAGGGAGACCTGAGTTGGACGTCAGGGAAGGTTTTCTTGAGGAAATTTAAGTTGAAATAGGATGGAAGCATCTGCATATTGGTATGTAGGATGGATACTATTTTTAGCAGGTTTTCAGATGTGCCTAGAACCCTGATTCTGTTACCATGCCCTGGGGGCCACATGAATTAGTCATAACTGTTTCACTTGCCTTTGCATTTCAGGAGGCCAGTGATTCCATGAGACACATATGAAATTATGAGGCCTGTGCCCAGGTCATGGGCTAGAAGGAAACTTAACTTCAACTTTGAGTCATGGACATTATGGATTTTATCTCCAACTATACTAAGTTGCAGGACAGTCGATGAATTAATGAAGAACCTTCCTTTCTACCCTAGTAGAATTCTACCATAGGGTAATTCAGTCTACCGTAGCAGTCTGACAGGGGACATGAAGTAAACACGGGTCTTATTAACAAGAGCTGCTCAACAGCTTCCTCTGTGAACACAGCCCACACATTCTTCCCATCTAGCCGGGGATCCGTGGGTCTCCTCCATCTACTTCTGAGTGCCTATCGGAGTTCTTTCCTGATTATCCTGGAGTGATCACCTTGTTTTTCTCACTCTGATTTCCTAATTGTTAGAAGGTGGAAGGTCAGTAATCCTCCAGACTGAGAAGGCGCTTTAATACTGAAAAACAAAACAAGCCACTCCATGTCACTTACACAAAGTTGTATTCAGGGTAACTTATTGATAGAAGATGGGCAAACTACCCAGGTAGTACTACCCAGCTATTCTCCACCCAGTCCAGACCTTAATCCCCTCGTTTTATGGAGAGAGGGGCATGGTGGTGAGGTCACAGGGTAGTTATCTAAAGTGGCACCATCTGTGCACCAGAAGATGTCTCCTAGTTACCTAAAGTGGAGCCTTCTGTGCACCAGTCATCTCTACTAGTTATTTAACATGGAGCCACCTGTGCTCCGGAGAGGCACTCTGCTGGTTATCTAAAGTGGAGCCATCTGTGTATTAGAAGAGAGAATAAGATGGAGGCCTAAAGATGGAGTCAGTGTAGTAACCACTCCTATACTTAAAACTGTGTTGATACTTTGCTAAGTAGAGTGCTAAGTGGTGTTTCAGCATTTTGATATTAAATTGGATATATATTTTCTTGTTTTGAGGATACACAGCAACCATGTGCTTTGGGTTCCTGAGAGCCCCCATGCTTGTAGTCCTCATTCCTTTGAGTCAAAGTTCTAATGTACAACAATCAACCCACCAACCTCCAGAAATTGTGCAATTCCTCTGGGAAAGAAGGAGAGAAAACAAAGAAGCAGAGTAAATGATCCCACAGGTGCTGCCCACCTTTGGGCCCCTTTCCCACCATTGTGCTCTTAATGTGTACTTCTTCTTTTTTTAAAAGATTTTATTTATTTATTTGACAGACAGATCACAAGTAGGCAGAGAGGCAGGCAGAGAGAGAGAGGAGGAAGCAGGCTCCCCGCTGAGCAGAGAGCCTGATGCGGGGCTCGATCCCAGGGTCCTGGGATCATGACCTGAGCCGAAGGCAGAGGCTTTAACCCACTGAGCCACCCAGGCGCCCCTAATGTGTACTTCTTGAGTGGCAATGTGAATTCTTTGGCTTGGAGAAAGAGGTTCAGCCCAAATGTAGGAAAATCATGTCTCTGAATTCAATGCAGATAATTTCGGGGAGGAGGAGCCCAGTCTATTACGCACAAGTTTAAAATTTCCAAAGCTCTGTGTGGGAGTTGCTGTTATAAATCCTGCCATCTCTTAATGGGATTTGAGCCTGAAACGCCCACATGCTGCTTTGAAATTTTCCTCCATCTGTTCATTTCTGCAAAGCTTATTTATTTATTTAGGACAAGAGAAGTGGCCTACTAAAGTCGCCAGCAGAACAAGTGGGATTGTAGATCTAAGGAAAAAATAAACTCTTGGCTGAGGGTTTCCTGACATTTGTCTTCCTATGCCCACTCCTCTGGTATCTTAAGGTGAGAGGCTTCTGGTAGAAGTAGAGTAGATTTATGATGAATTACTGATAGAAGTCACCGTTGTTGACTTCTCTATCCTCAGGATGGGGATTCCTGCAGGTTAACTGTGTTGTGTCAACATGGTCACTGGAAAGTGCAATAAATGGGTTTCAGATCACAACACTGTGTAGACAGGCAAGAGCTCTCCAAGTGGCTATGGAAAATATGATCAAATAAATATTCAAGAGTCTCAGTTGAGAATTGACCTGATTTAGAACTAGTTCAGGACTTTGTTTCTTAATTTACCTTCGGAAAATTTCACCATAAATGTTGGCTTTTTTAAAAAAAAAATTCAACTTCTGAAGTCTGTCTCTTCTGTCTTTTTGGTTATGAGTTGACTATACCTAAGAGGCTTTCCTTCCCTTTCATGCCAGGTGGGGTTTTGGCCTTGATTTCCACTCAGGCTTTTTAGCCCACATCTTGAGCTATTGTGTATAAAATGAGGCCAAAGCTTCCAGAACCCTGGCCCTTTCTTTCAGTTGTCTGATGTTTTTGGCCATGACACTTCTATAAACCCTGTTTTCTTTACATAAAACAATGGAGAACTAAGTCTTATACCTCTTTTATAATTCTAAACAATTTCTGGATTGTTTTTTTCCTTTAGCAGATATTTACTGAGTGCCCAATCAGACACCTTAAGGATATAGGAGAGAAAATACAGACAAGGGTTTTTGCTCCCAAGGAGCTATGATTGAGTGGGAGAAACCTACATGAAACAAGGAAATAAATATATACACATAATTTACTATTGCAGACAGTGTTAACAAAAGCATAAAGGGAGAAATCAAGACTAGAGGGCCTGATTAAGAGGGGGTGTATCCCAGACAAAGTGATTTATTGTTATGAAACTTTACTTCTTCATTTGTGTTACATTTCAGTTTCACTTCCAGTAAGGACTTGATTGAAAATTGAAACAACTTTTGTCACTATTAAAACCCAGTTTGGCTCAGTGTTGCTTTCCATCCATGTCACCTCTGGTGCTTGACCACTGAGACCAGGTAACTATGAAACTTGCAGAGATAATTTTTTTTTTTTTTTTTTTACATCACGTTTTCAGTGTCTGAGCAACTCATTTGGAAAGTGCTAGATTCATAGTTCCACAGGTCAGCCTTTTGTGGGGAGGTGACGAGGTCCCTGGGGAGGGAGGTCCCTGGGGAGGCTAGATGGAAAAGTGGGAGGAAGACATTGTTGACAGTTAAGGTGCAAAGCAGCCCACAAAGGGGCTTTCTCCTCCATTCCTTCAGAAATTTCTGGCTGCCCTATGGGATAGGGGTGGTAGAGGGGGGCGTAGAGGGAGAACCTGTGGTAGTAACTGGATTGGGGGTCCACCACGGAATGCTTTGAGATCAACTCCTCAGAAACCCCAGGCCTAGATGACCCATATTCTCAAGGCTCTGAAGAGGCGAAAGTTTCAGAAGATAAAGTGCTGACATGTTGACCCCCTGGCATGGGCCCAAGAATTTGTATTTCCATCAAGATCCCAGGTAATCCTGAAGCTGCTGATCCTACAAATGATCTCCATAATCTCTCTTCTGATTTCTCTCCCTGGTTCCTCTCTGCTTCTCTCAGATGTCTCATGTCTCATATGGACACTTTTTGCCCCCCATACTTCTCATCACTTTTCTCCTCTCTCTAATTCTACCTGGTCCTAACCACCATCTCAGCTCAGAATTTGATCATTTCTGAAATGAGTGAAACAAAGAATGGATATCTCCTTGCTTTCACTGGGAGGACATTACATCTGGGACTTAGGGGAGGAAGTAGGGCTATCCTGTATCTAGAAAAGATATCCTTTCTCTTAGGTCATTTGTGTTTTTTCCATTGTTTCAGGTGTTTTCTTTGTCACTAATAGAATCAACCTAACACAAACTGGTTAGGAAACAAAATTGCTTAGTGTCTACCTGGGCACACATTTATAATGAAGTATTATTATAGGTAATTACACTCTGGTGAACTTCTTTTGGATTTATTTGACATTGAATTTGAAAAACTCAAATCCAAGGAAGGATGTAGAGCAATGATTTACGTATTTAGTTTGGATTATGTAGCTGGATGTGTACTGATGATGGCACAGAATGGTGTGTCTACAATGCACATTGCATGTGTAATTTAAAAATTCCTAGTAATGACATTTAAAGAGATACAAAGAAGTGAGTACAAATAGTCTTAATAGTTTATTAAATTTACATCTAAAATGTTATCATTTCTACCTGTAATCAATGTAACAATTATTAACATTGAAATCCAGCGTGCATTTTGTATTTACAGCTTATTTCAATCTGGACCAGCCACATTTCAGGCACCCCATCACCACATGTGGTTAGTGACTTCTGAATATGTACAGATAGAGTATTGTTCTATTTATTGAAGTATTTATTTCTTCTTTGGTTTCACGGATTTAAATAATGTCATTTTAAAATTAAGTCTTTCAATACTGTTTAGTCCAAATCCCGCTTTTTACAGATAAGAGATTTGAGTCTGGGGGAGAGAAGGTGAGTTGTCAGAGAGTGTACAGTGAGCTAGAGACTGAGTGAGCTCTGGCATGGGCTCTGAGCCCATGTTTCCTGCTCCCCACCACCCATAGCTCTTTCCAGGCCATTCTCCATCCCTGAGGTGTGGTGACTCATGAAATTCGTCTAGACAAGGAATAGGCCAAACTTTGCAAATGCTACATTCTGTGCTCTGCCTCTACATTGAGATAGGATCAGTTCCATATCCTTTTCTTGACAGATTCACTCAATTCATTTGACTGTCTACTACATGCTAGGCACTAGGAATGCAAATACACCCCGGAAAAATTCAGTGTGAGGAGAGCAGACAGCTGTGACATCTGTCACAGAATTATAACACAGTGTGTTAAGGAGTGCATCATAAAGGTGTGTAAGTTTTAAAAAGCTGGGGGACCATCAAGGAAACGACTGATGAAGACATGTTCTTTAAAATGCCAGGAGTGCAGAGGGGAGTCTAACAGAATGGACAAGTGCCACTGATGCCTGGGCTGGAATTTAGACCTTAATCCATTCACTCAGGAAGTTATTAAGCCTGTATTCGGCAGTGGGAAATAGAGTAACGAAGAAGTATCTAGTGGGAGTTTGCGTATCTAGTGGGAGAGACATAACAAAATCAGTGTCTTAAAATTAATTAATAAATTACAAAGTAGAAGAGGAAAAGAAACAACATGATGACACAGAAAATGGTGGAGGGGTAAAGCTTTTTGTCATTGGGCAGAGAATACCCCTGAGATTTGTATTAAAGATTATTGTTTTAACCATAGTAGGAACACTGCAAAATATATAATGGCTCAAAGACAAGGCTGGGTTTTTTTGTTTGTTTGTTTGTTTGTTTTTTGTTTTTTTTTTTTTAAGTCACTCACATAAAATCCAAATGATTTTATCAGCAGGTGGCTCTTTTCCATACAGTGGTTCAGGAACCCTGGCCCTTTCCATCTTGTGGCTCCTCAGTTTTCAATACAGCTTTCAGAGGCCATTGTGCTCTTCTGCATTGTGGTTTTCTCGTAGTGGGTAGCAAGCCCATAAATGATGTGTGCTGTTTGTGCCCACCATCATTTGACACATCTAACTACAAGGGAGGCTGGGAAATCAGGTCTAGCTCTGCACCCTGGAAGAAGATGAAGCAGCTTGCTGAATATCTAGCTAGTTTCTATCATAGATTCAAAGGTTTAAAAGGACTTAACATCTGCAAATAATAGCAGGAAGAATGTTCTTGACAGGGGAAAAGATGTATGCAAAGCCTCTGAGGCAAGAAAGAGGTTGGCATGTCTGAGGAGCTGAAATGAGAATGGGTTGGCTGAAGCATGGGGAGCAGAGATGGGGTAATATGAGAGTGGTAAATGGGTAGAAGTCCAATTAGGAGAGGAGTTTGGGGTTTTCAGATTTTTTATTGTGGTAAAATGTACATAACATCAAATTTATCATTTTAATCATTTTTAGGTATACAGTTAGGTGGCATTAAGTACTTTCACGTTGTTATGCCACCATCACCACTGTTAATCTCCCTTATTCTTTCATCTTCCCAAACTGAAACTCTGTACCTATTAAGCACTAACTCTCCATTTCTCCTCCTCCCAAGTTCTGGCAACCACTAGTTTACTTTCTTTATCTATGAATGTGAGTACTTTAGGAAACTTGTATAAGAGGAATCTTGCAGTATTTGTCTTTTTGTGTCTGGCTTATTACACTTGGTGTAATGTCTTCAACATTAATATATGTTGTAGCACCTATCAGAATTTCAGTTTTTAAGGTTGAGTAATATTCCATTACATGCATGTAGCACATTTTGCTTATCCATTTCTCATCTGCCAATGAACATTCGAGTCATTTCCACCTTTTTGCTATTTGGAATAATGTTGCTTTGAACACTGGTTTACAAATAGGTGTTTGATTTCCTGCTTTCAATTATTTTGAGTATTTATTAAGAAGAATTGGTGGATCGCATGGTAATTCTATATTTAATTTTCTGAGGAAACACTGTACTGTTTTCCACAGTGAATGTGCCTTATATTCTCACCAGTAATTCACAAAAGGTCCAATTTCTCAACATTCTTACAATCCTCTGGTTTGGTTTGATTCTGTTTTTCAAATAATAACCATGGTAATGGGTGTGGAGTGGTATCAGACTATAGTTCTGATTTGCATTTCTCTAATGATTAGTGATGTTGAGCATCTTTTCACATGCTTATTCTATATATATATATATATATATGTACACATATATATATGTGTAAGTATATTTTCTCTTCTAATTTTCTTTTTTTTAAATTATGTTCAGTTAGCCAGGATACAGTACATCATTAGTATTTGGTGTATTCTCTGGAGAGATGTCTATTCAAATTCCTAGGTGATTTTTGAATTGGGTTGTTACATTGTTCTTAAGGAGGTTAGGATTTTACTCTAAGTGCAGTAGAAAGGCATCCTGGAGATCAGATAGGGGAGTGATATTTTAGGAAGAACCTGTGTCTTTTTTTCTGGGTGATTGCGTGACACTCTTCAGCAACATTGGCTCCTGGGTCCAGAAACAGTGTGGGTGGATATTGATGACATCATTAACCACAAGAGCCCTTGTTCACTATGAGCTAAAAATGTGGTGTAACTAGGGCAGAAAGCCTGGGTTCTGTTTTTCCTCCCACATACTTTAGCAATGGCCTATATTTTCATGCTTCTCCCATGCTGTCCCATATTTCCCATATACGGAGACTGAAATGGGGTGGGGCTGAGAAAGTTCTGAGCCTGTGAAAGTGATTTACCTTCCTGAGCCCATTTAGTCCCTGAGATTCTTAAAGGACCTGACAAGGGCAACCTAATTAGTGCAGGCAGTGATAGTGGTTACAGTGATATGGCAGAGACACCTGTTCCTTGGGAAGCTGGTGACATTGTGAATTCATTTCACACCATCCTGACAGGAACAGCTGGATCAGAGTAAGAGATCAGTGATGGGGAAGCAATAGGATTTCTGCTTTCCTAGGAGCCAGTTCCTCTCACCTCCTGACGTTACTGCAGTTTTATACAGCCAGATACATTCACGTCAGGACTCAATATTAGACCTAACATGGCACTTGATAATTTTACCCATATTTTGCATGTTTTATTCTTCTCATATGCTTCTGTTTATCCATTAAGTTCGCAAACTTTAGTGCATCAGAACCACCTGGAGGGCCTGCTAAACTATAGAGTGCTGGGTCCACTCCTCCAAAACTTCTGATTTAATGGGACCAGGGTGGGCTCAGGAATTCACATTTCTAACAAGTTCCCAGGAGATGCTGCTGCTACTGATCTGGGCCTGCTTTTTGAGTCTCCACATGAAGACAATAAGCATAGCTCTTTGGGGTCTTTGAGCAATCTGATTTAGAGTTCTTAAAATAGCAGTAATTGTGGGGCACCTGTGTGGCTCAGTTGGTTGAGCAACTGCCTTCAGCTCAGGTCATGATCCTGGACTTCCAGGATCGAGTCCCACATCGGACTCCCAGCTCCTTGGGGAGTCTGCTTCTCCCTCTGACCTCCTCCTTTCTCATGCTCTCTTTCACTCATTCTCCCTCAAATAAATAAATAAAATCTTTAAAAAAAAATAGCAGTAATTGCATCTGCTGTTTACTGTGGTTTGGCAATAGACTGCCTACCTTCTTTAGTAAGCGTTTTGTCTGTACAGTATAGTATGCAAGGGGGTGTGTGCCAGTGAACACAGACACGTGAGCCCATGACCACTGGGAAGTCTTCAGAGACTATTGCTTCTCTGTGCAGAAGCAGCAATTGAAAGTTCCTGGTCTTGATATGGCTGGGAGAAAATCATTCTTCCTATTGTTTTCTGTGATCAAAAAGAAAAATAATATTGTCTCTATTACTCAGAAGCACATGGCAATTAATTAATATCCATTAAAACTTTGATTTCCTGCATACAGCTCATTAAAATATTAATTGAACATCTATTTTATGTTAACTTTGTTTTGTATGCTGGAGATATGTCAGTGAACAACACAAAGCCCCTAAGGAAGTGGAACCTTTTCTCTAATGGCAGGGATAAGAAATAAAGAGAAAGTTAAATACTTTGTTGTATTTTTATATGTCCAATGGCAATAGATGCTGTGAGGGGGAAAAAACATTAGAGTACAGGAGATAGGATGTAGTGGGAGTGGGGAAATTTGCTGCATGTGTGTGCACACACACAATAGTCAGGGAGGCATCTCTGAGAAAGTGGGATTAGGGCATAGACTTGAAGGAAGTGAGGGAGTGAGCCATATAGAAATCTGGTGGGAGAAGGAACAGCATGTGCAAAGGCCCTGAAGTAGAGTGCCCTTGACATTTCAAGGAATAGCTAAGAAGTTAGTGTGGCTGGTGTGGAGAGAGAGAATTTTTTTTCAGAGAGGTAATCAGGGCCAGCTTGTGTAGGACTGAGTAAACCATTATAAAGATTGTGGTGATGTGTGTGTTGTTGGAGGATTTTGAACAGTTGAGAGGAGTAGTAGGATTCATATTCTAAAAGGCTCTTCCTGGCTACGGAATGGAGTATTCATACTAGAGGAGTGATGGGGAAAGCAGGAAGATCACTCATGATGCAGTTTCAGTAGCTAAGGCAATGGTGGTGGTCAGCTGGGTCAGAGGGTAGGGGTGAAGGTAGGAATGAGAGTGGTGGCATTCTAAAGGAAGAACCAACAGGATTTAGTCATTTAGGTGTGAGGCAGGAGGGAGAGGACCCCCGCATGATTCCAGGTGTTTTAGCTGGAGCAATGAAAGCAACAGAATTGCCGTTCACTGAGATGGGGAGATCTGCAGAAGAAGTAGGCCTGTGTTTTAGCTGTGTGCTCAGGAGAAATTGGAAACGTAACAATAAAAGGAAAACAAAAGAGAATGTAGAAAAAAATCACCCAAATCCTTCAATTTCAACAGAGCTGATATTTTTTCCTGATTCTTTCCATTTCACATTCATATCCATGCCTAGTTTACAAGTAGGAATAGTTACCATTATCGAGCGGTTACTAGATGACAGGGACTGTAATAAGCGCTTCTCGTGTATTATCTCATTGAATCCTCACTAACCCCAGAATAAAGTTGAGTGACGCCCTGCTGGTAATCTGGGGAGCTGGAATCTCACCCAGGACTGTCAGACTCTAAAACCCCCTGTTATATTGTAAGATGATACTATTATCACATATAATAGGTCTTACATCCTTTCTTTTCTCTTGTATGAGGGAATTCCTCATCTTCCACAGTATTCCTGTGTACTTTCAGGGATTGCTTTCCCTGGAATGTTGGAAATAATAAAGCCAAAGATCACCAGGGGTAAGTGTGTAGTTCATAGTGAGATTTGCTGAATTATTACTACATAGGAGAGGGCTCCAGGGGAACCACAGAGGTCCTCCTCAAACAGAGGAAGCTGCTAGGTTGTAACAGGACTTGGGGAAATGATAGGACTTAGCTAAAATTCAAATAATACAAGGTTCAAAGCAAAGTAGGGCTGTGTGTAAAGAAATTAACAGCAGACTGGGCTAAGGAGCAGACAGATTCAGTCCTGTCTCCTTGGAAACTACAGGGTTAAGAGAAGTGCAGAATATTGTATCCAAACCACTTATGGGCAGCTCTGCTTCTGGGTTGGAAATCTAGGCTGCTTCCAAGTAGGGGTGGGATACTTCATTCTTACTGAAATATTCTCCTACAGAAAAGTTTCTGGAAGTTAATAATTTTAGAAAATAAGTTTCTTTTTTAATATTTTATTTATTTCTTTGAGAGAATGAGAGAGAGAGAGAGATGAGTGAACAAACAGGGGGAGAGGGAGACTCTCAAGCTGACTGTGCACTCAGCGTGGAGCTGGATCTCACAACCCTGAGACCACAATCCCCGCTGAAATCAAGAGTCAGATGTTTAACAGACTGAGCCAGTCAGGTGCCCCCCAGAATAAATTTCTTAATGTTATATCTTTTTGCTCATTAACAAAAGTAATTTTTCACAGGTTCACAGAATGAAGCTGGTCTTGTTGTTCCTGGCTGTTGTTCCCATGGCTCCTGTTTTTCTTGCCAACCAAGCTTGCCCTGCTGTGGTCCTGTGTCTGTGCATACCCGTGTGCACCTAACATTGGGCAGTCCATGCTTGCTTTTGTGTTTGGGGTCACAGTGCAGGATTATAGTGCAGGGAAGATGACATGGTTGCCCTGTCAACATGACGGTCTTAAAAATCATTTCCTGTGTCAAGGAAATTGCCTATTGGCCAAGTCTTGCTTACTATTGTTTTCTTAGGATTCTATATCCAACTTGGGACCCTTCATCTCCTAGCTCTCCTCCTTTCCCCTGTTTTGGGGTTTCTTTTTTCTTTTTAAGATTTTATTTATTTATTTGACAGAGAGAGACACAGTGAGAGAGGGAACACAAGGCAAGGAATCAGAGAAGGAGAAGCAGGCTTCCTACTGAGTAGGGAGCCTGGATGCAAGCTGGATCTCAGGACCCTGGGATCACAACCTGAGCCGAAGGCAGAGGCCTAATGACTGAGCCACCCAGGAATCCCTGTTTTGGGGTTTCTTACTGTTCTACTCAATGCAACATTCTCAAATGTACCCCACTTTCTTTTTTTTTAATCTTTATTTTTTTATAAACATATAATGTATTTTTATCCCCAGGGGTACAGGTCTGTAAATCACCAGGTTTACACACTTCACAGCACTCACCATAGCACATACCCTCCCCAATGTCCATAACCCCACCCCCTCTCCCGACCCCCCCACCCTGACCCCCAGCAACCCTCAGTTTGTTTTGTGAGATTAAGAGTCACTTATGGTTTGTCTCCCTCCCGATCCCATCTTGTTTCATTTATTCTCCTCCTACGCCCCTAACCCCCCACTTTGCATCTCCACTTCCTCATATCAGGGAGATCATATGATAGTTGTCTTTCTCCGATTGACTTATTTCGCTAAGCATGATACCCTCTAGTTCCATCCACGTCGTCACAAATGGCAAGATTTCATTTCTTTTGATGGCTGCGCACCCCACTTTCTTATGCAGAGCAATTCCACTTTCTTTCCCTTCTCCTTCTGCGTCATGACCTGGTGGCTGATGGCTTCTCAGGTGGAATGCTGGAGCAGGGGCCTGGCTGCATGGGATCAAGAAGGCAGGGGGGTGGGGTGGGGGAGAGCTCAAGGCTGTCTGTGGTGCACTCACAGGAGAATCTACTTCCTCTGATGCCGGTCATGCCACAATGATAGTCTCCCAAAATACATACACAGGGGTAGCAGGTTTTTATTGAAAAAAATATAAATGCTTTTCTTGGATTATAACAGCATCATATTGAAAAGGTTTACCTGGTACAGAATGGATGAACCTGGGATGCAGATCTGGTGTCTTTCATCTTGAAGGCAGGCTTAGGAAAAATGATTCGGAAAGCTCAAGCCATGGTATTTTCTACCTGGGTAGGGAGCTGGGATCTCTCCTGCTCAGGCACATGCTTGAAGTAACCAAAGAACTCTAGTTGGGTTGGAGGGCCGACCTAACCAAGGGAAATCTGTATACTGCACCCTGCCGAGCTTCTGCTCGTGTACCGAGTATACCTTTTACTGAGGGGTGCTTCCTGCCAGGCCCTGTGCAAGACTCCTGGGTTGAAAGGTGATTGAAATATAGACTTGCCCTCAAGAAGTATCACTTGTGGAGCAGACAAACAAGAAAATTAGCCATTTAAATAAAATGCACAATGAATGTGACAGGAAAAGAGCTTTAGTAGGCATTATGTCCAGGAACAGCTAGACATCAGAGAAGGAATGGGACTTACCCCAGATTAAAAGGCTGGTGCAGTCAGGAGAGGCTTTAAGGACACAAGGGAACAAGGGGCAGAGTGACCAGAGTGACCCAGTTGGCCATGTGGCTGGGGCAGAGGACGGGAACGTAGCTGGAACCAGGCAGGATAAATAAGCAAGGGCTGCTTGAGAAAGATTGTTGGGGAAGCCATTCGCACTCCTCACGCTGCCCTCCTTGAAGACAGGAATGTCTTTGATTCCTCCTTTATACCCACTGCAGCTCACTCAACACATATGAAACTGATCTGTGCTGAGAGAAGAGGCCCCATTTGTCTCTTAGAAAGGTAATTCTGGATGCGTGTGGATGAGGTACCAGAGGCAACGTGGACAGCTAGGTGAGGGCTGGGGAGAGCCTGCATTGAAGTAGCGGTGAGAACACTGGAGGAGGCAGAAATGAATACACCAGAAAACATGTGTGAGTAGACAAGAGTGGCCCCTGGGAACCTTGTGGGGTAACCAGGGCCTCTCAGAGGACAGGAGCCAAAGAGTGGGGTCAGCGCCACTCATGTTCCCGGGGAGCCACTGGGAGCCATTCCTCAGCTGCCAAGGTCAAGGCTGGTTCAGGGAGACAGGAGAGACCAGGTTGGGATTGTTTTCTGTTTTGTGGGACTTATACATGCGACTTGGTAGATGGATTCATTTCACATTTTCTATTTCTGATGTGAAGTAGGAATGCCCTTTGGGGTATGACTGATGCTCTCCATTAGACTGCCTGGGGCTGTAAAGGGGGTTCAGGAGTATGTGATTAATAACTACTAATGGCTCTATTACAATGTACACTCAAGAGTAAGCTGTCCCATTTATCTTCACCACATGAATAAGAAGTACCATTTAATGAGATACTAAGAGAATTTACTGAGAGAAATGCCCATGATAAAATGTGAGGAGGAAGAACAAAAGAAGACCTAGCTTTTATTTTTTTAGGTACCTGACATTACTTATTCATTCAACAAATACTTATTGAGCACCAACTATGTGTGAGGTACTGTGCTAGGCCCTGGAGATAGAACAGTGAATGAGAGAAACAAGACTCCTTCTGATGGAGTAGACACTCAGTGGGAGAGGCAGGCAACGAACAAGTAACAAACAAGCAAGATAATTTACTGATGTTAAAGGCAGTGAAGATGCATGGAGAGCCTGGGAGGATTATGGGTTTGTGCTAGAGCAAGGTAAGAAACAGGGATGTATGAGGGGAAGCCAAGGAGGTGGGGTCTAGGTCGCAGTGCCCTTAACCTACTTGTGAATGTTAGTTTTATTCTCACGGTGATTAGGAGCCTCTGAAAGGGTTAAGCAGAAGAGAGACCTGGTTTGCACTGTAAAAACATCACTGTCCTACTGAGGGGAGAATGAATTGAAGGGAAGTAGGAGTCATAGCGGGGGAGCTCAGTTGGGAGGCCGAGGCCATTGTTCAGAGCAGACCCACTGGTGGCTTGCATTAGGGTGGTAGCCACAGCACAGGGAGGGACGGATGAGGTTGGGAAGTGTTCTTGAGGCAGAGTGGACAGGGCCTGTTGTTCAAGTCAGTGTGCAGGTTGGGGTAAAGAGGGGTCCAGGAGTGCCCCTGAAGTTGAACTTAAGCAATTTGGGTGGAGGGTGACATCATTTACTACAGTGGAACATCCAGGTAAGGTGTGAATAATCAATACGCCATGCGGAAGGTCTGAAGTCTGAGAGGCCCCTTGGATGTCTGGGTGGAGACATTCAAGAGGCCAAGTTGGACTGTGAGCCTGTTACCCAGAAGCCAGGGATGGGACAGGAATTTGAGGGCCTCCCTTTATAGATTGGCTTCATTCAGACTGTAGGACTAGGAAATACTATCTCACGTTAGAGAGGCTTGGAGAAGAGGATGCCTCCAAAGAAGTGGAAGAGCAGCCAGTCAGGGAGAAGGAATCTGGGGAACGCAGCACACAGAAAGTCCTGAAAGGAGAGGACTTCTGGAAGGAGTAGATTACATGATGCTGATACAGCAAGTCAGAGGGGGTGCTGAGATAGAGCAGTGGTTAGCAACCACGGACAGTAGGTGACACGGTGCAGAAATTTAGTTCTGGCACTTCTTGCTTAAAGAATGCAGGAAATGGCTGGACTTAGAACTTTTGTTACATTCCAGATTGATGGTGGCACTCCAGTGTCCCTGGGGCACAGATCAGATCAATGTAAATAGTTCAGTAACAATGATTGTGGTCAGAGCTGGGCATGGTTGGTTATCTATATTGTGAAACAGATACAGGGTTTTACTATCAGTTCTGTCTTTTCTTTTTTTCTTTTTCTTTTTTTTTTAAGATTTTATTTATTTATTTGACAGACAGAGATCACAAGTAGGCAGAGAGACAGGCAGAGAGAGGAGGAAGCAGGCTCCCTGCTGAACAGAGATCCCGAAGTGATGTGGGGCTTGATCCCAGAACCTTGGTATCATGACCTGAGCAGAAGGCAGAGGCTTTAACCCAATGAGCCACCCAGGTGCCCCAGTTCTGTCTTTTCTTTAAATAAGTTTCAGAGCAGATTCCAAAATCTGACTTTAGAGTGGGTTCCAGAAAACCACTGCCCCGCATTCATCTAAATAACAGTTCAGATCTGACTATTAATTCGTCTCAAATCACGGAAGTCTCCAAGGAAGGCAAGTTGGAAGCTTTGGTGTTCTTGGCTTCAGGAATCTTTGATTTGGAATACCATCAGAGTGCACAGAATCATCATCTTGTTTTGCCCCTTTTCATGTTCCTACATTGGCTGGGAGGGCAAGCTGTTTCAGCTTTGATGAGACGTGGATGTTGTCACACCAGACTGCATTTAGCATAACACCCTCATCAGGCCAGGAAACAGCTGTGTCACAGAGAAACACCTCCACAGGTCTCAGGGCTGCCATGGGAGGAAGAAAGAACTGGACCTAGGACTTTGCACCTCCAGTCCTGGGTTCTTCTAGTCCAGCTGCAGACCCTGAACTGCTTATTGGTACTTCCTTTACCAACATCATCTCAGGCGCTTCGCAACCATGTTAACAGCCATTGTCATTTTGTCACTCACCTTACCTTTACTACAAAAATATGCCCTGAAGGGAAAATGTATCTAGGACTAGAGAGAGAGTGTATTATGTTATAGTCTTGCACTTTCTAGAAAGATCATGCAGTGATTAACATCAAAGACACATAAAATAAAGAAAATTTATATATATATGTATATATATATACACATATATATACACACATACACACATACAGAGATAGATAGGGTGAGTGTGTAGACCATATGTGTGTGTATATGTAAATATAAACACTTATATTTCTAAATATGTTTTTTGATATATATATATTATAATGTGATAAAATAAAATACCAGCTATTAGGTCACTACGGAAATGAAATATTTTGAAAGTGACTATCATTTAGCCTTGATGTCAAATACAAACCAACTAGGAGAGAGTGGTGGAAGTAGTGGGAGAGGAAAACATTCCTTGTGTTTGCTCATGAAGGCTGCAGCCCTCAAACTTGTGGGTTTAAGGCTGTATGTGGCAGGGTTAGAGGCACTAACTCTCCTTACATCTTTCTACATCTCAACACTTATTTAGCTTTGGTCTTTTGGGAACTTGAACATGCTACTAAATGTATGCTCTCCCTGAAGACAGCTTTTGTCAGGAAGATGTTGAGCTGGTAGTCTCTGTGCTTGTTCAGACAGGAGACAGGAACTCACAGAACTCACTCTGAGCTCACAGAAGAGTATCTGCTGGGTAGATGCAGATGGACATGGGCCACAGCCTAACCCTAGCATATTTGCTGAGGTCCAGAGAGGCAGCTCCTATCCCTTCCCTCTCATGGACAGGAAACTACAGATGGCCCAGCAATTTGATATGCTGTGATGTTTTCAAAGCTCCCAGAGTGGCATGTGTGTCTGCATTGCTTGCTTCCAAGAAAGTGCCTCCAGTGTGGGGAATTTGTCATTTTGTCTATAGCTCCATGAAAAGCTTTGTAGTGGTACAAACCCCAGGCAGAAATGGCCTTTTTGTAAATGCCAAGAAATCACTGGGTTCAGATGTGCTGCGTTTGTAAAAAGAGCAAAGCCAGGGTGATTTTTCCCACCTGGTGCTTCTTATGGTCCACTGTGAACGTGACATAACATTCCACTGACAATGATATAATTTGCCAAAACTATATTTATGGTCTATTTACTTAGAAAAGATTTTTTTTTTTTTTAATGCACAGAAGATAACCTTCAGGTTTAGGTTTTTTGTTTTGTTTTGTTTTTGTTTTTATTTTTTGAGTTTAAGAATGCTGTACCACATCAGCTACACAAATGGCAAATTAATTTGCCCTTTCATGCAGAATTCCCACTTTTGGAAATTGCTTTATAGGTTTACTTCCCTGTATACAAAATAACATCTTTAGCACCACACCCACACAGTAGAGCCTATGCCATTTAAAGAGGAGTCAGGATGTGTTCTTTTTACTGACACGGTAAGAAAGCTAGTATATGT
This sequence comes from Mustela nigripes, assembly GCF_022355385.1. Taxonomy (NCBI): domain Eukaryota; kingdom Metazoa; phylum Chordata; class Mammalia; order Carnivora; family Mustelidae; genus Mustela; species Mustela nigripes. The sequence goes on from NC_081562.1 coordinate 135,032,760, forward strand.
TATTCAGTGGAAGAGAGAAAGAAGCAGAATGGTGTTAATGCTTGTGTGAGACATGGAGGAAAATAAGCATGTATTCATATTTGCTTGCATATGCATAAAGAAGCACTAGAAGATAGAAAGGAAATTAATAAAAATGGTTACTTTGGGGGACAAAATGAAGGGAGTAGATAGAAGACATAACACTAGACACCTCAGTGTATACCTTTATTAGAGTTTCTATATTAGAGTCATCAAATGTATTATTCCCACACAAAAAAATATTCTTTGACATAAGGAAGATGCATCCAACTGTATCTAGGCCCCAGTGGCTCACAGCTTGGCTTCGACAATGCATGTGGAGGTGCAAAGAGTTCTGATAATTATATAAATTTTGAACCCCAACCTGCGTCTTATGGGGGTTAGGTCAGGGGCTCCAGAGGGAGAGATGAAGATCTAGGAGCTGCCCTGCTCCTAGGTGTGTTTGTAGGAAGAGGCAGGTGAATAAAACAGCTGGTGACAACACATTGTACTTTACAAGAGAGCAAAGTACTAGATACTCGGATGCTCAGAGGTGCAGTAACTCCTGTTGGAGTTGGCCTGGTGTTGGTGCGATGCCAAAGACAGGGGAGAAGTGACTCAATAGTAAACGTCCTCATTCGTCTTTCTATGACAAATGGTGCTTATTGTGCTATGAATATCCTTTCTCCCTTTATCTGCTTTCCCATTTTTGCATAGCATATGGTCTCTTGGAACAGACAATATTCCCCAGCCTCCTTTGTGTATGGGTATAGTCATGTGACTAAATCCTGGATAATGGGATGTAAGTGTAAGTGATGTATGCATCTTCCAGGAAGCACCCTTCAAACGAGGGAGTGTGCTTTTTTCCTTCCTTTTCTTCTTCCTGATAGCTGTAATGCAAATACAACAGCTAGAGCTACGGTAGCTAACTTGGGCCACATGGAAAACACATGTAGAGGTGAATAGAACAAAGACACTTGTGTTTATGTTTATGTAAGAGAGAAATACACTTATGACCTAGTTTAAGTCACTACCAGGGTTTTCCATTCCATGCCACTAAATCCAATACCAGTTAACCTGGGTTTTAAATCTTCACTATGTATTATTATTGGTGCTTTGGGGCTGTGTTTCTCAATATCTAACATCCCTTGACTAACTCTGTCTCAAGCTAGGAACTCTGACGTTAGCCTGTGAATATTTCTAGTTTGCACAATGCATTTGTTTTTAGTTTTTGTTTTTTTTTTTAGGATTTTATTTTTATTTATTTGTCAGAGAGAGAGAGAGAGAGAGAGAGAGCACACTGGCAGAGGCAGAGGCAGAGAGAGGAGCAGGCTCCCTGCTGAGCAAGGAGCCCAATGTGGGACTCGATCCCAGGACATTGGGATCATGACCCTACCTGAAGGCTGCCGCTCAACTGACTGAGCCACCCAGGTGTCCCTGCACAATACATTTGAATGAACATCTCCTTATCCCTCCTATCTGCTTGGTACATGTTCTTGCAATCACTGAAAACCTCCTTCAAGCTTGATATCATGTGTTTAAATCAATTACCGAGTGGCTGAAAGTGACGAGCTGTGTGATGTCAGATAAGTTATTTGTTCTCAGTAAGTCCCAATTTCCCATTTTATAATGAGGAAACTGGTAGTCCGTTCTTTTATAGCTCTGTTAAGAGGATCAGCTGGTGGGGTGCCTGGGTGGCTCAGTGGGTTAAGCCTCTGCCTTCGGCTCAGGTCATGATCTCAGGGTTCTGGGATCGAGCCCCACATCTGGCTCTCTGCTCAGCAGTGAGCCTGCTTCCCCCTCTCTCTGCCTGCCTCTCTGCCTACTTGTGATCTCTCTCTCTCTCTGTCAAATAAATAAATAAAATCTTTAAAAGAAAAAAAAAAAAGAGGATCAACTGGCAAAATGTAAGAAGAGCAATTAGCACAATTCCTGGTGCTTGGTAACTGCCCAATACATATTAACAGCTCTTGCATTTCTGGCCTTCCATTTTGGAGAATTTCTAAGCACATTTTAGGCATAGGCTCATCAATATGCACAAAGCTCCCCTCCCAAAGTCATGTGAATAAATTATGTTTATCCCTTCTATTTATAGGTATAGAGAAGTAAAATTGTATTTCCCACAGAGCACAGACAGAAGTAGAAATCAGATCTAGTTATGTTCTCAGTTTAAAGATAATACATTTGAAATAATTTTGCTAGTTCAGAAATTTATAAGGGAAAGATTTTCCCTTTTCTTGTTTTCTGCATCATAGCCCTTGCCCCTTCCCTCTTACACTTATGATACTACCTCCCTTTCCCCATCTGGCTTCCTGAATGTCAGAAGCATTGCAGGAGGAGAGAGGAGGCCCTGTACCACCCTCCACCCACCCCCCAACCCCCACCCCCGCCCCGGGGCTACCAGCATCAGACACTGAGCTCCCATTCTGCGCCAGTCCTTACCTGCCACCGCAAGAATTGGTGCAATAAATGGGAGAAACAATCCCTTCAGCATTTGCTCTCATTGTCAGGAAGAATGAGTATAAACTATTCATGTAATTACAGGGCTAATCCTATGTGGACATGTCCTACAGCTGACAGAGTACAAGAATGGCCCTAGAGGGTTTTTGGATATGTTTTGCCTGAATTTAGGACAACTGTTGGTGAATACTATGGGTTCTGGAGTGAGACTGCCTGGATTCAAATTCTGGCTCTGCATTTTCTTCCTGTGTGAATTTGGGCAAGTTACTTAACCTCACCCACAAACAGGGGTGACAGCCCTGCCCTTACACAGAAGATATGGTGATGGGACAGTGCTATACATAGAGTTTGCCCTCAGTGTAGTGCTGGGCTTTGTAAAACACACAGTAAATGTTTGCTGGGTTGAGTAAGTGATATCTCTCAAGGACAATTCAAGTTTCCCCTCCCTGAGTGCTTAAACCTCATTTGACTCTTAGCCATAATTCAGTGTGCTTCCTTACTTGCACAAATCTTTCTCCTCAACTGCATTATGCGCTCTGTAATCTCTTCTTCTTTTACTTAGTCTCAGGAATCCTCTGCAAAGCCTACCATGTACCTGCAGCGGTTTGCTTTTGCTGTATAACAAACCACCTTAAAGCTTATTGACTTAAAATAGTAACTGTTTATTGAACTCATCATTTTGCAGGTTGGCAACATGCACTCAGCTTAGTTGGGCAATTCTGGTCTAAGCTGGGCTCTGCTGATCTCAGCTGGGCTCACTCATGTGTCTGTGGAGGGCTGGTTCCTTACAACCCTACCTTGGTCCCTTTTCAATAGTGGGGTCCCTTTTCAATGGTGTCTCATCCTCTAGCAGGCTGGCTTGGGCTTGCTAACAGACTTGCAAGGGCCTAAGAGTACCAAAGAGGAATTAGCAGTCTCTAGTCCTTGCTTCTGTAACACTTTTCTACTGTCCTATTATCCAAAGCAAGTCCTATGGCCAACCCCAGAGCCAGTGTGAGAGGAGATGCCTGAAGGCATGGAGACAGGGATGTGTGAAAAAATTAGGGCCCATTACCCCAACAGTCTTACCATGGTATTTCAGAGTAAAGTTTTCATAACTGCTTACTAATTGGGTGGTTACAGTCTGACCCTTTCCCAGCTGAATAGCTATCAGAAACCACTCACTTTCCACTTTGTTTTCTGAGGCCAGCATTCTAGTCAGCTCTCTGCAGCCTCACACCTGGCTGCCGATATGAATGGTCTGTCCCTGTTGTTAGCTCTCCCTAAGAAGAGAAGGTGTATCCTTCTCCTCTTGGAAAAATCCAGGGATCCATATATCAGAATTCCAGAGGTGCTATTTACTTAGTTTTTATATGAATATACTTCCTTAATTGTGCAGTGTACATACAGCCTGTGCAACCGTATGTGGCAGGCCTCAAGCAGAATCTCTCTGGTGGATGTAAATGTTCTCAACACTAATGGAGGAGTTAGATCACTGTCTAGTCAAGAGTGAGAGGGAGAGTTTACTTGGCCACAAATTCTTATGTTTTAGGAGAGGGTTAGTGTCAAGAGGCCTCATCTACCTCACCTGTTAACTAAGCAGGATCCCCACTCTCAGTTTGAGTAAGAGTCTAACCTTCTCAGTAATATGTTAATTATACCAGTTAATGCCACTGGAGTTGAAAAGAAGGAATGCAAGGGGAACTCTCATTTATCTAAGGCCTGTTATGTACCCAGGCACTTTATATATAGGTTATTTCATTTAATCTTTACACCAAAAAGTCTGCAAGATGAGTACAATTAGCTCAATTTTGCAGAAATGGAAACTGGAATTCAGAGAGGATGAGCATCTTGCCTGAGGTCACACAGGTGGTAAAGAACAGGGCCAGGACTTGCCCTCTGGTCTGTCTTGCACCAAAAAACTTTATCCTCCAGTGCTCTGTAGCAGAAACTTAGTGAATAGCATCAACTTGTCTATGACATTCTCCCTAAATATTCTGTAGACAGTTGCAGACCACAGGGAACTGCAGTTGTGACAGTCAAAGCTGGCCAGGAATGGGGGCCTCCACCATTGGTAAGAGGCTCTGGCACTGCATCATGAAGGAGGAAGGCGCACAGCTGACTAGCGAGGCTGGAGGGCAGATCACTGACTGGAAGCTGACTCTGTTCAGGGGAAATTGGCTGTTTACTGGAGATAATAAAACAGGAAATATTTCAACATTAAGGTATATGAGTTTTGGCAGGGACAGATTTGATAATTTAATGACGAGCACTGGAGGCTAATTTGAAAACTGCAGATACCTCTATCTATCCCTAAAATAGCGGGCTGAGCTCCATTAAAATGGAATGTGCCGACAAGCCTGGAGACGGTATTATTTAAATTGGATGGGTTGGAGAAAGCTCAGAACCAGATGATGGCTTTTATTTCTATTTAGGATTAATGATGCGGTGCTGGGCCTTTTCAGTTTGGTGGCCTGGCTGTGTGGGTGGCACCTCCTGAGGGCTCAGTTGACGGGAAGCAGCTGTTCTGCTGGAAGGGTCCTCTGTCTTCAGAAAGGGAGGGGAGGATCTGGAGGGATGAGCAGCTCCATGTGACCTTCTTACGTCTGCATGTCCCCCTTTCCTAATCTCCTTCTGGAATCTAGATCGCTAACTCCCAGTTACCTAAGTGGACAGAGAGAGCTTGGCTAGTTCACAGGTCATTCATTATTTTTACCAGTGCTACTGATGTATCAGTATGGGCTTGGTATTGGGGTGTGCAGTGGATTGAACCCTTTCTTTTCCCTGACCCTGCCTAAAGTTTGGTTGCAGGAAGAAGGCAAATAGGCAACGTCAGTGTGACAGGCTAAGTGATTGGATAGTGCCAAGCCTGGGGAGCTGGGGATGGGGACGCTAGTCCAAACTCATCAGCCTGTAGGGTGTCCCATGGAGGCCAGAGTTCCCACATTGGACAGATGAAAGGGATGCACTGGCTGGCAGGGGTTCCTACCTGGAGGCATGAGGACATTTGCCCAACTGGGTGCCAGAATTGTCACCAGAGCAGTCAGCTCCCTTTCCACTGTCTAGCCCCACTCTGGCTGGAGCCTTGTGGGGAGAGAGTTTAGAGTGTTTGAGGTGAGGCACTTAGTAGTCCTGGGACCTCAGCTTTTTGCCAACTAGGCAATTTAGACGTGTGTGATCTTTTCACTGCATTGCAGCTATACCTATGCCTTCTGGCTCAGTGCCACACAGGAAGAGCACCTAGGGCTTTGGGGAGAGAGAGCACGCAGGACAGAGGTGAGATAAGTGTTCTAAGAAGAGAGGTTGGTTTACGAGAGCCACAGGGTTGGGTGGGCATTGTGATTGTGACAGACGCAGAGGGATGTGACAAGGCTGAAGACACACAGGTGGGCAAGCCTGGAATGCCATTCTAGGGAGCTCAGAATACTTTCTGTGGGTGATGGCATGCCCTTAAGGGTTTTAAATGGCCAATAATAATAATGGCCACTTAATGAGTATTTACTCTTTGCTCTATAATGTACTGTTTCCAGATTTAATTCTAGAAATAACTTCATGAGTTTGGAATTACTGTTCTCCATTTTGCAAAAGAGGAAACCAAAATACTGATAAGTCAGCTTTCCATGGTTTATCAGTCAGTGACCAGAACAGCAGGGATTTGTCTTCAAATCCCATACACATACCTAGTTTCCTATACTACCTCAGGCAGAAAAGAGCTTAGGTTAGATCACGCTATTTGCAGTGGGGATGGTGAACTGAAAGATGAGTAGAGTGCAGGCCGTCATCCGCTGAGCCTGTGCCTGGCTGTTGGGGGAACTTCCAAGGAATTCATTAAATAAGGAAGTGATCAGAGGCAGGGAGCCTGTTAGAAGGCTACTGTGATAAATCATGAGAGCGAAGATGTCCCGAATTAGAAGATCATCACAGGCATCTGGACAGAGTGGAAAGATTAAAATCCCTCACATCTTGATAACTGTGTAGTTAATTAGAGACCTGTTTTGGTCACAACCAGGTGCATGTGGAGGAGCTGAGGAAAAGTGTGCAGTGCCCTCCTCCGGACATATGTCTGAAGCTCACAGGGAGGTTGAAGCTACAGCTGGAGATTTGGGATCATCAGATCTAAGTTTAAAATTCCCTGAGTTTCCATGAAGAGGACTAGAAAGAAAGACCAAGAGGGCAGAAGAGAAAACAGGAGAGTGACAGAGCCTGACAGGGAGAATATATCAAGAGGGTATCAGAAGTCACCCATGGCTGCCCGAGGGAAGGAGGATTCCCTTGTGTTATGCTCTCAGCATGCCGGAAGCCACACCAGCCCTGCTCTGGCCTCTGTGGGCTCATTGGGGCTCTTGGTCATCCCTTGGGAAGCTACCAGCTATCGCAGGGAGGAGAAAATAAGTAGAAAAGATACATAACTAATTTTTTAAAGCATCTCTTTTGGAAGCCATGCTTGGGGAAATATGATGTTCCAGCAGTTTCCGAGGGTTTCTGCTGACTCATCCATTACATCTGGGCATAGCCTTACCACATCAAAGATCTTTTACAGTTTGAGCAACCTGAGATGGATGTGCAGTGCTAGCCTTTGGAGGGAAGTAGATCTTCAGATGTCACATTAACACTCTTGTCAGTTCTCTTGGTTACATTAGACGAGGTACTAGCAATTCACCCTTCTAAGGGGTGTTCTTTTAAAGAACATTTGACCTTAGCCCTATTCTCTTGACTTGACATTCGTACCTGATGATGGAGAAGAAGAGCAGTGATGAAAAACACCTAGTATGCCTTATGGTTAAGACTTGGATTCAAATTCTGATGAAACTATTTTGATACTCTCATTATGACCCACTTTCTATAATAAGACTTACTCTCTATCATTGTGACCCTCAGCAAATGGTTCAACCTCTCTATCTCAGTTTCTCTATCTATAAAACAGGTATAATGAAATAACCAACATTACTATTGTAGAAGACACATTACACCAATTAGCTGGTTAGCCTTTGCACCAATCCAGGAAATTTTAGTACCCATCCTCTAGACAAAACTATTCTTTTTTTTTTTTTTTAAAGATTTTATTTATTTATTTGACAGAGATCACAAGTAGTCTGAGAAGCAGGCAGAGAGAGGAGAAAGCAGACTCCCTGCTGAGCAGAGAGCCCAATGCAGGGCTCGATCCCAGGACCCTGGGATCATGACTTGAGCTGAAGGCAGAGACTTTAACCCACTGAGCCGCCCAGGTGCCCCGACAAAACTATTCTTTATGATGATTCTAGGACATATTTGCCTCTTTCACTGTCATTCTCCCATGAGTGTGTAGTAGAGTTCCAGAACCTACGTGATGGTTGGTGTGGCAACCGATAGAATGCAGAGCAGATTTAAGCAAGATATTTAGGAGTTTTTACAGAAAATGTGAAACTATAATAAAACTGAATAATAAATAAAACTGGTGTATTGTCTTGGGATCTTGAGTAACCTTAGATGTCTGGTGTATTGTCTTGGGATCTTGAGTAACCTTAGAACAAAGGACCAATTTTATTTCAAAGGAAGTGACCCAGGATCCACTGGTCCTGCTATTTTGAATTGGCCAGAGATCGCCAGCCCAAATTTTGGTATGGTTCTTTCAAGTGGCAGCTAACGCCGGGCGCGGTGGCGCGCGCCTGTAGTCCCAGCTACTCGGGAGGCTGAGGCAGGAGGATCGCTTGAGCCCAGGAGTTCTGGGCTGTAGTGCGCTATGCCGATCGGGTGTCCGCACTAAGTTCGGCATCAATATGGTGACCTCCCGGGAGCGGGGGACCACCAGGTTGCCTAAGGAGGGGTGAACCGGCCCAGGTCGGAAACGGAGCAGGTCAAGTGGCAGCTAATGTACCAACTTGGAGATGACATCCTGAGGGTTTGGGGTGCTTTCTTTCAAGATGCAATATGTACTTTGAACTAATGGCTATTGTTTGTTGCTCTATCCTTGAAAAATAGAATTAAGGGTGGGTGTAGAATACATCTCTCTCTTACTGTCAATCCCCGTGACCCACTGGGGAATTTCCTTTCTATCCCCACGACTTCAGGCTCTTTTGGGAATGAGAGCCTATTCTTCTAGGGCACACCTGGAAAGGATACCACTAAATCAAGGTATGACTACCTCCTGGTCATTTTGGGCTCCTCTTGCCAGTAGTCCAGCAGGCAAAGGAATTACTACACTAGTGATAATTGGCCCTGATTATCATAAGGAGATAGGGTTGTTCCTACATAATGAGATGGGGGGGGGGGGATGGGATTGAATGGTATGTCTGGGATTCAGGAGATTCACCAGGTATCTCTTGGTGCTGCCATAGTTGGTGATTACTGTAAATAGACAGTAGTGACAACCAAATCCTGACAAGGACAATCACAGCCCTGACAAGGGCTCAGATCCCTATAGGGGTGAAGGCCTGGGTTGTCCCCTACTTCCCCCCTCCCCTCACAAGTAAACTAGAGTAGCAGAAATGCTGTCCAAGGATGAGAGGAATCTAGAACAGGTGGTGGATCAGGGAGAAGATGAAAATTAGTTTTGAGACCAACTGCAATGTGGTTGTATCTTGTCCCACTAACACATTGAAACCCTTTTCTATTTTTAATTGTGAGTGGCCACCATCTTAAGGACACAGTGGACTTAACATGTAGTTTGAATGTATCTGACTGATGTAAATGCTAGACTGAAGCAGACGCTCCTGGTGAAGTACCCGTATCCCTTGGCATTCATCCATACAACAAAGGCTGCTTACAGATTCTGCCCGAATACTTCTTCCTGGTCCTGGAGACACATTCAGCCTCCTTTCAGAGAAAACCAGAAGTTCTGGAGAGAGTTAATGGACTAGAGAACATCTCTGAATCCATGATAGATGGGAAGTTGGTGATAAGACACTGGCTCTCTTGCCCCTCACTGTCTCCCACAGCACTCTCTGGAACTGAGTTTGATTGCTCTTCTAACTATTTTGATAATGGGTCCTTTATTGATTTCCTTCCCTTCTGGGTCTTACTACCCTATTACTTTATCAGTGTTTCCCAGGTCTACTGCCTAAATATCCATGACTCAGGGTCTGCTTCTTGGGACACCCAAAATGGGATACCTGGGGTCATTGCTCTAGGCTATAAAGTCCTCATGAGGTAGGTCCTCCAAGTTTAGGGACTCTTGCTTCACAGTATCTTAGAGGGCTATTGAAGAAAAAAATAGAACTTTTGGGGGAGAATATTCATAAAGACAAGTACATATAGCAAAGTATGCAGCTTATGAGTTTTCCTGAAGTCAACACCTAGAGTAAGGTCCAGAGTATTACCAGACTCCCAGAAGAGTTTGTGTATGTTCAGCTACACTAGATGCTCTGAAATGGTTTTCCAAAGTAGTTGTATGAATTTATATTGTCTTCAGCAGTATATAAGTGTTCCTCTTGTTCAAAATCTTTGTCAGTACTTGATATTGCTTGTCTTTCTTGTTTTAGCCATTTAGATGGGTACGTAGTGACATGATGTAGCTTTTACTTGCATTTCCCTGACGACTAGTGAAGCTGAGCACTTTCAGAACATTTCCAGCCATTTGGAATTTCTCTTTTCTGAAGCATTGAGATCCAGTCTTTGCCAGTTTTTCTATAAGGTTATCTGTCTTTTTCTTACCTATTAGTAAGAATCCCTTATATAATCTGGATACGAATCATTTGACATATGTGTGGAAATAAACTTCTCTCTGTGAATTATCTGTTTACTCTCTCAAAAGTACTCTTGACTTTTGATGAACAGAATTTATTAATTTTAATACAGTCCAATTTATCAGTGTTCCCTTTAAGTTCAGTATCTTTTGTGTCTTATTTAAGAAATCTTTCCCTACTCCAGGTCATGAGAATGTTTTCAGGAGGCTGTATGTATAAGGCTCCATCTGGACCTTCTATTCCATTGGTTACTTTGTCTATTCTTGTCTCTCTTCTATTCTTGTATTATCTTAATTACCATAGTGTGTAATAGGTCTTAATGTCCTATTTAAGATAAAGCTGTACTTCGTAATAGGTCTTAATGTCCAAGGGTGGAAATTATACAGCTTTGTGTACCTTCTTCAAGACTGCTTTTCTTCTTTTTGGCCTTTTGTATTTCCATGAGAGTTTTAGGATCAACCTGTCAATTTTTGAAAAAAGAAAAGAAAAGAAAATTCTGGGATTTTGTTTGGGGTTTCATTAAATCTATAGATTAATTGGGGGAAAATTGATGTGATTATAATATCATGTACTACAGTTCATGAATATAGCATGCCCCCTGGTTCATTTAATTTTTCTTTGTTCATTTAATTTTTCTTACCTCAGTATTGTATTTTTAGTTATCAGTGTTAAGTACCATAAGGGCTTTTGAAGGTCTGAGTAGTTTCAGGGGCTACAAAAGGATAAATTGAGATGAGAGACACATTCTACTGAGTGAAAGTTAAAATGTTTTTCAGTTAACTCAGCTACCACCAAACTACATAGCCATTGCCACAGTAAGGTTTCAGAGTGAGCAGCAATCTTCCTTTCTGAAGGAAGAAGGACTGATGTGGGTTAAATTATGTGCCCCCAAAAGATACGGTGATGTCCAAACCCCGTTTACTTGGATGCAGGAGATTCTGAGAAGTGCAGTTTTTGATGTTTGAGTATGTTTAATACAGGAAGGCCCATAAACAAGCAGGTGTGAGGGACCTCTGGGTGGCTCAGTTGGTTAAGCATCTGCCTTTGGCTCAGGTCATGATCTCAGAGTCCTGGGATGGAGTCCCAAGTCGGGCTCCTTGCTGAGCAGGGAGCCTGCTTCTCCCTTTGCCTGCCACTTGCCCTGCTTGTGCTCTCTGGTGACAGCACTCGGGTTTCTAAAGCTCTAGTAAATTCTAGTAGCTATTTCCCAATCCATAGGAGAAGCCACCAGACACTTGCTTTGCCTGTCTTCCCAGAATGCTGGGGGCAGAAGGTAACTTTTGAAACCTCCAGGCACCACTTTCCTTTGCTTTCACTTTTGATCTTCCAGTTCTACTCCTGGGACTGGCTATAACTCTAAAGACAGCACCACATGGCATCCTGCCTCTAGATCTATCTCTGATGGGCAACGCATTTTTGTCTCCCCTGGTATGGCTGACTGTTGGGTGCTTATGAAATAGGATCAACAACCCGTGCTGCCAGCTGGCGCTGGTACACACTCACACATATGTAAAGTGTGTGGTCTGGCCACTTTCTCCCACTGTGGTGACTAGGGCAGGCACCTTCCAAGATCACTCTAGCACAGCCGCAGCAGCCAATGGTGCGGGGATGCTCTCTGGCAGTGGTATCCATGTGATCTGTTGAGGGGGAGTATGAGCTTATGGTAGTGCCCAAACCCAGCTGCCATCTTTCCCCTTCTCTTTGCCAGGGGAGTGGGGCGGTGTGGAAATGGCAGATGAGCTGACCCTGCATTTGTGTGAGGTGTGGAGGTGGGGTTTTCATGGGCTCTTGTGACTATTGGCCCCTATTTCTCCTGAAGAACAAGCTGCACTGAAAGCTGTAGTTTGATCATTTCTAAGCTCTTTGCCAGATTTAAATTTGTTGTTGGAGTTGCTCAGATCATATTTAATCTTGGGAGAAGGAGGCCCTGGCACTTGTATTTGTTAACAGGGTGTGATTGACTGATGAGTCACACTGGCTATTGCTCTCCTGATTCTTCAACTTGAATTTGTTTTTACTGTGTGTTTTAATCAGGGTCCTGTAGGAAACAGATGGAATATTTCAATGGAATAATTGCAGAGAGTTAATTAAAGGGTCTTTTTATAAAGTCGAAGTGGTGGTTGGTAAAGAGGTAGCAAGAAGGAATGGTGAAGTACCCTTTGATGAGTTGAAGCTGCTTTGACCTCTGAAGGGACAAAAAGAGGTCACCACTCTGAGAGCCTGGGAAGAGCAGTTGTAAGGAGAGGACTGCCTAACCAGAGATCCGTATGGAGTTGTAACATTTAGTTCAGAGATGTAGCCGCTCTCTGGCCACCTAGCAGAGAGGGATTTGGGGGAAATACCCTAACCTCATATATTCTTCCTGCCCTGTAACCTCTTATCCTTCACTGACCCAACCCAGCCAGAAACCAGAGGGCAAAGGAAGCCATTTACAGCTTTCTTAGTTTAGCCCCCTGGGGTATCAGTGAAGGGTACAAAGTGTATGTGGAGAATGGAAAATCACCAGGAGCTATAGTAGGGATGAATTTATCGTACTATGCTTGGGCTCGAGAAATGTCTCATTGCTTTCTTTTTCTAAATCAACATACAACTGGCTCAATATGCAATTATTACACTGGATCACAAAGCAAACGTCAGTTATTAGGAGGCTCCCCTGTATGACACTGGGTCATATACATATCCTGGCTGTATATAACTATAGCAAAAACTGAAGGGGCCTATTCATAGTGGTCACCTGCGGTTTTGCCAGTCTGCTCCCTTCTGTTGCAAATAGCCCATCGTGTTTATTTGGGAAATGACTCCCCATCCGTTGTATACTGTATGGTGGGATTGTCAACTAACTGTCCTGCTCTTCCTTGGCCATAGAGAGCCATCAAACCCACTAAACTAATCACACTCAGTTTTTAGGGAGTTTGAATTGGAGTCAAGAACTCAACATCTGAACAGAAAATAGGTGGAATGAAAGCATCCCAGTAGAAGAGTCCCATGGGGAGTGGACATTGATCTTGGTACCCTGAACTGCCTTGATTTCTGTCCTTTTAGAGACCTGGTTTCTCAGTTTTCTTCTTTAATTATGTGAGACACCCTTTATCCTTTTTAATCATCAGTGTTGCTTTGGTTGCTTACAACCAAAGCACCCTGATAGCTACACCATTGTTGCCATGGCTATATCTGCTGCACGGTGCCTTCGCTACCCTTGTCTCCAGCCAGCTGCACTGGGATTGCTACAGGGAGGGCGTAATCCCCCAACCACAGGCTTGGCCAGAGGGGACCTTGCTGCAGCTGCTACTGCTGTGGCTTTAGTGTCCAGCCTCCCTGCCATCCAGTCTCCAGGAAGCTGCCTGGGGACAGAGGGTGTATTCCCACACTTATGCAAAGTACTATCCTTTTGTGTTTACTCTTTCCCCCACTTCCAATTGAGACTGGGTTGGGCCAGGTCCTTCTCTTCCAGTCCTGGGAGCTGCTCTGAGCTCAGAGCTCTCTTGTTTTTGAATGAGTCACCTTTGTTTTCTTGGTAGCCTACTTTTAAAAACAAAAAACAAAAAACAAGCCTATTAACTACTCCCAAGCAAGATAAGTGTTGATTCCCAGGGTTCAAACACCTTGGACCCTCTTCTTAAATGGTGGAGTTGTGGTAGGAAAATTCATCATTCTGTTGTGGGAAAACTTCAGGAGGAAAATAAAACAGTACAAAAAATAGTTAATTTCTCTGTTTGTCCTATAATATTTCCTTCTCTATCTTTTGACAGAATGGATCTAAATCTATAGTATGTATGTCTGTGGGATCTCTTCTTTCTCCCTTTCTCTCTCACTTTATTTTTCCCTCCCTCCCTGCCTCTCCATATTTAATTGTCATGAATATAATTTACTACTGAGCTGTAAGGGGTTTCTCTATATGCAAATGAATTCTATTTATTCACAGTTGAGTACATATATAAACAGTATTTCTCTTTAAATTGCTAGAAAAATGAATAAAATAATACCTACAATAAATAAATTCCTACTAAATCTCTAGCATTGAACTTTAATGATTTCAGTCAAGATTTCAGTCAGACTGAAACTCAGTGTTTTCTCTGTGCCTGTTTGTCATCACTCATTTATCTGGCTACAGATCTCATACTTCTCTTCCATCCCTTTTTGTAAGCCTCTCTTTCTGGCTGGGTAATCTCTCTCTCTCTGTGGTAAACCTGTTCTTCCATTCTTTTTCATGCCTAAGTCCTATCTCACCACTTGTAAGAACATTTCCAAGCTTGATGGGAATTTTGTCTTTAGGTAATATGAATATACAGTATAAATTCAAATTCATGTTCACCCTCTCTTCCATTCGTGTATTTATGCTTGTCTATAATCTATCAATCTTTTTGTTACCTCTGTGCTTACGTAAGCAGAGAATATGTTCATGTATTAAAACTTAACTATGAACAAGAACCATTTATATGTAAGCAGAAGTAAATGGAAGACAAAACTTTTCTTTGCATTGAATATTCCAATTTGCATTTATTAAAGTTTAGACAAGTAGGGATAATTTTCTCTGATTTGTTTTTTGAAGAAATGGAATTGAAACTACCATCTATAATAATTTAATAGTAACAAATTAAGACTATATTGACACAAGAATCATGAGAGTACAAAAGTGTGCAATGCCAAAGGTAAGCAGAGTTGATCTAAAATGAGCTTATTGTCATAAGGAGTTAGTAATAATTCTGGTAGTCTGGAGAAGTGAGATTTTTCTTGAATTGTTGAAAACTTGGAATTTATACTGGGAGAAGACAATATTGTGATTTATGTTTATGAATCATAAAATGGCAAATTTCAGTGTAAAAGAGAGAGAAAATTAGTTATGTTTATATTTTACGTCCTAGGAAGCAAAGAGTAATTTCAGTTTCTTTGTGGTTTATGTCCCTCAAGTACATTTCAGAGGATGCCTATACATTTATGCATGTCTGCAGAAGTTGATGAGGCCCAGAGGAAAAGAATTCTCTGTACAAAAAGTTCTTCTTTACTACACTCAGGTATCACAGAGACTGAAATTCTATTAGAAATGATTCTTTTGAGTTATGTATTATCCATTTTTTCATGTACTTATTAATTTTGCAAACCTTTATTGAGCACGAACATCTTCAGGGAACTGTAGGATATCTTAAAGATGCAGAAGACTTGGTCTGTCATAAGATACACAGGTTGGTGGGCTCCATAGGCATGTTAATGAAAAACTATTCGTGGGAAAGCAGGATGTGTGCTCTAAGAGGATATAAACACAGTGGTGAAGAAGGAAGCTCAAGGAAGGAGTGAGGCATTTCCAGGGAAAGAGCATCTTCAGAGGTCCTGATGCTGATCAGCATGACTGCCTGATGCTGATCTCTTGCATAGGGACTTGGCAAAAAATGGAATCCAAGAGTTAGAGAGTCACCAGAGCACTGGGGACCGAGTGCCCTCAGCAGAATTTGCTTAGGATTGATTTTACAAAATCACAAATGGAATGTAAATTTGTTGTGAACACATGCTCTAACATTTGAAAGCTGGCTTTCTCAGATGGATTTTTATGGAACATTGTTGTGTTTTTTGAGCCTCCCAAGTCCGGAAGTAGAGGTGTCAGTAGGCAGTCTGACTTAATGAGTTGGCAGCTTGCTTCACTGCTTCCCTTTTGCCCCAGGGGCCTCATTCCTTTCTTTCAGCACCTTTGTAAATTAAGTTTGAAGGTTGGTTCTTGCTACGCCTGCCTCTTAAACTTGTCTCCATTCTAAAATGTCAGTGCATTGACTACCTAAGAACCTGGGAAGGGTAAGCAGGATTGCAGATAGCTTTTATTTCAGGTCATTGGTTCCAACCGCATTGAAGCTACTTTCATTGCTGTCCACTGTATGTGCCCTGGAATATCCCTGTCACTATAGGAATCCATACCAACAAAAAGGGGTGACACAAGAAAAGAAAAATCAGTTATATTACATTTCTTATAAGCCCATTGCCCAAAGTCTACCAAGCCATCAGTAGTTCTGGGCCTTCAGGCCAATGTTCCTTTTTATATTTGGGTTAAGGAGTTGTATTTGGACCTTGGGAATAAGGAGGGATCTGGAGCACACCATTGATTACTCCAGCAGCGAGAAGGATGCTGTTTAAATTTCCACAGTACCGCCAGGATTGATGACTCAGCAGTACTGGTTCCTGCCGCCCATTGAAGCTATGACAAGGGACTTGTCCTGGGCAGTGAGCCAGAACACCACCTGACTGGCAGATGCCTTGGCCCAGAGCTCTTCACTTCTCTCCCCATGCAGGGGGGCCATGGTGTTCCCAGGAAGAAGCAGTTGCCTGACCCAGTATGTAAATGAAGTCCTTGGAACAGACTTTGGAGTCTTGGCGGTATTGTTCCTTTGCAGGTTCTGAAAGAAAGGCTAATCTTTTTTAGAAAGTGTGTGAAACTGAAAATGACTATATAGGGCCCTAATGAGCATATAGCTGGGACATAATGAGACTTTTTTGGTCATTCTGATGGAAAATGAGAGAGGTGGATAGATACTATAAAAAATTCATCTATATTTTAATCACATTCCATTCACATACTCAGCACCTATCCCCAATAGCAGTTACTAACTAAATGGACAAAACTCTAGTAATTAAAGCAGAATTCTCAAAATTTATGTATTTTCTCTCATTCTATGTGAACAAATGGTGTATTGGGCAATTAATATTTAAACTAACTGCATGATTAAGACCATTTCATAATAATTGGCTAGAGGAGTCTGATATTTACCATCTAGATATTGACCTTTTGGGCATTTGGTGTTAATTATTTTATGTTGAACATTCCCTGCATTTTTTTAGGGCCTAATTAGATTGCATTTATGTTTCCATTTCAGAAACCTGACAGGGGGCAGGAGAATTTACTGGGCATTGTTTAATTCTTTCTTTTAAAGCTTTTCTAGCAAAAAATAGGGTGGGAAGATATCCCCATTGCCTTCCAGTTCTCTCCTCAACTGTGTTCTCTTTTTGCCTGGGCAGGTACAGGGTTCCTGAGGCCCTGTTGTTGGAACCAAGTAGGGGAATAAGGTGCTGGCTGCCAGCAGCTGGTTTGACTATTTCTCAGGTAAAAACACAGTATCTAAATTCCATATTAACACTGGACCTGCTCATATGTAACCCCAGGAGAAATCATTACTAAGACAAGAATGAAGGTAACGAAAAACAAGTGAGACACATGGAAGTAAAGCACTTAATGCCAGCTATTTCCTAAGGCGGTGTGACAGAGAGAAGGAGGAGAGTATACTGTATTTTTTTCTCTCAGATTATTTATATTTTTAGGTTAATTGCCCTCTGGTTTCTATATTTCTTGAATAATTTTTTGAGGTTTTTAAGGACTTATTTATTAATTATTTGAAGGAGAAAGAGATAGACTGTGGGACAGAGGGGCAGAGGGAGAAGAGAGTCCAAAGCAGACTCCTTGCTGAGCGCGCAGCCTGATGTGGGGCTTGATTCCAGGACCCTGAGATCACAACCTGAGCTGAAACCAAGAGTTAGACACTTATCCGACAGCACTACCCCGACACCCCCATTGAATAATTTTGTTTTTAAAAATATTTTGGAATAGAAAATTTCCCTATATTGCATATAGTGAATTTATTTACTAGTTTCCCCTTAATATGTTCAGTATTCTTAAGTAAACGTCTTCTTGAGAACTTTCATAAAAATATCATATTTAGTATATTCCTATGAAAAGCTAATGTGGGTTTTTTTTATATTAGTAAATATTTAAAATATAAAAACATTTCTTAAATAACAAGTCAGCAGTGGTTTGTTCATGATCATGGAAGCTAGACCTTTGGAAATAACTACCAAGATTCATTCCCACACCCCTTTGCTCCCTCTTTTACATTAAAACACATTGCTAGGGAATGTTTGCTTTCAATTCTCCTGTGAGGGAAATTGGAAGTTGACCCTGAAAGATACAGACAGAAAATCACAGTTTAGGGATTTGTCTACTTTGTAGTAATGCTGAGTTTATGAACTCAAAATTTTCTTTGCTTCCAGCTCTTTGCTTGACTTTTCCATCTTGCTATTAGCTCAGGATGAGGGGTAGAGAGTGCTAAATTCATGCCATGAGTTGTTTCTCTTCAGCTTGTTGACCTGATAGGGCCCAACACTGTTAGTTTCCATGGGAAAGTGATGGAGTAATCATTTGCTGTCAAATTGCTGAAATTTGTCCTTCTGGCTGATGCCATTTGCAATTGTGTACTTGGGGCCAGAGCTCTGTGGCCTTTCTGGTTATTCCTAGAATGGCTGACACCTGTTCACTAGAGTGATCTTTGGTTTGATACCATTAGATACACTGTATAATTTGTTGTTTGTGGAAGTATGCGTTATTTTAAGTAAATATACTGCACAAAAATCAAGCTTTACAAAGAGAAAAATCTAATGGCCGTATATTTTTCAAAGAGATCATCAGGTTTTTAAAAAGAATATTTATTTATTTATTTGTCAGAAAGAGAGAAAGCACTCACAAGGAGGGAGAACAGCAAGCAGAAAGACACGTAGGCTCTCCCCACTGAGCAAGGAGCCCAATGTTGGACTCAATCTCAGGACTCTGGGATCATGACTTGAGCCAAAGTCAAACACTTAACCAAGTGAGTCATCCAAGCATCCCAAGAGATCACCAGTTTTAAACAAATATTTATCATTCTATTTTTTTTTGAGTGGGATCTGTATTTTTTCTATTTTCTATTTTTTGAGTGGGATCTGTATCTGTTCTTTCTTTACTATTCTACTGGTCAGAACCAGTGTTGCTATCTTACTTGTTTGGATTTTTATAAAGATAGGCTACTTTCACAAATATAAGCAACTTGGAATAGTAAAATCATCATCTAGATAATTCAAACCAAAAATTGCTTTGATATCTTCACAGAATCCAGGGAGAAAAGAATACCAGAAACCATATTACCACTTATTTGTAAAATATTTACATTTACTTGAATTTTAACAGACAGGTTTGGGATTTTTTTCAGCATAAGTTATGAAAACTAATCACTGTAATAATATATTTGACCAAGTTTTTGCCATGTTCACAATTCTAATTTTTAAAATAAACTTTTTAGGAACACCTGAGTAGCTTAGTCAGTTGAGCATCCGTTGATTTTCAGCTCAGCTCATGATCTCATGGGTCCTGGGATTGAGCCCTGGGCATCAGGCTCCATGCTCAGTGCTCAGTGGGGAGTCTGCTTGAGGATTCTTTCCCTCTGCCCCTCCCCCTACTCATGTGAGCATGAGCCCCCAAGGTGCTCACGCATGCTCTCTCGCTCTCAAATAAATAAATCTTTAAAGAAAAGAAAATAAACTTTTAAATTTTAGAACAGTTTTAGATTTACAGAAAACAATTTTAGATTTTACAGAAAAGATAGTATAGAGAATTCTCATATAGTTCACAATTTCCCATATTATTAATACCTTATATTAGTATAGTGTGGTTGCCAAAATCAGTATTGATACATAGTTTTGACTCAGGTCCATCTTCGTTGAGAGTGCTTTTGCTTTTACCTAATGTCTTTTCTGTTTTGACCTCTCATCCAGGTTACCACATTACACTTGGTTGTCATGTCTGCTTAGGCTTTTCTTCACTGTGAGTTTTTTTTTTTCTTTTTTTTTTGACTTTCCGTGTTTTCAAAGGCTTTAACAGTTTTAAGGAGCACTGGTCAGGTATTTTTTAGAATGTCCCTCATTTGGGATTTGTCTAGTGCTTTTCTCATGAGTTATATAGTTTTTTTGGTGAAATAAAGTACCATTTTCATCGCCTTGTGTCAAGGGTACATACTATCAGCCTGATGTATTACTGTTGATATTGACTTTGATCACCTGGTTGAGATAGTGTTAGTTAGACAGAGTATTACCATTTATGTATATATGTATGTATTTAGTGTCATATTGGTTTCAGGTATATAATATAATGATTTGACAATTCTATACATCACTTAGTGCTCATCTAGATAAGTGTACTCTTAATCCCCTTCACCTATTTCACCCATTCCTCTAACCCACCTTCCCGCTGTTAACCACCAAGTTGTTCTCTGTACTTGAGTTGATTTTTTTGTCTTTTTTCTGTTTGTTTTTTAAATTCTACATATGAATGAAATAATATGGTATTTGTATTTCTCTGATTTATTTCACTTAGCATTACACACCCTAAATCCATCCATGTTGCTGCAAATGGCAAGGTTTCATTCCTTTTTTTGTGGCTAATATTCCTGTGTGTGTGTGTATAAGCATATTTATCCATTCATCTGTGGATGGACACTTGTGTTGCTTCCCTATTTTGGCTATTGTAATAAATAGCCAAATAAATATTGCTGTGATAAACATATGGGTGCATGTATCTTTTTGAATTTCTTGTAGTGGAATTGCTAGATCATATGGGATTTTTATCTTTAATTTCTTGAGGAACCTTCATACTATTCTCCACAGTGGCTTTACCAGTTTTCATTCCCACCAGCATTGCACAAGAGTTCCTTTTTGTCTACATTCTTGCCAACACTTAAACTTCTTGTGTTTTTTATTTTAGCCATCTGACAGGTGTAAGGTGATTGTAGTTTTAATTTACATTTCCCTAATGATGAGTGCTGTTGAGCATTTTTCGCATCTCTATTGGCCATTTCTATTTCTTCTTTGGAGAAATGTCTCTTTAGGTCCTCTGCCCATTTTTATTTGGATTATTTGGGTTTTGTTGGTGTTGAGTTGCAAACATTCTTTGTATTTTTTGTATATTAGGCCCTTATCTGATAAATCATTTGCAAATATTTTTTTCTATTTGTTGAGTTGCCTTTTTGTTTTATTGATGGTTCCCTTTGCTGGCATAGCACTCTTTTTAATGGCAAGTTTCCATTGCATATTTGAGGGGTGATGAAGAAATTTACTTATGTGCCACCTGTCAGCTTTCACCTGAAACAAATTATGGCTGTAATGTTTATTTTGGGTAGTGAGAGATTGGATGGACATGGAATGAAACAAAACTACCTAAAATTGACAAAATATTTGAATTTCTGATCAGGTTAAGATTTCATTTGATTTTCAAATATTTGTAAGTATAAAAACAGCTCAAATATATTTCTTTTTTGGGCACTGGGTGGCTCAGTGGGCTGGAACCTCTGCTTTCAGCTCGGGTCATGATCCTGGGATGTGGCCCCGAGTCAGGCTGTCTGCTCGGCAGAGAGACTGCGTCCCTTTCTCTCTCTGTCTGCCTCTCTGTCTACTTGTGATCTCTGTCAAATTAATAAATAGTCTTAAAATTTTTTTTTGTTATTACATTCAGTTAGCCAACATATAGTACATCATTAGTTTTTGATGTAGTGTTCAACGATTCATTTATTGCATATAACACCCAGCGCTCATCATTATATGCCCATTGCATGTAACACCAGTTCCCTCCTTAATACCCATCACCTGGTTTCCCCATCCTTTTACCCTCCTCCTTTCTGCAGCCCTCAGTTTGTTCTCCAGAATCCAGAGTCTCTCGTGGGAGACTCAAAAATATTTCTAAGCATTCTGAATTCTGTGGTATTCTATTCTGCAGTAAACGCCAGATTTTTTACCACTGAAGACAAAGGTTAATACAATTTATTCATTAAAATATTTGAACACTTTGGGGTGACTAGGTGGTTCAGTCAGTTAACCATCTGCCTTTGGCTCAGGTCATGATCCCAGGGTCCTGAGATCAAGCCCGTGTTGGGCTCCCTCTGCCCCCACCCCATGCTCCCTCTCTGTTTCTTTCAAATAAATAAAATCTTTAAAAATTTTTTGAATACTTTTCTGTGCTGGTATTATAGATATATATGTTAGAATTGATACCTACCTTTTACTTCTTACTTGTGGGGCAATTTTAGGAAATAGTAGGGAATAGGAAATTTCCAGATGTTGGTAAAAGAGTTAGAAAGTTAAAATCAAGGAGGCTAAAAGAAATTATAACTCTGGAACATGTAATATGACTGAAACATTATCTGCAAAAAACTAGCTGTTGATAACTGGAATTCCCATCAACTAACCCAGACAGTTATTAATCAATGTTATGTACACAAACAAATAAGACATATTCACAGGGGTCAATTTGAAATATGTCAGCAAAGCATTTTCTCTTCATCTTGGTTATTTTTCATGCTGGCTAAATCATTAGAATTTCCTCTTCTTTGCTCTCTAGTGGATCAACCATTGGCCTGCATCCATGAAAATGCAATAAGACCAGTTGAACAATATATCCAATATTCCTAGGAGTATCCCTAGAGATTAATTTCATTTCATCATTCAAGGTAGAAATGTTTACTGAAGTGCATTAACCCCCTGAAGGTTGGCATGCTATATAAAGTTACATCTGCCTAATGGAGTATTTAATAAAGTTCAACACAAGTTCCTAATTAAAGCTATGAAAATAAAGAATTTTTTCTTCCAAAATATGATAAGAAGGGGCTACTTATTTCATAGGTAAAAATCATACTGTATTTTTATATATTCAGAGTGATTTATCTACATCCTGATGCAAAACATCAGGTGTGTTTTCATTCAATACAATTATTTATTGAGCACCTACTTCCTAATGCTGAGGATACAGTAATGAGCAATGCAGACAGAAATCCTTGCACTCTGAATCATGTATCTTAGTTTCGTGGTGGGGGTGGAGTGGGAAAGAGATGGGTGGGGAGATGAAAGCATAAGCATACGTATATAATATCAAATGGTGAAAAGTGCAATGGAGAAAAATAAAGCAGGAAAGGTTTAGGGACCACAAAGGAGGAGGATGTATTTTTATTTTTATTTATTTTTAAATTTTATTTTATTTTATTTTTTCAGTGTTCTAAGATTCATTGTTTATGCACCACGCAATATATGCCCTCTCAGTACCCACCACCAGGCTCACCCAACCCCCCAGCCCACGCCCCTCCAAAACCCTCAGTTAGTTTCTCAAGAGTCCACAGTCTCTCATGGTTCATCTCCCCCTCTGATTTCTCCCAACTCACTTCTCCTCTCCTTCTCCCAATGTCCTCTGTGCTATTCCTTATGTTCCACAAGTAAGTGAAACCATATGATAATTGACTCTCTCTGCTTGACTTATTTCACTCAACATAATCTCCTCCATAATCCCGTCCATGTTGATAGAAAAGTTGGATATTCTTCCTTTCTGATGGAGACATCATACTCCATTGTATATATGGACCACATCTTCTTTATCCATTCTTCCGTTGAAGGGCATCTTGGCTCTTTCCACAGTTTGGTGATTGTGGCCATTGCTGCTATGAACACTGGGGTACAGATGGCCCTTCTTTTCACTGCATCTGTATCTTTGGGGTAAATACCCAGTAGTGCAATTTCAGTGTCATAGGGTAGCTCTATTTTTAATTTTTTGAGGAATCTCCACACTATTTTCCAAAGTGGCTGCACCAACTTGCATTCCCACCAAGGGTGTAAGAGGCTTCCCCTTTCTCCATATCCTCTCCAACACTTGTTGTTTACTGTCTTGTTAATTTTGGCCATTTTAACTGGTGTAAGGTAGTATCTCAATGTGATTTTGATTAGAATTTCCCTGATGGTTAATGATGATGAGCATTTTTTCATGAGTCTGCTAGCCATTTGTATGTCTTCTTCGGAGAATTGTCTGTTCATGTCTTCTGCCCATTTTTTGATGTGATTATCTGTTTTGTGTGTGTTGAGTTTGAGGAGTTCTTTATAGATCTTGAATATCAGCCCTTTGTAGTGTCATTTGCGAATATCTTCTCCCATTCCGTGGGTTGCCTCTTTGTTTTGTTGACTGTTTCCTTTGCTGTGCAGAAGCTTTTGATCTTGATGAAGTCCCAAAAGTTCATTTTCGCTTTTGTTTCCTTTGCCTTTGGAAACATGTCTTGAAAGAAGTTGCTGTGGCTGATGTCGAAGAGGTTACTGCCTATGTTCTCCTCTAGGATTTTGATAGATTTCTGCCTCACGTTGAGGTCTTTTATCCATTTTGATTTTATCTTTGTGTATGATGTAAGAGAATGGTTGAGTTTAATTCTTCTATAAGATGTATTTTTATTTTTTTATTAACATATAATGTATTATTAGCCCCATGGGTACAGGTAGGATGTGTTTTTAAACAGGGAGTCAGGAGAGGCTTCCCTGATGATCTGAAATTTAATGTGATATATTTTTTTAAGATTTTTATTTATTTATTTGACAGGCAGAGATCACAAGTAGGCAGAGAGGCAGGCAGAGAGAGAGGAAGGGAAGTAGGCTCCATGCTCAGCAGGGGCTCGATCCCAGGACCCTGGGATCATGACCTGAGCCGAAGGCAGAGGCTTTAACCCACTGAGCCCCCCAGGTGCCCCTTTAAAGATTGTGTTATTTATTTGACAGACAGAGATTACAAGTAGTCAGAGAGGCAGGCAGGGGGGTGGGGAGCAGGCTCCCTGCTGAGCAGAGAGCCTGATGCAGGACTCGATCCCAGGACCCTGGGATCATGACCTGAGCCGAAGGTAGAGGCTTTAACTCACTGAGCCACCCAGGCGACCCTGATGATCTGAAATTTGAGCAAATGTGTAGAGGATGTAAAGGAGAGACACATGCAAATCTCCAGGGAAGAGCTTTCCAGGCATCCACAGCAGAAAGTGCAAAGGCCCTGAGGCATGACTATACTTGATATATTTAAGAAATAATAGAGCCTACTATACCTGGAAAAATGTTATTGGAGAGTGGGTTAGATGGATGGAGGAGGTACACCATATAGAGCTTTATAAGAAACTGTTAGGATTTTGGAGAGTTTTGGGTAGAAGTGGTATAATTTCTGACCTAAATTCTCAGAAATCATGCTGGCTGCTCTTTTGGATTGTGATTAGCAAGGCATTACAATAATCCATGTGAGAGAGGGTGGTGACTGAGAGCAAGGTGGTGAAGCAGAAATGGTGAGAAGCAGTGGAATTCTGGAGATATTGAAGGTAGAGTCAGCAGGTTTCGCTGAATAATCAAGTGTGGATGCGAGTTGCCTTTCATCGGGAGCAGCAGGAAAGATTGAGAGACTTTTTGCAGGGACTATTTTGTAGAGATTTATATTTTCTTGTCCCCATAATAAAGTACAAAAAAGAAATGAGCTTTTAAAGGAACCCCATTAGGAAACTATGATTACACACCTCGAAGAGCTAAAGTAATCAACCAGAAGCTATTAGAGATAATAGAACAGTGGAGAAAAACTGCTGGTCAAAAGATAGAATAACACAAATCAGTCCCATACTCAAATACCTTTATTATCTCCCTTAAAATATAATAATAAAACACTTCCAATTTATGATAGCCACAAAATGGAATTACATGTTAATTAAACTTGTGTGAGGGCCTATAACATCTACCCAAAAATTCCGCAAAATTTTAATGGCAAAAAAAGGCCTGAATACCTAGAGAAATATGTCCTGCTCCTGGATAGGGACAATGATTGGAAGTGGCAATTGTTTCTGGTTTAATTTTCAGTTTTAACATAATTTCAGTTAAGATACCAACAATGTCATTGGCAATATATAGAATTCAAAATAATTGATTCTACAGAATACTTAAGAAAGATGAATAATAATATTAAAGCATTAATGAAGGAGTAATAATTATCTCCCAAAACAGACTGTTCTTTAAAAAACAATAACTGAGCCAGTGTAACACTGGATTAGAAGGAGATATGTAGCCCATTGAAATAAAATAGAGCATGCATAAATAATTTTAAGTACATATGAAAATATAATATATGGCAAATGAGCATAATAGAATTACAGAGAACATAATTATTTTATACATGCTGCTGGAGTAACTTTATTTCAATATAGCAAGAACCAAATTTACCTCAAGAAATTAAAGTAGAAAATTACATCATGTGCAAAGAGATTGTTTATTTAACCAAAGAGGGAAAGCATTTTAGATTTTTAAAGAAGTTATGAAGAAAAGATGGGCAAAGGTATTTACATAACATTCAAACATTTTTACAATTAAATTACAAACAAAATAGTAGCAAAATAAAGAAAATATTTTAAGTACTTGCAGGCAGTCAAAAAATGGACTCAAATCAGGTGCCTGGCTGGCTCAGTCAGTTGAGCATGAAACTCTTAATCTCTGAGTTGTGAGTTCTAACCCAATATTGGATGTAAGGATTGCTTAAAAATAAAATCTTAAAAGGAAAAAAAAGAGAGTTCAAATCAGGGGACATACAGATAAATCTTAAAGAAATGGTGCCTCACACAAAAGAAAGGACACTGTAAGTAGGCGGAGTTCTTCAAAAGAGCAGTATTTTAGGCATCAAAGTATTTTTAGTGTAATTCGAGGAATCTCTTTATGGGGGAAGTTTTCGTCTGAAAATAATTTTACGAAGATAAATGTTAACTATGCAAAAGTGCACTATAGTGGTGCACCTGTGGTAGTGAACAATGACTAGCAACCAAAACAATGGTCAACAATTGGAGAGTGATGAAGTAACCTATTACTGAATAATCTTATTACTCAGTTAAAGGTTTATTATGTTAATCTGCTTATTATGAGTCTGAGATGGAAGATTAGGAAAATATTATCAGAAGAGGTTATAGGGAAGAAGAGCCAGAACACAAAATTTTGATCATGATCCAAATACTGGATAACATTTACCTTGGTTAAAGTTGGGAGATGCTGGGGTGCCTGGGTGGCTGAGTGGGTTAAGCCTCTGCCTTCAGCCCAGGTCATGATCTCAGGGTCCTGGGATTGAGCCCCGCATCAGGCTCTCTGCTCAGCAGGGGGCCTGCTTTCTCCTCTCCTCTCTGCCTCCTTGTGATCTCTCTCTCTGTCAAATAAATAAATAAAATCTTAAAAAAAAAAAAAAGAGGGGAGATGCCATTGAGATGGGCAGTTAAACTAGGTAAAGGAATTTGGGATATAATTTGTATAAAAAGGAGTGAGTATAAACATGTACATATGTTAATAGGTTAATTGGAGGTTTTAGGATATTAGAAGAAATGTATTCATTTGCCGATTTCCTATGCTTTGACTTCCTTAAGCAATGTTGCTTGTTTCATTTTGGAAGTGGAGTGGGTGAAAGCACCTTCCTTCTTTGGGCCTTTGGAGTGGAAGAATCCTGGCCATGGGTGGGGCTGGGCAAGGTGACCCACGCTGCTTTGTTGCATGGGCGACAGGTGACCTAGGATTTGAGAACAGGATTGAAATCTCTCGTGGAACTGGAATTCGGGGCAGGGAGCACAGGCACAAGCTGGTCATAGGTCGTATGGATCCAGCTACCCAAGCAAGAATGCGGCAGAGGAAGGCTACAGGGACCAGGTCCCCTAGGGACATTACAGAATTCCAGGGGACAACTTGCTCTGGTTTATAGCTGAGAAGACTGTGTCTTCTGTAACCCTCAGTGGGGGCCCCTAGGGAGGTTAAGGGTGGGGCTCCAGACACAGTTCTGTTGCAGAGTGATTATATAGAATTCAAAATAATTGATTGTAACCCTCAGTGGTCTACCCACTACCTGGGACACCAGGGGTAGTGCTACCATCCACAGTTCTGCTGCAGAGGAACAGGCAGAGACCTAGGCTTAAGCCTGGTCTGGGCTGCGGTAGGACAATCTAAGTTGTGGGCTGGGGCTCTGAAATGGCATCAGGGAGAGTCCCCAGGGAAGCCTGGCCGAACACAGGACTTGCATGGGGGCAGATATTCCCTCTGGAACCCTGTGCATTCATGGTTGGTGCCTGCTTGGAAGGAGGGGCTTGGCCTGGGGAGGAGGCTGGAGTGGGGGAACCAGCAGCTGCCAGGGCTTGTTATTACATGGTGAAATGGAAGAGAGGGACAGAAACATAAAGAACATCTACTGCATCTACTGAGATCAAGACCCTTGATAGAAGGTGCTTCACACACTCCTTTACAGACTACAATATCTCTGTTTCCACTCCTCCATGCTTTCTTAACATTTCTCTGCATTTTTACTTTTGTTTACTTTTCATCTCATGGGAATAAACTCCTGTCTTCTGCATGAAAAAATAACCTGTCTGCCTGGATTCTCTTCTCCCTCCACTCTTTGGTGTTTATAGAATCTTTTTGTCTTTTCATCTTGCTGAGTTCTTGTTCCGTGCCTTAAGATACGCCTGGGCTCTTCTGCTTTTGCCAGCAACAAACAACATCTTCTCCTGACTCTACTGGCTCCTCAGTCTGGACTTTTCTTCTTATTTAGGCAATAAAGGATTTCTATAACCATCATTATTGTAATTTTTGAAAATATGATGTAAGGACAAGTTAAAAATTTTAAACAGGGAAATTCTAGCTTCTAACAGAACTAATTTAAATTTTTTGGTAATTATCATACCATCTGTGTCCTTTAAAAACAGCTTTATTGATGTAAAATTGACATACAATAACCTGCACATATTTAAAGCACATAATTTGATAAGTTCTGACACATTTATACATCCATGAAACCACTACCATGATGAAGAAAATGGACATACTCATCACCCCCCAAGTCTCCTTGTGCCCCACATTAATTCCTTCCTCCTGCCTCCTTGACTCAGTTTATTTGTTTATTTATTTTTAAGCCTTCATTTATTTGTCAGAGAGAAAGAGAGAGGACTCACAAGCAGGGGAAGCAGGAGGCAGAGAAGCAGGCTCCCTGTTGAGCATGGAGCCTGATGTGGCACTCGATCCCGGGACCCTGGGATCATGACCTGACTGGAAGGTAGATGATTAACTGACTAAGCCACCCAAGTGTCCCTGACTCAGTTTAATGATTTTGAGATTCATTCATATTTTTGCCTGTGTCATTAGTTCATTCCTTCTCTTTAAAAAAAGCCCCCAGCATTTTAAAGGTATAATTTACATACAATAAAACCCATTTTAAGTGTAAGTTTGTGGAATTGTGCAACCATCACCACCATCCAGTTCTAGAACAATTTACCCCTCAGAAAAATCCCTTGTGCCCATTTGTAGCCAGTGTCAAAGAGGCAATCATTAGTGTTCTCTACGTTTTGCCTTTTTTGGATGTTCCTTATAAATGGAATAAAAAATATGTGGTCTTTATCTGTCTTCTTCTCCTAGGCATAATATTTTTGAGGTTCATTTATTTTGTAATATGTATCAGTGCTTTATTCATTTTTAATTGCTGAATAGGATTTCATTATATGGCTGTACAGTTTGTTCAGACATTCACCCATTGATGGACATTTCAATTTCCAGGTTTTGACTATTACAAATAAAGTTGCTGTTAACATTCATGTACAAATCTTGTATGAACATAAGTTTTCATTTTTCCTCAGATAGCCAGATAGATATATGTTTAACTTTATAAGAAATTGCCAGACTGTTTTCCAAAGTAAGTATACTATTTTACATCATCACATGCTGCCTAATACTTGGTATGGTCAGTCTTTTTAATTGTAGCCATGTAATAGGTGTGTTGTGTTGTCTCATTATAATTTTAATTCACATCTTCCTTTTTTAAAAGTTTTATTTAGTTAAGTAATCTCTAGAGCCAACATGGGGCTTGAACTCATGACTCCAAGATCAAGAGTTGCATGCTCTTCCCACTGAGCCAACCAGGTGCCCCTAACTTGCATTTTCCTAATGATTGATGATGTCAGGCACCTTTTCATGTTCTTATTTCCATACCTATATATTCTGTGAAGTGCTTATTCAAATCTTTTGTATACATTTCATTGTGTTGTTCTCTTTGTATTGAGTATTAAGATGCTTTTTATATATTCTGGATACATTACCTGTACCAAACATAAGCTTTGCAAATGTTTGCTCTCATTCTGTGGGTAGCATTTTTGTTCTTTTAATGGTGTCTTCCAAATAGCAGAAATTTTAATTATGATGAAGCCCAATTTATTGATCTATTATCAATTGTAATTTTGGTGCCACATCTAAGACATTTTTCCTCTACCCAAAGGATTTTCTCCCCATGTTTTCATCTACTGATCTTATAGTTTCAGGTTTTGTGATTAGATCTGTGATATATTTTAAGTTAAATTTTGTGTATGTTGCAAGGAATGGATTGGAGTTCACTCTTTTGCATATACATATCTTATTATTCCACTACCATTTCTTCCAAAGACTATTCTTTCTCCAGTGAATTGCCTTTGTACCTTTGTCAAAAATCTGTTGTCTATGTATGTCAGATGTCTTTCTGGATTCTCTCTTTGGTTTTGTTGAACTATTTGTCTTTTATTATGATAATACTACACTTTTTACTACTGTAAGTTTCTAATAAATCTTGAAGGTAGGCAGAGTTAGTTCTCTAACGCTATTTTTATTTTTTTTAATTGTTTTGGCTATTCTATATCCTTGCATTTCCATATCAGTTTTAGACCCAGCTTGCCAATTTCTGTGCTGAAAGCCAGGTGGGATATTGATTGGGATTCTGTTGAATCTCTGAATCAATTTGGTGAGAATAAACATCTTAAGAACGTTGAGTTTTCTGATCCATGAGCCCAGTCTATCTCTCCATTTAAGTCCCTACTGAATCTCAGCAATATTTTGTCCTTTTCAGTGTACGGATCTTTTATATCTTTGTCATATTTGTCCCTAAGCATTTCATATGGTCTGATGGTATTGTTAATTGCACTTTTTTTTTTTTTAAAGATTGTATTTATTTATTTGACAGAGAGAGAGTGAGCCGGAGCAGGGGGAGCAAACAGAGGAAGAGGGAGAAGCAGGCTCCCTGCTGAGCAAGGAGCCCAATGTGGAGCTCAGTCCCAGAACCCTGAGATCATGACCTGAGCTGAAGGTAGACACTTAACTGAACCACCCAGGCACCCCATTAATTATACTTTTAATTTAAATTTCTCACTGTTTGTTGTTGGCATGTAGGAATACAAGAGCTTTTTGAAATTAGTCTTGTATCCTTCAACGTTATTAAACTTTCTTATTCTAGTACCTTTTTTGTAGAGTCCATTAGATTTTCTACATGGAAAATCATGTTGGCTGGGAATAAAAATCATTTTACTTTTTCTTTTCTGACCTGACCACAGTCCCCCTACCCCCAATCCTATTGCACCTATTGTCTAGAATCTCCCATATAAAGTTGAAGAGAGGTCCTGAGAGTAGATTTATTTGCCCTATTCCTGATCATTTGGAGAGAGCATTCAGTCTTTACGTTAAGTATGATAATAGCTGTAATTTGTTGTAGATATTCTTTATGAGGTTGAAAAGTTCTTTTCTATTCCTAGTTGCTGACATTTTTTAAAAATCAGGAATAGTTGCTGAATTTTGTCGATTGCTTTTTATGCGTCTATTGAGCTGATTGTGTGGTTTTTCTTTTTTTAGTTTGTTAATATGGTGAATTCCCCTGCTTGCTTTTAAGATGTTAAACCAACCTTATATTTCTAAGTCCTGATTGGTCATGATGCATTACCTTTTTAACATATTGTTGGATTTTATTTTCTATAAGTTTGTTTTAGAATTTTTGCATTTTATTTTATTTTTTTTTTTTTAAAGATTTTATTTATTTATTTGACAGAGGGAGATCACGAGTAGGCAGAGAGGCAGGCAGAGAGAGAGAGGAGGAAGGAGGCTCCCCACTGAGCAGAGAGCCCGATGCGGGACTCGATCCCAGGACCCTGAGATCATGACCTGAGCCGAAGGCAGCGGCTTAACCCACTGAGCCACCCAGGCGCCCAAGAATTTTTGCATTTTAATTCATGGGTATAATCTATAGTTTTCTTTTTTATACTCTCTTTGTCTGATATTTATGCTGTCTTCATAAAATGAGTTTCAAAACACTTCCTTCTCTTCAGTTTTCTCAAAGAGACTCAGTATTATTTCTTCCTTAAATATTTACTAGAACTTGCCACTGAAGCCCTTGGGCCGGGAATTTTCTTTGTGGGAAGTTTTTCCTCTTCCTTTCCAACCTGTTTGCCTTTTATTTACTTTGTATGTCTGAAAAAAAGTCTTTATCTTGTTTTTATTTTTTAAAGATATTTTTGTTAGATTTGGAATCCTAGATTGATGATAGTTTTTCCTTCAAAATTTTTAAAGGATGTTGTCGAACGGTCTTCTTGATTACATTAGTTCCGCATAAGAAATCTGTTGTCGTCCTTATCCTTGTCCCCTGCTGTGTGTTATATATATCTATCCCCACTGGTTGTTTTCAGAATATTTCCTTTATCACTGATACTGAACAATTTCATTGTGATGTGCCTTTTCCTTATAATTTGTTCAGTGTATAATTTGGGGGAAATTTGGCCTTTATTTCTTCAAATATATGTGTCACTCTTTCTTCAGGGATACAGATTACATTGTACGTTAGGCTGCTTGAAGTTGTTCCACCACTTGCAGGTATTTTATTTTTATTTTTGTTGATGAAAACATTTTTGATCTTTGTGTCATTTGGAATAGTTTCTGTTTTCAAGTTCTCTAAGTTTTTCTTCTGTAATTATAGTCTAATCTCCATTAATCCCAGCAAATGTGTTTTTTTTTTAATGTTTGACATTGTAGCTTTTAATCTCTGGAAGTTCAGATTTTTTTTTTTTTTTAATATCTTTTATATCTCTACTTAACTTTTTGAACATATTGTGAAAAGTATAATAATTGTTTTAATGTTCTTTTCTGCTAATTCAAAAATCTGTTAGATCTGGATGATTTTGCTTGATTTGTCCTGAATTTAGTGGTCATATTTTCCTACTTTTTTCTGTACCTGATACCATGTCTAATTTTTTTTTTAAAGATTTTATTTATTTATTTGACAGACAGAGATCACAAGTAGGCAGAGAGGCAGGCAGAGAGAGAGAGGGAAGCAGGCTCCCCGCTGAGCAGAGAGCCCGATGCGGGACTCGATCCCAGGACCCTGGGATCATGACCTGAGCCAAAGGCAGCGGCTTAACCCACTGAGCCACCCAGGCGCCCCCATATCTAATTTTTATTTGATGCCAGACCTTGTAAATTTTACCATGTTGGATATTGGATATTTTTGTATTTCTATAAATTTTCTTTAACATTGTTTTAGAACACAATTAAGTTACTTGGAAACGGTTGGATCCGTTCAGGATCTTGGTTTTCAGATTTGTTAGGCAGACATAGGGGAGTGATCAATCTAGTGCTAATTATTCCTCACGCCTTAGGCAATAGCCTTCTGAGCATCCTATCTAATGCACCATGAAATCTGTGAGGCCTTCCAGTCTGGCTGGTGTGAACAGGTGCTATTCCTGGCTCTATGTGAGCACAAGTCACCAGTCTTTTTAATTATGTTAGGTGGTTCTTTCCACAACTTCAGATAGTTTCTTCTTGTGCATGTGGTGATTAGTAGCCAACTAAATGCTCAAAGGAGAGAGCTCTGAAGTTCTCTCCTTCTCCTTAAACTACTGTCCTCTTTGGTGCTCTGCCCTATGAATTCTATCCATCTTGGTCTCCCCTGACTCTGGATTCTGACTCATTGGTTCTCCCTCAATTTAGGGAATCCACTTGATTGCAACTGGGTTTCCCCCTCTGTTCTGTGGCCCGGAAACACTCTGAATTCAATAGTCTGGGATTATTTTAAGTCTTATCATTTTTTTGTTGTTCTGTGTCCAGTGTCTTGAAAAGTATTGGTGTGTATATTTTGCCCATTTTTTTTCAAGTAGGAATATACACTTTGTCCCTTTTACTCATCTTAGCTGAAATCAAAAGTTACTTCATGTTTTCTTAAATATAAATATTTATATGATTGTAATTAAAGTATATGTATCATTTTATGGCCAAATAAACACTGTAGCTCAGCTAGACAGTTCCCATATTTCCTAAATAGTTTTCATAATTGCCATTTTAGTAGCTGCAAAATGTTTCACAGTGTGCCAAATTTATTTGAGAGCAGTTTATACATTAAAGAATGATTTATGTTCTACCTCTTTCCAAAAAAAGAATTTCAGATGGCTTACTGACAAAAAGGCCTACTAAATAAGACTCTAATACATTATGAATTAGAAGGGAAAATAAGGTTGAGAAAAACCAAGGAAGTAATAATGCCAACTATGATAATATCTGCTTGGGTATTCTGGCAGCCAAATGTGACAACTGTCATCAGTTCTGTTATTTTCATTATCAGAATGAAAAGGAGATTTCTAGGGAATAACAGTTATTGAATTCCTACTATGTGCAATTTAACAAAAGGTGTATTTGATTTTTACCTCAGCCTCATGGTACCTGCCCTGGGGCACAGAGTAAATGACAGAGTAGGCATTCTGGTTCCCAAGAGTAAAATGTCACAGCAGGCATTCCAAGGATAATGCCATCCATCTTCACACTACCTCAGGAGGGACAGACATCTTCCTGGTACTGAATGCTGAGAGAAATTTCTCACGTGGGCAATTTATATGGGCAACTCTGAGTGATACAATGATCAGTGTCTTCACAGCAGCTTCATATTAAACACAGAAGTTTTTAATGATTTTTTTTGGTAACGACTTTTGATACCTGTAACATTGAACTGCCCTTCAGTTGAGGAACTATACTGAAAGGAATTATGTGTCTTTCTTGGGTATAACACTAGCCAGAGATGAAATTTAGTTCCTTAGAGGAAAATACTGCTTGCTGTCCTGCACACCTTCTGTGATCTGGATTCCTCCTGGATGAGGTTTTTTGTTTTTGTTTTTGTTTTTCTGGATGAGGTTTTGAAAAGAATTAGAGGACTCTTATCTCACTGCTTTTGTTTTTGTTTTTTTAAGATGAGTCTGTTTTTACCAATTAACTCCTTTTTCTCACAAACTGCGCTATAATCCTTTGTATTTTGACTTCTTTTAAAAAAATTTTGTTTTTAGTTAAATACAATTTAGTTGACATACAGTGTATTATTAGTTTCGGAGGTAGAATTTAGTGATTCATCAGTTGCATAGAATACCCAGTGCTCAGTATATCACATGCCCTCCTTAATGCCCATCATCTGGTTACCACATCCCCCTATCATCTCTCCCCTGCACACCCCTGTCTGTTCCCTAGAGTTAAGGGTCTCTTATGGTTCGCCTACCTCCACTTTGACTTCTATGTCTCTAACTCTACTAAAAGCTTTTGGCATCTTTGTGGAGCCACCATTCACTGGAATTCTGGGGCTCCCGCCTTCTCTGTCAGCTGTTACTTTTCCTTACAAATTACTTGTGTTTTACCTGCCTACTCCCATAGCTGGGATGCTATCCTTGCCCCTTTCTCTTTGTACTTAACATTTTAGCACCTTTATAAAAGCCCAACTTGATATGACAGTCTCCTTTCTCTGAGTTTGATACTCAGAGCTACAGGAGTGCACAGAAATAAATGATACCTAGTTCTGATGTCAGGTTGCTTACTCTCTAGTAGGAGGATAGTAGAGGAAAGTCAATAACTATTATAAAAAACAGCAATTTAGAATTACAGATATGAATATGCAAATTTGAATACCCAAGTGGAAAAACCATGGAATATTTAATTGAGGATATAACTTTTGACATTGTGAGTAATATATGTAAATAGACACACTTGTACCGGACTCAGTTCATCTACCCCCCAACTCAAGATTTACTCCTCCCCACCCCAACTAGCACCTGGGATTTAGCTATTTGCTTGGTGGGACCCTAGGTGCCATCACTATCATTTCAACTCCTGGCATTCCCAGCCATTGCAGACTTCTCCAGAATGTGCGGTGGGCTTTGGCACAATTTTCATAATATACACTGGGGACGGAGCATTAGCAGCTCCAGCACCAAGGTCCTATCTGACTGACCCACAAAGTCTGTGGCATCTCCTCCATTCCTGGCTTCAGATGTCATGCCTTTCTGCTGTTTCTGCTCTGGTGTGTTATGCCAGGATCTGGTATAACATGGCTCTGAAGTGCAGGGGAGTTCATGCCTACTGGGGTCAATGTGACCAGCAAGATCCAGTTGATAGGCAGGAACAGACTAGCAATTCCCTCTGTCTCCCTGATGGACTGTTCCAAGGAATGATGTTCCATGCCTGTCTAGAAACCTATTCTCATGACTGAGCAGCTCTACTGTGAGCAGCTCATAGATACCACCTTGTAGCTGCTCTCATCCCTTCCCTGCCCCTCCTTCCCAGCTCCTTCACTCCTGCCGCCCTAAGAGGGCATCTCCCAGTAATGTCTTCACACGTGAGATCTGCTGCAGGCTCTTCTCTGTAAAGAATCTGGGCAAAGGTTCAGCAAAGTGTAGAGAAAGAAAGGCAGGTGTGCTGGGGCCTCGTACCAGTGGTTGACATAACATCTCTCAGGCCTGCCTGTCCTACCTGAGCGTGTCCTGTACCCCGGCACACCTGGAGCTGCTCCTGGTGGGCCCTCTGTGGGCACACCCTCTCTGCCCCCCCCACTGCCCCCCAGCTGCAGTAGCATGATATTAACTTCTTGTGCTTTCTATGTTTTACATGCTCATAGTCCATTTAGAATTACAAAACACAAGTCATAAAAAATACATTCTGCTTATTCCTCAAGTTTCAGCCCAAAAATCAACATATTCTTGAAGGCAAAAGTAAAATTTCTTCACTCTGTGCAGCCCAAACTGTTTTTAAGTCACTTTGTAGTATTTATCACATATTGTCTTGTATCATATATGATTGTTGGGCATCACAGCATCTGTCAGATAAAAAGCTCCTTGAGGGTAGGGATATGATTTAGTTTTGCATCTTCTACAAAGCTTATCAAAGAGCACTGCACACAGTAGGCACTCAGCATTTATCTGTTGGATACATTTAGAAAGCTATCTGCAAGGTTAAGATAACACTGTAGATATGTTCTTTAAATTATTGTAGTCAAATAGTAGATTACTATAATAATAAAAATTCTTTTGAGAAACTCACCAGCAAGTCTCGAATATTCTGAGAGCTCAGTTCAAGGACACATTCACATGACTGAGGTCATGCTGTCAATCTCCAAGCACCTGATAGCAGGAGATTCTCAGAGGTTCCTGAGGTCAAAAGCATTAGAATCCAATCAGACAACCTGGAATAAAGGTTCAACTTCATTGGGCCACAGGATAAACAATGAGAAGGGAATCTTTTCACTCATTCAGTGACTGTTTTTGAGCATTTACTTTGTGATATTCAGATAAATGCTTTTAAAATATGAATGATAGAAGGACAACAGCTATACTTGTCTGTGGGAACATGTAAAGGTGATTAATTTCCTCCCTGAGTTTCTTACTTAGAGTGGTGATTGGTGTTCTTACATTTCACACTATCCAGTTAATTTCAAGGAATTTTTAGAGTCAATACAGCAGGTGAGTGAAGGAAGAAATCTGAAGAGAACATGAAAACTATTACGAGAAGTACTAGTAATTGCCACATGTAGTTGAATAATTGTGCTCCCTAAGAAGAGAGAAGCTGGGTGGTGCTCATCAAAAAAAAAAAAAAAAAAAAAAGTGTTTAATTTTCTTAAATCTTTGACTCTGAGGCTTTTCAGCCACTCATTATATAACAAGACTGGGCAAGCCTCCCTCTCTTTTTTTTTTTTGCCATTGACATCTTCCAAGGAAAATGCTGCATGATATGATTTTCAAGGCTAATTTGCCTTTTTGTCTTAAGCAGTGTCTCTTGCTACAAATT
This sequence comes from Mustela nigripes, assembly GCF_022355385.1. Lineage (NCBI taxonomy): Eukaryota > Metazoa > Chordata > Mammalia > Carnivora > Mustelidae > Mustela > Mustela nigripes. The sequence continues at coordinate 135,070,334 of NC_081562.1, forward strand.
AGCCTTGTGCACCTCCCTGAGCTAGAGAGGCTCCTTCAAAATTCCTAACAGGCAGCCTGGTGGAGAGATGGGAGGGAAAGGAAGGGAGGGAGGAAGGGCGGGAGGAAGGGAGGGAGAGAGGTAGAGGGTGCCTGTCTGCTGCGTACATGTGGTACAGGCTGGGAGATCAGAACGCTCACAGAACAGGCAGTGTAATTACATGTTCCTTGTAAGTATGTTAGCCCCACGGGGAACTAAGCTGGCCAGTCCACTTGGAGAGGAAAAGTAGATTTAAGGATGGTAGAAGGGGTCATTTCATAACTGACTTATTACTCAGTTATGATGAGGGCATTTGCTGATCTCCAGTGACTGCCTCATGCTTTTGGTCAGGCTCGGCTCTCTCACTCCCAGATACTTGATTTTGCAAAAGGGACACACCTTTCTGCAGGAAAAGAAGACACTGACCAGATTGCAAGCGGTAGGTTGTGACATTCAGCATGTTTATGCAGCAGAATTGCTGAGAGATGAGGAGTGGGGGGTGGGGATGGTAGTGGTGATGTTCGGGTTGGTTGATTTATCTGCAATAGGGAATGTTTTATTTTAATTGTCAGTTAAAAAGAAGAGTTGCTGCCTAGGCTAAGGTATCAGTTAAAAATTCTGTGTTCCCAGCTTTTATATTTGTGTTAGATGTGATTTCTGTGCTCATGCAGCTTAGTGAAGCTAGGGAGGGCTCACCTTTAAATAACCTGCAGTTTCCTATTTTCATTCTTTTTTTTTTTTCATCCCTAAGCACTGTTCCCACCCCTTCTTCCCAACATCCGCCTGACCACCCCCTCCACCACCCCCCACCATGTGAAACGTGGCCTGTCTTCATCTTGAGTCTTTTGCACCCTGAGTCTGGATTTCTGGCTTGTTTGCTGTAGGTATTTGTGGATGCCTCGCAGTCATCCAGGGCCCAGGCGAACTGACTGTGCATGGGAATCGGAGACCATGGCCGTGCAGCTGGTGCCCGACTCTGCTCTCAGCCTGCTGATGGTGAGTGCTCCGGGAGGAGGTGGGGCCCAGGCAGCGCCCAGCTCCAGCCTCGCCAGCCTGCCTGCTTGCCTGCCTGCCCGCACAGTGGGCTGCTGCAGTAGCTGCAGACATGCGGAAAATCCTTCTGCTTTATCCTGCAGGCTTGTTTGAAATGATTCCTTGGGTAAGAGTATCAGCCATGACAAAGCACTCTCAGAGAAAAGAAGCATTAGATTTGCCATTTTAGAAACTTGTTGCTTAATGCTGTTTTGAGAGATATGCTTGCAAACAGGTGCTATGAGCCCCTGGAAATAGATTCCCACCAACGCCTCCCCCTGGCTTCTCAGCATCCTGTCCCACTGCCTTTTACATTGAAATTGAGGTGATGTTGTTTGTTTGTTTGTTTTTGAACCTCTCGTAGCAACTGTGGAATTTTTTTGCCCACGGAGCATTGGAATAAGATCGTGGAATAAGATTGTCTTTCTAGGTGCCCATGTGTCTACTCAGACTTCCCCGTAGAAGCAACTGAGGAGGTTGTGGCCTTTTTTTAACACTTGTACTACAGAGCTCACCTCCCAGTTGTGATTGCTGGGAAGACACTGGCAGAGGCCTTGTCCAGGCACTTGCCAGTGTGTGGACCACTGACCTACTTTAAGCTTCCCTGATTTCTGTCATGTTAAGAAGGCCCCCACTCAGCATATCTAAGCAAACAGGGACACTGGCATCACCTTGCTTTACTCTGACTGATTTTTTGCTAGGATCTAGGTTCAGAGTTTGCTTTTACTGTCATATTGCTCCCCCTCTCCTCGCTGGATAGCCCATAGGCCAGGGTAATGTTGACGGAAATAGCCCGCATCAGGCTTGGTGTGTGAATGCTCTAACAGTTGCACAGGAGATTTTACGAACAAAGCATAAGTGCTTCTGCTGTGTATATTGATCCATGTTTTCTGACTGAGAAGGGGAAATGCAGCTTTATGAGGCCTGATGCATTTATTAAGAGCACTTGGAAGAGGAACCAGTGGGGAACATGCCTCCGGAGTGATGAGCTAAGTCAGATTAAGAGGGGTAAATATCAGGGTTTTTGGTTATCCCAAATGTCATTTAGGCCACAGAGCCATTTAAAATGACTGAGATCTCATGGGCTTCTGCTGACTTCCAATTCTACTGGGAGATAAGTATTCAAAAGAATTGAAGTTGTTTTCTGGAGAAATTATTCTTGACTCCTCTCCTTTCCTCATAATTGTATTGTCTAATGATTCTTTATTTTCCATTGTGTACCTGTGGTCATGTATGTGGATGGTAAACATCTTAACATTTCTGACTGTGGCAGGCATGCAGTGGCAGTATCTGTGAGGACCAAGAGATTCCAGAAAACTGGGAGTCTGAGTCATTTGCAAAAAAAAAAAAGACAAAAAAAAATATATATATATATATATATATATATATATATATATATATATATAGGCACATATGCCCCTATTCAGGTATGCATATTATCTAATATTGTTTAATAGAAATAAGTCTTGTGTTATGTTAATATAGAGAAGAAATGTGTTCATAAAAATTAGCTTTAGGGAGAGCCGGGCCTCTTTGCCTCCAAGTTACTGTTCTGATTTCTTCCCCATGCTTCTGAGCAATCAGGTATGTGTTTGTTTTACTAGGAGCACTAAGGATAAATCCTCAGTACCCAAACAGAATGCAGCTCAGCATCCTGGTCCAGCTGCTCCTGCCACACACACACTCAGGCTTTCTTTTTCCTGGTACTCTCAAATATTTTGGGTGCTGCCCTGGAGGTGTCTGCAGCAGACTTTATTTTCTGTGTATTAGCAGCCTCTGCCCTTGGATCTATTCCTCGTGCTTACCTCCTGCCCAGATTAAAGGTTTGCGTGTATGTCTCTCTCAGAAGCCAGGGAAATAGCTCTCGATACCATGATGGACCATTAGATTAGACAACCTTGGAGCACCATGTATAACCGTAGTCAGTGCATGTTTTCAGGGCCATGACTGGTTCGGGTGAATTTTCCCATGTGTTGTTTTTCACGTTTGTTGCCTTTTTCATTTTTAAGAGTGAATCTCAAAATAATTGCTTCTCAACCTATCACATGACAAGTCTCAAAATGTATAAGCAAGTCAACAGGGAAGAAAGGAGGAAAAGAAGCTATTTAGCAGAGTTGCTTTGGCTGTGAGTTCAGTAAGGAAGCGTAAACATTATTATTTATTAGCTAATCAATCGGCCAGTCAGTCTCAGTATTGATGGTGTACCTGCTGACTGAAGAAAGTAGCATAGAATAAGGGTCAGAGTGAGAGCTCATAAACACCCAGTTAGGGAAGAGGGGACTATCAGGTGGCTTGATTGCATTCCACAGTTTTATGCTGTGGAGTCATTGGGCTGTAGGGAACTCGGGGAGAGCAACTGACCACACCTCTTGGTTTTGAATAAGGAGGCAACCAGACATTATATTCAGTGTAAACTATAAATGATTCAGGGCAGAACAGATTAATTTGGTTTTGCAGGTGGCAACAGATCTGTAATTGGAGATCCCTGTGCTCTGTTTCCAGCTTTGCCACTCACTGGGTGATCCTGAGTGAGCTAGGTGATCCTTTCACTGAGCTTTAGTTGTGGCCCTTGCTTACTGGGGGGGCGGGACATGCTCATCTGTAGAGTCCCTTTAAGCTCTGTTAAACATAATATAAGACCTCCAGGAATATGTCTAGAACAGAGGCAACTCTAATGCTTTATTCAGCGTTATGTCTTATTTGTACCCTATGACAGTGTTGCTTTTAAGATATGTATACAATGGAATACTATGCAGCCATCAAAAGAAATGAAATCTTGCCATTTGCAACAGCATGAATGGAACTAGAGGGTATTATGCTGAGCAAAATAAGTCAATCAGAGAAAGATAGTTATCATATGATCTCCCTGATATGAAGAATTTGAGAGGCAGGTTGGGAGGTTTGGGAGGTAGAAAAGGAAAAAATGAAACAAGAAGGGATTGGGAGGGAGACAAACCATAAGGGACTCTTAATCTCACAAATCATACTGAGGGTTGATGGGGGGAGTGGAGTATGGAGAGGGGGTTGGGTTATGGACATTGGGGAGGGTATGTGCTATGGTGAGTGCTGTGAAATTTGTAAGCCTGACGATTAACAGACCTGTATCCCTGGGGCAAATAATACATTATATATTAATAAAAAATAATTAATTTTTTAAAAGATGGTGGAATTGTTCCCATCTGTATGGCTTTTATGCCAGAAAAAGTGTTTGATACTATTTGCTGGAAGAGGTGATCATCTGGGTTTGTTCACACTCTGCTGTCTGGAGTCCTATCCCATGGGAGCCTGATTTATTCTGTTGGACAAGAGCAGGTGACTTTTGGAAAGTACATAAGGTAACTTTCTAAGCTGGTGCAGACTGTGGGGTATCTGGAAGGGGGCCTGGGTTGTAAGCAGATGCTGACCGTCTGAGGTGGGTGGATTTCACTGATTCTTCCAATGAAGAGTCAGGGTGGGAGGAAGAGGAGTGTCCATGCAAGATGGAGGTCCTCAAACAACCAAGGAAGGGTGGATTCAGAGCGAGGTCAGGTGCTGGTGGTAAAGACCACCTAACAGGCCATTGAAAAGCCTGCCTCCTCTATCTTTGCAGAAATCTTGGGAAGCAAGAAAAGACAGTGTTGTGTTCACCACATTGTGGGGAGCTTCCAGCCTGATGTGACTAATTATAGAGCAGGAAGCTCTTGGCTATGTGTCTTTTGCTGAAATCACATGAGTTTAGGGAACTCTTTAAGGGTTGGAATGTGCTAGAGCCAGGGACTTGTTGATCATTTCTCTAATGATAGCTTAGAGATGTATAACCAAGAGGCTCCAGAGGTGGTATTAGGATGTTTGGCTTTTAGATTCTGAAAGCTCAGACAGCTAGATTAAAATATTTTTAATGTAACTTAGCTAGCCAGGCAATAATGCAAATTATGCTTTTCTATAAATTATCTTGACATATATTATCTCACTTAATCCCTTCAACAATCCTGGTGTTAAGACAGAAATTTTTGATAATCAGAATCTGAAAAACTGTCAGTGGTCACATAACTGAAATTGATGGGGCAAAGTCTCAAAATCAGGGTTTCTGATACTCAACCCAGGGCTTTCTTTGATACCATGTCAAAGCTCAAGAACTTGACCACTAGGATCTTCTAACACTTTGCATTTAGCCCCTCGGGGGGTCTTACTTCTGAACCACTCTGCACTAGGTGAGTAGTGATGTTTTCTTATTTATCTTTATTCTTTTCCATGTTATAATTTAAATTAAAAGTTGATACCATATATTTGGCTCAAGACATCTGGTTTGATTCTAAGAAAAAGAAATCTTTTTCTATCTATGAGACTTCCTGTGTTCTCAAGGTTGCATTCTCTTGGACTCTGTTTCTAAGAAAATTGCCAAGAGTCAAGTTTTATAATAGCAAAATTAAATATGTAAACATTTCCATTGATAAGTCAGAGAAATAGTGAGTGATTATTCTCAGCGAATGAAGGATGTGAATTAAATTATCTTGAAGATTCTTTCCATTTCTAAAAATTTGATTTCCGATTTCTGGGATTCCTTTGAGTACACTAAGAATAGACTAGGTCTCTGGTCTGTTTTGAATAGATTCCAGTTGATAATCTGTTCTTGTAAAACTTTATCTCTCTAGTTTCATTTCATTTCATTTTTAAAAAATATTTTATTTATTTATTTGAGAGAGAGAGATCACAAGTAGACAGAGATGCAGGCAGAGAGAGAGAGAGAGGGAAGCAGGCTCCCCGCTGAGCAGAAGGCCCAATGTGGGACTCGATCCTAGGACCCTGAGATCATGACCTGAGCCGAAGGCAGAGGCTTAACCCACTGAGCCACCCAGGTGCCCCTCATTTCATTTTATTATTGATTCTTCTTTTCCTCAGATATTTTCCTCACTTGGAAATTTTCTTTATTAATCAACCAACAAATACTTGCTGAGTATGTACTCTGTGCAGGAAGAATACAAGGTAGTCACTAGCTTTAGCGAACTTAAAACTAATTGGAGGGTGCCTGGGTGGCTCAGTGGGTTAAAGCCTCTGCCTTCGGCTCAGGTCATGGTCTCGGGGTCCTGGGATCGAGGCCCGCATCAGGCTCTCTGCTTAGCAGGGAGCCTGCTTCCTCCTCTCTCTCTCTGCCTGCCTCTCTGCCTACTTGTGATCTCTGTCTGTCAAATAAATAAATAAAAATCTTGAAACAAACAAACAAACAAACAAACAAAAAAACTAATTGGAAAGACAAGGTAGAGACAAGGAAATTATAACAACAAGGAATTTATAGGACAACTTCAGAGAATCACATGAGAACTGCAATGAGACAGTGCATAATCTGTAACCAAATAAGCCCTGGGGTGCACTCCCTATCAGAGTGGGGAAACTGGTTCAAGCTTAGTAACACGCTAAAGGGTAGATGAGAATGAATCTGAGGTGAGAACGAATTAGGATGGAGTCCAGACTTTGTTGGGAGTTAGAAAGTAGACTGGTTTGGACAGAGTTCCTAGAGGTGACAAAGTCTTATATGGGCAGAAAAGCAGGCTAAGGGTGTGACCAAGGTCCTAGTTGTATAACTACAACCTCATTTTCCTCTAAATTTGACCTGTGACAGGTATCTATTTGGAGTTTCTACTAAAACCATGGATTTTTCTCCAGATTACAAAAGGCAAAAAGCATAGGATAAAATTAAAGTCTGTCTTGGGGAATCTTGCTCTTGAATTAATGATAATAATCCTTATATTTTTCAAAGTGCTTTTGTGCATGCTGTCAGGACAGATACTATATCTTTCTATTATAACATCAAGCTGAGATCCAGAAATAGTAAATGGCTTGCCCAAGATGACTTGGCTAATTGTAATGGTTTCCATAATGGTTAGCTCATACATATGAAAATGTAATATTGACCACCTTTATGGAAATTCAAAGGATAATAATTATGTGTTAATACGGAGCATAGCCATCTAAAGCACTGTGAACAGAGTGGGATCCAGACAGGGGTCCTGGATGTTCAGGTCTATAGTAGGATGGTTTCTTAGTATCATTTACTTTTATTGTTTATTTAAAGATGGTTGATTGTCAAAACATCCCTGGAAAATGTTTATGTAACTGTTATATCTAAGTCAGTAGGTAAAATCCTTCTTAAACTGAATTTTTTATCTTCTAAAGTGAAATTTCCTAATGAATATGTCTGAAATCCTGATATTTATAATATTTGTAGTTAGTGTGCAATGTACAAATTTATCTGTCTTAGAGGGTGAAATTTAAAATCAATGAGTCATACTCCCTCTCTTAGATAATTTTTTGCTGACTATATATATTTTTTGATTTTATTAATTTTTTATTTTTTATTAATTTTTTTTTATTTTTATTTTTTATTTTTTATAAACATATATTTTTATCCCCAGGGGTACAGGTCTGTGAATCACCAGGTTTACACACTTCACAGCACTCACCAAAGCACATACCCTCCCAATGTCCATAATCCCACCCCCTTCTCCCAAACCCCCTCCCCCCAGCAACCCTCAGTTTGTTTTGTGAGATTAAGAGTCACTTATGGTTTGTCTCCCTCCCAATCCCATCTTGTTTCATTGATTCTTCTCCTACCCACTTAAGCCCCCATGTTGCATCACCACTTCCTCATATCAGGGAGATCATATGATAGTTGTCTTTCTTTGCTTGACTTATTTCGCTAAGCATGATACGCTCTAGTTCCATCCATGTTGTCGCAAATGGCAAGATTTCATTTCTTTTGATGGCTGCATAGTATTCCATTGTGTATATATACCACATCTTCTTGATCCATTCATCTGTTGATGGACATCTAGGTTCTTTCCATAGTTTGGCTATTGTGGACATTGCTGCTATAAACATTTGGGTGCACGTGCCCCTTTGGATCACTACGTTTGTATCTTTAGGGTAAATACCCAATAGTGCAATTGCTGGGTCATAGGGCAGTTCTATTTTCAACATTTTGAGGAACCTCCATGCTGTTTTCCAGAGTGGCTGCACCAGCTTGCATTCCCACCAACAGTGTAGGAGGGTTCCCCTTTCTCCGCATCCTCGCCAGCATCTGTCATTTCCTGACTTGTTGATTTTAGCCATTCTGACTGGTGTGAGGTGATATCTCATTGTGGTTTTGATTTGTATTTCCCTGATGCCGAGTGATATGGAGCACTTTTTCATGTGTCTGTTGGCCATCTGGATGTCTTCTTTGCAGAAATGTCTGTTCATGTCTTCTGCCCATTTCTTGATTGGATTATTTGTTCTTTGGGTGTTGAGTTTGCTAAGTTCTTTATAGATTCTGGACACTAGTCCTTTATCTGATATGTCGTTTGCAAATATCTTCTCCCATTCTGTCAGTTGTCTTTTGATTTTGTTAACTGTTTCCTTTGCTGTGCAAAAGCTTTTGATCTTGATGAAATCCCAGTAGTTCATTTTTTCCCTTGCTTCCCTTGCCTTTTGCGTTGTTCCTAGGAAGATGTTGCTGCGGCAGAGGTCGAAGAGGTTGCTGCCCGTGTTCTCCTCAAGGATTTTGATGGATTCCTTTCGTACATTGAGGTCCTTCATCCATTTTGAGTCTATTTTTGTGTGTGGTGTAAGGAAATGGTCCAATTTCATTTTTCTGCATGTGGCTGTCCAATTTTCCCAGCACCATTTATTGAAGAGGCTGTCTTTTTTCCATTGGACATTCTTTCCTGCTTTGTCGAAGATTAGTTGACTGTAGAGTTGAGGGTCTATTTCTGGGCTCTCTATTCTGTTCCATTGATCTATGTGTCTGTTTTTGTGCCAGTACCATGCTGTCTTGATGATGACAGCTTTGTAATAGAGCTTGAAGTCCGGAATTGTGATGCCACCAACGTTGGCTTTCTTTTTCAATATCCCTTTGGCTATTCGAGGTCTTTTCTGGTTCCATATAAATTTTAGAATTATTTGTTCCATTTCTTTGAAAAAGATGGATGGTACTTTGATAGGAATTGCATTAAATGTGTAGATTGCTTTAGGTAGCATAGACATTTTCACAATATTTATTCTTCCAATCCAGGAGCATGGAACATTTTTCCATTTCTTTGTGTCTTCCTCAATTTCTTTCATGAGTACTTTATAGTTTTCTGAGTATAGATTCTGTGTCTCTTTGGTTAGGTTTATTCCTAGGTATCTTATGGTTTTGGATGCAATTGTAAATGGGATTGACTCCTTAATTTCTCTTTCTTCTGTCTTGCTGTTGGTGTAGAGAAATGCAACTGATTTCTGTGCATTGATTTTATATCCTGACACTTTACTGAATTCCTGTATAAGTTCTAGCAGTTTTGGAGTGGAGTCTTTTGGGTTTTCCACATATAGTATCATATCATCTGCGAAGAGTGATAATTTGACTTCTTCTTTGCCGATTTGGATGCCTTTAATTTCCTTTTGTTGTCTGATTGCTGAGGCTAGGACCTCTATTACTATGTTGAATAGCAGTGGTGATAATGGACATCCCTGCCGTGTTCCTGACCTTAGCAGAAAAGCTTTCAGTTTTTCTCCATTGAGAATGATATTTGCGGTGGGTTTTTCATAGATGGCTTTGATGATATTGAGGTATGTGCCCTCTATCCCTACACTTTGAAGAGTTTTGATCAGGAAGGGATGCTGTACTTTGTCAAATGCTTTTTCAGCATCTATTGAGAGTATCATATGGTTCTTGTTCTTTCTTTTATTGATGTGTTGTATCACATTGACTGATTTGCGGATGTTGAACCAACCTTGCAGCCCTGGAATAAATCCCACTTGGTCGTGGTGAATAATCCTTTTAATGTACTGTTGAATCCTATTGGCTAGTATTTTGTTGAATATTTTCGCATCTGTGTTCATCAAGGATATTGGTCTATAGCTCTCTTTTTTGGTGGGATCCTTGTCTGGTTTTGGGATCAAGGTGATGCTGGCCTCATAAAATGAGTTTGGAAGTTTTCCTTCCATTTCTATTTTTCGGAACAGTTTCAGGAGAATAGGAATTAGTTCTTCTTTAAATGTTTGGTAGAATTCCCCCGGGAAGCCGTCTGGCCCTGGGCTTTTGTTTGTTTGGAGATTTTTAATGACTGTTTCAATCTCCTTACTGGTTATGGGTCTGTTCAGGCTTTCTATTTCTTCCTGGTTCAGTTGTGGTAGTTTATATGTTTCTAGGAATGCATCCATTTCTTCCAGATTGTCAAATTTATTGGCGTAGAGTTGCTCATAGTATGTTCTTATAATAGTTTGTATTTCTTTGGTGTTAGTTGTGATCTCTCCTCTTTCATTCATGATTTTATTTATTTGGGTCCTTTCTCTTTTCTTTTTGATAAGTCAGGCCAGGGGTTTATCAATTTTATTAATTCTTTCAAAGAACCAGCTCCTAGTTTCGTTGATTTGTTCTATTGTTTTTTTGGTTTCTATTTCATTGATTTCTGCTCTGATCTTTATGATTTCTCTTCTCCTGCTGGGCTTAGCCTTTCTTTCTTGTTCTTTCTCCGGCTCCTTTAGGTGTAGGGTTAGGTTGTGTACCTGAGACCTTTCTTGTTTCTTGAGAAAGGCTTGTACCGCTATATATTTTCCTCTCAGGACTGCCTTTGTTGTGTCCCACAGATTTTGAACCGTTGTATTTTCATTATCATTTGTTTCCATGATTTTTTTCAATTCTTCTTTAATTTCCCGGTTGACCCATTCATTCTTTAGAAGGATGCTGTTTAGTCTCCATGTATTTGGGTTCTTTCCAAACTTCCTTTTGTGGTTGAGTTCTAGCTTTAGAGCATTGTGGTCTGAAAATATCTCACCATTTGTAAAGTGGCATAATAATAGCTACCATGTAAGATTTGGGATAATTCAATGAGATATGCGGGTAAAGTACTTAGCACTGTTCCTGGATCAAAGTAAATATGCAGTCAGTATTAGCAATTGTTCACGTTATGTTAACATGATATGAAACTACCATCCACCCAAACTCACCTCATTGGATTCCTGAATGAGCCACAGTCAATCTAAAAGGAGAAGTTGCCCAAACCTCTCTGCATCCCAGTGTCTGAACAGTTAGTGACCACTTTGAACAATCCGTCAGTTGTTTTAGAAAAACAGATGCTCCTAGGATCAGATGAATTGTTCCGATCATGAGCAAATTTAAATTTGCATTCCTGTCTTGACTAACTAACAAAATTTTCTTAACCTCTGAGGGGAGATGACTGAAATATGGGCTACAATATGTTCTCTCTGGCAAATGCAAAATGCATGCCATTCAGGCTGCTATACATGATTGGTTGGCTATTAGTGCATCTCTGCTAAAAATTAATTGTCTGGCTGCTTTGCAAAGTTTAATAGTCATTTAGAGAGCATATGTTACTAGTGCAGGTAACAGTATCTCATTGAATTCTATGCCAAAGTAGGAAGTCAAATGGAACATATGGTATTTAGCCTGGTCATAATCAAAGGTCCTGGAAACATGCTTGACTAAAACCATGGTATATATACAGTATAAGAAGACTAAATTCCAATGTCGAGGTAACATTGGCCTGCCACCCATGTTTCCTACTAATGAGTGCTTTTTATAATCCTGGACATTGAAATGCTAGTCTCTCAATCCAGACCTGGAGAAGCCATTTCCTGAGCAGTAGATCGAGTTCCACTCCCCAAGCAATGTCATGTATGCCCATGGTTTTAACTCTCATCTGTACATTCATGACTCCCTAATCATGTCTTTGGCTCAGGCCTTGCCCCCAGGTTTCTCATGACTAGCAATCCAAATGCTTATCAGGTTTATCTTCCTGTATGTCCCATAGATGCCTCAAAATCAATTCACCCCATAGAGAAATTGTGACCTTCTTCTTGGTCTGCATGTCTTTCATTGGTGGTAATACCTTTTTGCCTGTCATCTGAGAATTCACCATTGATTCCTCCTTCTTCCTCATCCACCTTGTCCAGTTATCTCCAGGTTCTGTTGTCTCTGCTCCCTCTTTTCTCTGTAATCTGGCCCCTCCTGCCCATGCCCCTCTCCCTGTCTAGATCAAGTTTACAATCTCTTCCACCTGGATCTCTGCTTCTGTTCTCTTTTCCCTATGTCCATCCTCTGTATATTTTCCAGAGTGATATTTATAAAATGAAATTCTGATTTTGCTACTAATTAGATCTATTATTTTCTTCTAAAATGAAGGTCTAAAATCCTGATTATACTTGATTATACATGGGATAAACCTCAAGCTATTTATTTATTTATTTATTAAAAAGATTTTATTTATTTATTTGACAGAGAGATCACAAGTAAGCAGGGAGGCAGGCAGAGAGTGAGAGGGAAGCAGGCTCCCTGCTGAGCAGAGCGCCTGATTCGGGGCTTGATCCCAGGACCCCGAGATTATGACCTAAGCCCCGAGATTATGACCTGAGACAAAGGCAGAGGCTTTAACCCACTGTGCCACCCAGGTGCCCCAAGCTTTTTATTTTTTAATTGAGGTAAAATTGGTATATAGTAGTATATTTCAGATGTACAAAATTATAACTTTATATCTGTATACACTACAAAGTGATCAAGCTTTTTAACATACTTATTAGTCACTTCACCTCCAACCTCTGCCTCCCTATCTAACTCCATGCCCTGCTGTATCTCCCACCACTCCTGAGAATTGGTGCCTTCGTAGTGTTGGTCTGTTCCTGCTCCCGAGAAAGACCAAGCTGGCCCCTGCCCCACAGAAACACCATGTTGATTCAAGCCTATGTACTTTTGAAAATGCTCTTTCCACTTCCTCACTTCTTCCTGAGGAAGGAAGGAATCATTTATATTTATATTTTCTATCATTTCACTTATTGCTAACCCTACTATATGACATTTGACTTTTGTACCTGTTTTCCTTAATAGAATGTGAGCACATCAACAATATAGAGTATTTCTTGTCCATTCATTCAGCAAATATTTATTGAACACCTACTATCTTCTTGACACTATTTTAACATGAAGGGTATAATAAAGTGAACAGGACAGACAAGGTTTTTGATGTCCTTTTACTTACCTAGGAAGAAATTAAAAAAAAAAAAAAGTAAGTACACTAAAAACACACAGAAATATCAGGGAGTGGTAATTTTTCTAGAGCAAATTCTAAGTGATGATGGGGAGACAATGCTTGAGTGACAGCTTTAAAGTGGGTGATCAAGGGAGCCTTCTCTGAAGAAACTGAAGGGTGACTGGCAAGAAAGAGATAGTGGTGGAAAGTTGCAGGCAGGACATTCCAATCAAGGTAGAAGCCATTGGACCTGTGGGAGTTTATTACATCCCAGCACCTTGCACTGTATTAAATACAATCGGTAAATTAAAATATTGCTTAATTACTTCTGGCCGCTTAACACAGAACCATCCTAAGACACATGGGTCTTGCTCCAGAGCTTACATATCACAAAAGAAATGTACCTAAAGGAAACACTGACCTTGTGAGAGAAAATGGGCTCCCCCATTAAAGGGCATGGTACCAACAGGGTGTAGAAAGGAATTCAGAGGAGTGGTCTGGGAGGGATAGGGGAGGGAGACCTAGAGATCTAGGTATGACAGGGTCTGTGGAGGATAAGGACATTAAGCCAGTAGAAAGGTGCAGATTTCCACCTGTACTGATGTGATTGACATATACTATGGGTAAGTTGAAGGTGTACAGCATATTGATTTGTTACACTGACATATTGCAGTATGATTACCACCTTAACATTAGCTAACACCTCCATCAGGCACATATTTACCATTTCTTTTTTTGTGCAAAGAAATCTAAAATTTACTCTCTCAGTAACTTTCAAGTATATAATACAGTGTCGTTAACTCTAGTCACCCAAATTAGATTAGATTAGATTAGATCCCCAGAACCTGTTCATCTTCTAACTGCAGGTTTGTACCTTTGACCAATATTTCCCCATTTACCGCACTGTTGATCCCTAGTAACTGCCATTCTACTTTCTGTAAGTTTCATTTTTTAAGATTCCACATATAAATGATATCATACAGTATTTGTCTTTCTCTGACTTTTTCACTTAGGAATATGTCCCCAATATCCACCCGTTTTATCACAAGTGGCAGGATTTCGTTCTTTCTTGTGGTTGATTAATACTCCATTGTGTGTGTGTGTGAGTGTGAGAGAGAGAGAGAAAGAAAGAGAGAGAGATCTGGTTTATTCATTCCCCCATAAATGGGCAGTTAGATCGTCTTGGTTAGTCGATGTCTTAGGTTGTTGTAGTTAGCCAATGTCTTGGATATTGTGAGTAATGCTGCAATAAATATGAGAATATATATGTATCTCTTAGAGATACTGTTTTCATTTCCTTTGGATATATTCTCAGTTTAGGGTACATTTATTTTTGGTGGGGGAGGAAAGGGAGAGAGTATCTTTCTGGGAAAAGGAACAACATAATGAGGGAGATTCAGGAGGAAACAATAATAAACCACTGTGGTGGGGATCAGATGAGGGTAGAGGTGGGGGTGGGAAGGAGGGGTTGGCAGGAGAGGATTTGCATTATGGAAGTGAGGACTTCAGGTGGAGCAAGTTAGAACTAAATGAGGGAGGACATTGCAAATGGTCCCGTGAGTACCTGGATTGGAGCCACAGGAATTTACAAGACTTTGCGTTCTTTAATGGGGACTGACTTAGCTAGTGTGGGGGTTGGGAATTTTAATCTGGTGTTGGTACTCAAGGTGCATTGGGGAGATGGGAAGAAGAATGGCTATTCAGTTTGGTCAAATGGATTAACTCAGGTGGAAGGTGAAGAGGCAGCATTGTAGCTCAGGGAAAAGAGGAAAGTGGATGAATTCAAGGGACGTTCTGAAGGCAGCATCATTAAGACCATAGGATAGATTGCTAGTGGGGCCCAGGCATAGGGAGGAGCCAGCCAGGATTACAAAGTGTTGGATTTCAGAGCTGTAGGGAGTGGTACAGGAACAGCATCAGGGTGGGAAATACAATTTGCAGTTAAAAGGGCTGCAGTTAATGTAGGACCACCAAGTTAAAGGCATTGAAGAAAAAATGGGATTTCCTAGCAGAGATGGTTGATGGGCAGTTGGAGATCATGGTCACTTAGGTCAGTATTAGATTTGGAGGGGCAGATCTGAGAATGAGATTAGGAACCCAGGAATCCTGAAGAAAGACTGTATGGAGAAAAGAACAGAAGACTACACCTGTGCAAGGGGTGTTCTAAAAGCCATGGTCAGAAAGAGTTCATATTATCTTGTGATATAGGCCACATTTGTACCAGGTCTGTATTACCTTGACTTGGGCATTAATTTTCCTCACATTAAATGTACCACATGGCCTAACTGAAGCAGCCTCAGAGATTTTTCACTAGATGCAGGTTAAATGCAGTTTCATTAGATAACTGTACCTCCTCCCATGTTCTTGTAGGGCACAACTGGGCTGGGAATGTGCACATGTCACCTCTTACCAAGCACCATTATCTGTTGGGTGTGTGTTCTGCTTACTACTTACTGCTGTATAGGAACTACTCTGCACTCTGTTACTTAAAACAACCATTTTGTTAGCCTCACCAGTTATGTGGGTCAGGACTTGCAACAGGTGGCAGTGAGAATGGCTTGTCTTTGCTCTATAATGTGTGGAGCCTCACCTGAGAAGAGTGAAAGTCTGGGATGACACAACAGCTGGAGTCTGAAATCTCCTAGAGGCATTTGCACTGATGTGGCTGGTGCTGGGTGTTGCAATCAGCTGGACCACAGCATTTACGTAGGAAAACTCCACATGACCTGGGCTTCCTCACAATATGGCTGCTTTGAGGAAGCTAGACAACTTACATGGTAGCTCAGGGCCCAAAACCAAGTATCTGAGCTACCAGGGTAAAGCTGTGTGACCTTTTGTGAGATAGCCTCAGAAGTCACACAGATTTGCTTCTGATACATTTTCTTTGTTACAAACAAGTCACTAAAGCTAGATTGGAAGGGAGAGGATTTAGACCCCACCTGTTGGTGAAAGGGTACTAACGTATTTTATGATATGTTTAAAGCCACCACAATGGGTGTTCATTCTGTGTAATTTAATTTCATGGACTTTGAGGGTCTTATCCTTTTCGAATTATTCACAATTTGGCTATGGAACTTTGCTCAGAGGAAGAATTCCATAACTATTGATTGAATGATAAGTTGGTATTGGAAGAATCCCAGTTTTAATATTTTTGCCTATTGGCAGAAAGTTACCTTCGAGTTTTTAGATTTTTATTCAAATTCTAAACATCTAAGAAGTAACATGTTTAGCGTTTCTCAGTTATGCCTTCAAAGAACACCCAGAGGGGCGCCTGGGTGGCTGAGTGGGTTAAGCCTCTGCCTTCAGCTCAGGTCATAATCTCGGGGTCTTGGGATCGAGCCCTGCATCCGGGCTCTCTGCTCAGCGGGGAGCCTGCTTCCCCCTGACTCTCTGCCTACTTGTGATCTCTCTCTCTGTCAAATAAATAAATAAATAAAATCTTAAAAAAAAGAACACCCAGAGAAGGTGTGAATCATGAATGGTCAGATCTGCCTTCTCTGTGACCTCAAAGTTTCTCTGGTTTAGTTCCAGCTGATGATTGGGAGTTAATAAACTGTAGTGTTGCTTCCTTTCCATGCCTTGTGTTTGGACTCATAATTTGTTTTGTATCTTTATTGCCCGTGTGTCAAAGTAAAAGAAGGGACATAGCTTGGTATTAGGCTGAAATGCTTCTTTCCTCGTGAGGAGTGTGAGCATAATTGAGCTGTAATGAACACAGCTGAGGTCATTTTCCAGGGATTAATGACAAGGAGAATGCGTTCATGGCCTGAGGCTTAGTCTTCGGTCATTAACCTAGTTGGTCATTAATATTGTCTGGGAATGCTTTATGTTAGGCCATTACAACTAATGCCATATGCTGCTACAATTGGGAACATGAACATTACCTGTATCGGGAACTATTTGTTTCCTCCCCGTTCCCCACAATTACTGAACAAAGCAGCCTTTTTAATACACACTCCAAAGGCATGAAACACCGAGGGCAGGACAGTTTGAAGCTTCCCTTCCCTCCTCTCCTCTCCTCCCATCCCCTTCTCTTCTTTTTTAAAAAGTCACTTATGGAAGGTTGCAATCAGAGAGACATTATGGGAAGCATAATGAGGATATGTAGACATATGTGTAAATACCACCTGGTCCCTGCTCTCAAGAAGTTTAGAGTTTAGTTGGAGAGGCCTTAATAAACAAAGAGTTCCAACACAGTGAGATAAATGTTATGACAAAGAAGACATCAAAGTGCTATAGAATGTGAGAGCACAGAGCAAGAATCTCTACATGGCACTGCTGTTTCAGGTAAGATTTGACGGATTAGAGGTGGATAGGTAGATGATGGTAGGGAGTTCCAGCTACAGGGAAGACATACACAAATGCAAATGAGAGAGTTACATGTTCCAACAACTATGTAACATTTTTGAATAAGGAAGATAAAAAAGAATAGAGGAGAGGAGGACAAAATCCCAGCTAGGGACAGACCCAAACTGTACTCTGAATAAATGAGTTTGAACTTTGTCATGAACTTACTAATAGACATTAATGATTTGAAGCAGGAAGTGACATGATCAGCATAGGGATGCAGAAATATCACTATCCAAGTAATATAGAGAATCGATTCAAAGAAGGGGTGATCTGAAGAGAACCTGTATAAGAAGATATGGAAGTCATCCAGGCCAGCAATAACATGGGCTTGAGCTAATGGTGGCTCAATGGGAATGGAGGAAAAGGCAGGGATGAGATATTCAAGTGGGAGATGGAGGTGAGTCATTTGTAATGACTCCCTGCTCAAACAGGATTTAAAATAGGGAACTTCTTTAGCTTGTATATTGAGTCCAGAGGTGAAGCCAGTTCTAGAGTATGCCTCTGGTCCCACTCTCACCTCCAACCCCCTTGAATCTTTGGGCTCTGCTCTTGTCTGTGGGCTTTGTCACAAGATGGCTGCCAACAGGAACCGCTCAATATGCTTCTTTGTTCAAGTCTGGGGGAGAAAAGAAATATCTTTCCTAAAATAGGAACAGGAATTTTTCCTTTATTTTCAAGTGGGCCAACTCAAGTAATCTCCCCTCTTGAGAGGAAAACCAGGCACTGATTGGCTTAAGCGTGAGATCCTGAACTAATCAGTAGCCGGGAGACATGGAATCACCATGCTTGATTTGATGTATCAGTATCTACTGCTGAAGCTTGGAATGGGGTTAGTTCCTACTACCTTACATAAAAGGGTGGGGGGGGGGAAGGGGAGTGTGGTTGCTTCATGAACAGCCTACAGTATCTTTAACTGGAGCACAGAATAGGGCACTCAACCTACTCAACCCAGAATTGGCGGATGAAGGAGGTCAGTATGTGGATTGTAAGTTCCTTTAGAGCAGGAACTATATCTTGTTCACCATTGATTCTTTCAGTGCCTGGCACATGGTAAGTGCCAATGATTTGTTGAATGAGTAAAGCCATCTAAGAAGTGGTACCTGAGCTTGAAGGCACAGACCAGGTGATAAAGGGAGGGCTTCAGGCAGAGTTAAAAACTGGTAAATGTAAAGGATCATACAGTTGAAAGATATATTTCAGACAAGTCAAGGAGTTAAGAAGTTCCGGCACTAAAATCCAAAGCGGGGACAGGGAGGGGCAAGGTTAGAGAGATAAGGAAGGACTACACTCTGCTGAGGTGCTTGAGCCATATCCTGTAGATACTGGGAGACGTCTGAACAGTTTGGGACAAGAGAATGAAATAATCATGCTGCATTTGTATAATCCATTTTGCCAATGATGTGTAGAAAACTGTTGTAGGAATATGAGTAAGAAATGATGAGGTAAATCAGCAGCTGATTAGATTTTGATTGGAAATGTGAGACAGAGGAGGAGTCGAGGCTGACCTCAGATCATGATGTTAGGTAAGGAAGCAGGTGGCAATCAGGTGAAGAACAGGTTTAAAAGGAGTAATGACAGGGCGCCTCGGTGGCTCAGTTGTTAAGCATCTGCCTTTGGCTCAGGTCACTGGGATCAAGCCCCACATCAGGCTGCCTGCTCAGTGGGGAACCCTGCTTCTCCCCCTCACACTCCCCGCTTCTTGCGTTCCCTCTCTTTCTGTCTCTCTCTCAAATAAATAAATAAGATAGTTAAATAAATAAATGGAGTAATGACACCTTCGTTTTGGACAGATTCTTCTGAGGGGCCTGCAAGACGTTCTAGTGGAGGGGCTTAGCCATGGTTTGGTGTATGTGTGTGAAGCTGGGGAAGATTTCTGGGCTGGACATACATATTTAGAATTATCAGTATGCAGACAGCAGGATAACAGAACAATATGAGGATGAAGACCACCTGGGGAGTGCAGAGCAGAGGAAGCCATGAACCGTGCATGAGGCAATGGAAGGGTAGGGAGTGGAAGGAAAGCCCACATAAGAGGCAAAGAAAGAAAGAGAGGTGGAAGGAGGTCCAGGGTTATATATTGTCTTGGATGACAAGAGAATTTCTCTTCAAGAAAGACAGAGGAGGGGCACCTGGGTGGCTCAGTAGGTTAAGCCTCTGCCTTCAGCCAGGGTCATGATCCCGGGGTCCTGGGATCGAGCCCCGCGTCGGGCTCTCTGTTCAGCAGGGAGCCTGCTTCCCCTCCTTTCTCTCTGCCTGCCTCTCTGCCTACTTGTGATCTCTGTCTGTTAAATAAAAAATAAAATCTTAAAAAAAAAAAAAAGAAATAAAGAAAGACAGAGGAGTGGTGATCATGACTATCAAGTGCATCAGAAAAATTAAGGAAGTTAAAAACTGAAAAATACATACCAGATTTGCCAGTCAGGATGGCAGCAGTGAGCTTATGGTGAGATGTTTCATAAACAGAATAAAATCAGGAGCCAGTTTGCAAGTGAATGAAGAGGGAATAGGAGGTGAGCAAGTAAACAGAGAGGGGAACACAGGAAATTGAGAGGCGAGACATCGGATAGTAGCCTGAGGAGTGGGAAGAAACAAGGAGGGTATTTCAGAGATGGCGAAAGCCAGAGGATTGTGATAGACTCAAGGAAAGAGGCTCAGAGATTTTGAAAGATAAGCAATATAAGGAGATGGGAGGGAATGTGGGCGACACCCCCCCCCTTCCCTGGCTCCAGGAGGCTACTGTGAAGCTCTAAGCTTCACATCCTTTATTCCTGTGTCCAAAAGCAAAAAGAAGAGGAACAGTAAAGAGAGCTCTCCTGTGTCTTTTTATTTCTATCAAGGAGGAAAATTTCTCCCAGAAGTTCCCCAGGACACATCCCATTATTTTTAATTGGCCAGAACAGAGTTACTTATGTGACTTGTAGCAGACTGGTTCACTCAGCCCCCACCCACAATCCCTCTCCACAAAGTCTAAACTGTAGAGGCTGGGGATCTAAACAATGCATTTCCCAACCTCCCTGCATGTGACCTGACTTCCACCAAGCAAGCTCACTGGCACCAGAGCAGGAAAAGAGAAATGAATGACTTAAAGTGGCAGTTGCAGATCAAATGTCCTTGAGAGCAAGGTGGCAACATGTTAGGTCCTTTGGGACCAGCTTTTGTGGAGGTTCCAGCGGTCAGTGTCTAGGGTCAGTCGTGGTGACTGGGTGATGCTATGCAGTCTTTGCCCTGATGGTCTCAAGGTGTGCTTTGGCATTCATCTTGGTCTGTGGGGAATGACCTTGGTTATCTGGTTTTCCCATACATTCTTTTTTTTTATTTTTAATTTTTTAAATTTATTTTCAGCGTAACAGTACTCATTGTTTTTTGCACCACACCCAGTGCTCCATGCAATACGTGCCCTCTCCAGTACCCACCACCTGGTTCCCCCAATTCTTAAACTACCTAATACCCTGTAATAAATGCCTTTCTACTTATGCTAATTTGAGTCGATCTTGTTGTCTGCAGCAAAGAATCCTGAGAAACACACAAGAGCATTCCAGCTGTAAGGGAGGCTAGGGAAGAGAACAGCTGACATTTTTAGGCTCTTGCAATAGAGAAGAAAGCTCAGGGTATTGGCTGCTATGTAGCGAACCAAAAAAATACCTGCTAAGGGTAAGTGTGGACATAGACAAGTTTGTAAAGAGAATAGACTAGGTCAGTGTTTTATTTAGTACATGAGATTTTTAGGAAGTTATCAAAATATTTAAAATAAAACTATTATTCTATAAAAGTGGCCTATATGAAAGAGTGGTTCCTACAAAACCTAAGCCTATTTCATCCCTGTTGCCATGGTTGACAGCATCCTCTGCAACATCAGTCAGGACACGAGTCCAAATCCAAGGATGACAGTTATGAAATGGAATCTGGGGAACAACAGGAGAGAAAGGAGAGATGGAATAAACACTGTGTCTTTTTTAAATATTAGAATCTTAATTATGAGTATATAGACAAACAGGCAATATGGTGAAGATATTTTCAAAGCTCTTGGTAGATATCTGGCCATTCGATTGTTGGTTCTGAATCCTTTCATTTACTAACACCATTTTATTTGCAAATTAATTGTTTGGCTGGTTTTTAAAAATAAAAATATTTTTACATGTTATATACATACATGTAAATAATTGCCTGCCACCCTAGTTCCTTCATCTTTTAGATTCTTGTGTATCCTTCTGTACCTAATGCACTTTCCTTGTCAATCCTTATAGTGCTACCTCATTCTTTTTAAAGGTTGTATAATATTATATTGTATGAATTACTCATAATTATTTAGTTAATCTCTTATTAATGAACATGAGGCTATTTTCAACATTCTGTATTTACAGACAGTCCTGCAGTGAGCGTTCATGTGCTTCCATCTTTGTGCAGATGGCTTGAGTGTCCCATAGAATATATTCCTAGGGAGAGAGTACTGAATCAAGGGTAAGCCACTTAAAATTTTTATAGATATTGTCGTATTACTATCTTCAAAAGGCCACTATGTAAATTTGTTTTTAAAAATTCTACTTTCAAAGCCCTAGGAATATAAGCACCAATTCTTATCTGCTGGCAAGAAATAGAAGGATTATAAGAAAAGTTAACTATTCTCTAAAGGGTATTTAGAATCTTACTGTATAAACAATTATAGCATTAAATGTCTGCAAAATTCAAGTGGCAAATGAGCAGTGAATATCAATTACGCATCTGCTGCATCTCAAAGGCAGATGGCCTTTTAATTTTATATCCCAAGAATTATACCCAAATTTCATTCCCTTCCCCAGATTGCTCCCTCCTCTTCTAGTTCCACTGAGAAAATGGTTTATTGCACTTCTCACATACTACATTAATTTTAACAGAAAGCACGAAGAAGCCACCTTACATGTTTAGTAAGCAGATACCTGGGATTGGGATATAACCCATTAATATATATTGAGTTTTGATAATTGTTTAAAATGAGGAGGGCTGGGATGCCTGGGTGGCTCAGTTGGTTGGGCAGCTGCCTTCGGCTCAGGTCGTGATCCCAGCGTTCTGGGATCAAGTCCCACATCGGGCTCCTTGCTCAGCAGGGAGCCTGCTTCTCCCTCTGCCTGCCATTCTGTCTGCCTGTGCTCGCTCTCTCTCCCTCTCTCTCTCTGCTAAATAAATAAAATCTTAAAAAAAAAATTGAAAGTCATTAAAAAAAAAAAAGAAAAGAAGAGGAAGAAGAAGGAATTTATTGGGGCGCCTGGGTGACTCAGTGGGTTAAGCCGCTGCCTTCGGCTCAGGTCATGATCTCAGGGTCCTGGGATCGAGTCCTGCATCGGGCTCTCTGCTCAGCGGGGAGCCTGCTTCCTCCTCTCTCTCTCTCTCTCTCTGCCTGCCTCTCTGTCAAATAAATAAATAAAATCTTAAAAAAATAAATAAATAAAAATAAAATGAGGAGGGCCATACAACAAAACTGAGAAGACATGGTCCCTACCTTCAGTGACTTTACAAACAGATTGAGAAATCAACATAGAAAACTTGAATGGTTAAGGGCCAAATAAAAAGGAGTATCCACTTGCTAAGCTCTGTTATTTACCTATTCATGCGTGGCAATACAAAGCTCCCAGAGTGAGAGCTGTCAGGGACTTTAAGAGACACGTGGGTTAGCTTGGTGTTGAGGGCCTGGAGGGAGAAATGGAAGAGCACTGGGCAGCAAGGAACTGAGTGAAGGCTGGCTGAGGAGAGAGTCTGTGTGGAAGGTGCTGGAAGCAAGGTTGGGTGAATGGGGTGGGGCTGCATAACAAAAGACCAGGCTTGGTAGGAATAAAATAGGAAGTAATGGAAAATGAGTGTGATATACTGGAAGGAGTGTTTGGGGGAAAGAAGAACCTTAATGTATGCAGAATAGCTCTTTAGAACCAAAAGGGCTCGTGCCCTGGGCTCTCACACTCAGCAGTTTGAATTTGAGGTGGACCCTTCTTAGTGTCCCACATATAAAATGTCCTCTTTCTTCTGTCCCAAAGCTTTGTGAATTTATTTAAATATGCCACGCCTTGAGAGGATGAGACCGCTGTTTTCCAGGACCTGGACGGATACTCAAGAAACATTTCCTGGTGAACAACGATGGGTGGGAGGGGATTAGAATTGGGGCAGGAGGTAGGGCCCCAGGTGGTAGTCCAGGCACATGGCTACAAAAGGCTCATGGTAGCAGTGCACTGGTGGGCATGGACCGCACAAATAGAACCGGGACGTACAAACCCAGTAACCCAGTCTTGATGATGGTGAAGAGAGGGAAGAGTGAGTCTGTGAAACAATCCAGTAAGTATTCGTGAAGGGGGTGGGGTCTGCTGTATTCAGACCCCATGTTAGAGGGTAGGAAGAAGCTGGTAAGAGATCTCTTTGTTCAAGGGTATAGTGTGGGCTAGTTGAATACATAAAGCCAGGAAGAACAAGGCCAGATGAGGTGAGTGAGAGTCAAAGATAGGTGTCAACAAAATGCTGTGGAGGTTCAAAGAAGAAACAGATCCTGGCTTCCTGGGGGGACTCAGGCTGACATTCGAGGATACATTGGAGAGTTGAAGAAGAGGGGCAAGGGGAGGGGATGTCCAGTAGAGAGATGAGCAAGAACCAAAGGAAGGACATGGACATCGCTGGCATTGGAAGTGTAATCTGCCATTCTGGGAATTTAGATAGATGGAGTACAGGGAAATGTAGGAAATCAGGCCAGAAATCAGTCTTTGCATTCTGGGCTGGGAGTTTATTTTGAATTAGGTAACAAATTACCATCTACTACAGATTCTTAAGCAGGAGATTTTATTGGGGTGGGGAGATGATGGTGAGCCAGTCAGTGGGGAGATTATCACAGGAGTTCTGAAAGACGTAAGAATAGAGCAGCATGACCTCTGTTGAGTATGGAACTAGAAAGAAGGGCCAGGTGGCTGGACTTGGGAATGCCCACTCATGAAACCATAATGACAGTAGATTTTTTTTTTTAAGATTTTATTTATTTATTTGACAGAGAGAGATCACAAGTAGGCAGAGAGGCAGGCAGAGAGCGAGAGGGAAGCAGGCTTCCCACTAAGCAGAGAGCCCGATGTGGGACTCGATCCCAGGACCCTGAGATCATGACCTGAGCCAAAGGCAGCGGCTTAACCCACTGAGCCACCCAGGCGCCCCATGACAGTAGATTTTGACCTGCTTTAGAGGGTCTCAGAACTTTAGACAACCCAAGAACTTCACTGGGAGTTTGTTTAAAATTCTAATTTCATGGCCTTGACCTCTGAGATTCTGATTCTCAGGGTCTGGTGTGGCTCCATAAATGCAGATGATTCTGTCGCAGGTAACCCAAGAATCACATACATTCAGAAATTCTCTGTACCCTAACATGCTTATCTGTGAATGAACTGTAGTTTGAATATAGGCTGGTATAAAGCACTTTTTTTTCTTCAAGGAAGAAGAGAATTGAAGAAAAGGCAGGTGTCAGAGAGGAAATACTACTGAATCCTTAAATAGCTCCTCAGGTACATAAAAAATGGGCATCTGCTAAACGAATTTTCGTTAATTCTTCCCAATATTAGCTGTGTCATGGCCTCTTATAGGATGATTGATCTAAGGGTGATTTGATACATCACATTATCAATTAATGTGAAAACAATTTAGCTAGTTTCTTTAACCCCAAACTGATTTTTATCCTGTATTTGTCCTGTAATTATAGGGTGGTGGTCTTTTACCTGTCTCCCCTAGAACGACACCAAGGTATCAGGGAATATTTCATGCCAATGGTGGCTGTGGTCAGGAACACACTTCCCACCAACGCTTGAACCTTTTCAAAGAGTTTATTTGTTGTTCAACCTGAAAATCGACTTAAAAGAAGTACAGTTTCTACTCAAAGATGAAAGATACATGCAGAGAGAGAACCTTTGAATTTTAAAAAGAGGTAGCTATTTCATATAAAAGCTGAGCTACATTTCCTCTTCAATCTGCTCCTGCATAATTTTATCCTACTTTCTAATTATGGTAACAGAACAAGAAAAATCCAGACTGCTGTTCACATTCTCACTACTTTTCTCAAGGAAGAAAAAAAAAAAAAAAGTTAGTATCTGTGCCAGAGAAAGGGAAACAAAGACAGGATGTAAATTTTCTTTGTGTGAGTTATCCTTGGCATGTTTCTTTCCCTTGTCTTCCCTAAGGTCATTTAAAGGAGTGACACTCAAGTCTAATTAAAGGGATTTGGGTGAGAAACTTTGAGTTTACAGTCAGTACCAATCAATAGTAGAATTTGTCCATCAATAGACTTTGAAATGCTCTTCAAAAATAGCTGCATTTAACCATGGCTAAATGATGAGAAAATGAAATTTCATTGAGCAAGTTCCCCTTTGTTTGAAAGACTGAGATTCAGAGCACTGAAAAATCACCTTTCCCTTGATTATTTGTGTCAAAATCTGTCAATTGGTCAAGGAGAAACTGTATTGGATGCATCTTGGGTACTTAACTAACACAGGTTTTGCCACTGGCTTTACTCTGTGATTTGCAATAAATCCTGCATGGAGGAGAAGTGAAGAATTGGGAATCAGGACCCCAGTAAAGAACTCGGAACCAGAACTAGAGTTGGTTCTAAGATAAGGGTAAATATGTCTTTCTTACCCAGACAGTATGCCCCAACCTGAAGTTCCATTAAGATTAATTCCTTGTGTTCTCTCATTGGGAAGGCAATAAATGTTGCTAAACAAAAACTACCTATAGAATTTCTCCCACATTTTCTCCTCCTTTCTGAAGGAACCTCAGTGAAGTTAATGTTCCCTGTCACACAAATTGTCACTCTGGGAAGGGATTTCTTTTGTTTCTTCCTTTTGGGTTTTCCTCTGTAGTTATTGGCACAGGTGTAGCAGGTCATAGAGGGGTTTTCTCACCCCCAGAGGAGGGACAAAGAATAGGTTTGTAGTTCTGTTTCTGGAAGGTGTGGAATTAAAAGCAGAAAAAACAGGTTTAGCATTTCCTCTTCAAGATGGATCCCCCCCCCTTTTTTTTTTTTAAAGATTTTATTTATTTGAGAGAGAGAGAGAGAGTATGTGTGTGCTCAAGCTGTGGGAGAGGCAGAGGGAGAGGGAGAAGCAGACTCCATGCTGAGCAGGGAGTCCAACACAGGGCTCAATCCCAGGACTCTGGGATCATGACCTGAGTGAAGGCAGGCACTTAATGGCTTGAGCCACCCAGGCCCCCCCAAGATAGATTCCAAATACACTCTGTAAATGACACTGGTGACAACCTCAGACCAGAACAAGTGGAAGGCGTCTTACGCTCTTTTTCTTTTCCTGTCTCATTTTTGAGGACAGTGATTTCTCACTTGGGGCCAGTTTCCTTGATTGGTATATCAGTCAGTTCAGGCTGTCATAACAAAATATCACAGACTGGGGGTGCTTAACTAATAGGAATTTATTGTTCACAGTTCTGGAGGCTAGAAGTCCAAGATCAAGATACCAGACAGTTGAGTTTCTATTGAGAACTCTTGGCTTGCAGGTGCCTTTTCACTGTGCCATCCTCACATGGCTGGGAGAGAGACAGAGGTCTCTTGGCTTCTCCTCCTCTTGTAAATATGCTAATCCCAATAGATTAGGGCCCCACCCTTACAATCTCATTTGACATTGATTACTTGCATGAAAGTCCCATCTTCAAATATAGTCACTTTGGGGGTTAGGGCTTCAACATATAAATTTGGGGGACATAAGCTTTCAGTCCGTGAGGACTGGTTAACATAGACCTGCAGGGGTCAGCCCCTTCCTGATGTGTTGATTTTTTTCTTCTTTGTGTAATTGTGTCTGATTCATTGTTGGGTTCTAATTAGTAGCTTACTGAAGTGTATTTTGTTTCTGGTGACAAATGGATGCAAATGTTTTATCAAAGAGAAATGTCAGAAGTCAGAAACTGACAATCAAAGAAAATTAATAAACCATGTTAATGGCTAATAAGTGTCAATGAATTTGTAAATAAAAAAAAGCATTTTGCCTTTTACCAACATCACATTTCAGGTATTTTGTTTTTTCTTGGCTCCTACATTAGTCATAGGAGTAGGGTTTTATTAGAAGCCAAAATTTTTGTTTTTAAAGTGTTATGATTTTGGTCATTCTCCCCCACCCTCCTCCCTCCTCTCCCTCCACATAAACACCCTGAAATTGCTTTGGGTTTGGAGTTTCATGTGTATAAAGTAAAATCATGGTTTTTGAATAATGGACAAATAATTTTACCTTTTAAAGAGCTGAAGAAATTGAAAGTTGAAAATAAGAATTTTAACCACTGTGCTTTGAACAGAGGAGACTCTACTGAATTCTTATTGAGTTGTTACCTCTATATTGGTACTTTTTTGTAATATGGGCATTCCCCTCTAGGGGCATAGATTCAAATTATGGATTACATTAAAAATATCAGAACCTTAACTATTTTCTGTTTTCCATGGAGAAAATGAACAGATGCCCCTGACCCTCTGTACCCACATCCTGAAATTTGGAATTGGTTAGATGTTACCATTGTCTACTATTATAATGGCCATAACCTTGAAAGGGAACATTGGATCTTTCCTATGTCATCTCAGTTTGCTCAGCTGTTTGCTACATTAGAAGCATTAACTGGTTACTATTTCTGTCTCCTGCTTAGAAACCACTGGGCTTCTCTTGGGTAAACATTTACTTTCCCACAAGGATAGCACTGATGACCACTCAGCATCAGGAACAGACATTACCTATCTCCCTTGCCTTTTTCATATTGAACTTGGCTAATTTTAATTTTCACTCTATTGCTTTAAAACATGCATATAATTCCCTCCAGGAAAAACTTTTATGTTTCTCATATAACAGTTGCTTTCCATAGTTTCATTCTGTGTGTAACAGTTATGAACCAGATATTTATGAAGGTATAGCTAACCACCAAGGGGAACCCAGCAGAGAGAACATCTGGCATTCAGGATTCCATGATTACTAAATGTATTACCTTATTATTAGAATTAAACTCTGTGAAGATGTTTTCTTGGCATGAGATATATTAGAGTTCTAATACATGCTACATTGTCGTACTCAGGACTCAAATATTTGTACTAGGAAAAGGCACGAACTTTATTACTTAAATATGTAAACTGAACTGCTTTGCTGTTTTTAATCAATTTCCAGTATGCAGTGTGCTACCTTGAAGTATTAGAAGTAAGTGTATGGACATATGAATCTCCTTCGGAAACAGGCATATTTTGGAGAAATGCAGAAAATGGAACCTGGTAGATTGGTCAAAGAAAAGGAATAGACTCCCTTGAGCATTTTCTCAAAACTAACAATCTTTAACTAACTTTTTCATGCCAACCAAGATTGGCCATGTGCTGTTTACAAGTATTTGTAGCTGAAAGAAATACAATATTGCCTTTATTGATTTGAGTTCCCCCAGAAACAGACCCTGAGGCCAGGATTGGTGTGTAGGTTGTTTATTTAGGTGGTGATTTTAAAAAAAATTTATTTTATTTTTTCAGTGTTCCAAGATTCATTGTTTATGCACCACACCCAGAGCTCCATGCAATATGTGGCCTCCTTAATACCCACCCCCAGGCTAACCTACCCCCCACTCCCCCTTCCAAAACCCTCAGATTGCTTCTCAGAGTCCACAGTCTCTCATGGTTCGTCTCCCTCTCCAGTTTCCCCCAATTCACTTTTCCTTTCCTTCTCCTAACGTCCTCCATGTTATTCCTTATGCTCCACAAGTAAGTTGAAACATATGATAATTGACTTTCTCTGCTTCATTTATTCCACTCAGCATAATCTCCTCCAGTCCCGTCCATGTTGATACAAAAGTTGGTATTCATCCTATCTGATGGAGATGTAATATTCCATTGTATATATGAACCATATCTTCTTTATCCATTAGTCTGTTGAAGGGCATCTTGGCTCTTTCCACAGTTTGATGATTGTGGCCATTGCTGCTAAGAACATTGGGGTACAGATGGTCCTTCTTTTCACTGCCTCTGTATCTTTAGGTAAATACCCAGTAGTGCAATTGCAGGGTTGGGGGGAACTCTATTTTTAATTTTTTGAGGAATCTCCACACTATTTTCCAAAGTGGCTGCACCAACTTGCATTCCCATCAACAGTGTAAGAGGCTTCCCCTTTCTCCACATCCTCTCCAACACATGTTGTTTACTGTCTTATTAATTTTGGCCATTCTAACTGGCATGAGGTGGTATCTCAATGTGGTTTTGGTTTGAATCTCCCTGATGGCTAATGGTGATGAAATTTTTTCATGTGTCTGTTAGCCATTTGTATGTCTTCTATGGAGAAGTGTCTGTTCATGTCTTCTGCCCATTTTTTGGTGTGATTATCTGTTTTGTATGTGTTGAGTTTGAGGACTTCTTTATAGATTTTGAATATCAGCCCTTTGTCTGTAGTGTCATTTGAGAATATCTTCTCCCATTCCCTGGGTTGCCTCTTTGTTTTATTGACTGTTAGCTTTGCTGTGCAGAAGCTTTTTATCTTGATGAAGTTAGGAGGTGATTTGAGGAAATACTTGTAGGGAAGTGGGGAAGTAAGGCAGGGAAGGAAAGACAGCAAGAAAAGGATTGTCAAAAGCATTGTCAAACCAGTTTTCATGATAAGCATCTGACCCTCAATGGGGAAACTCTTCGAGGTGGTGTGGAGGGCCCTTCAGAGTTATCCCAATGCTAGGAGAGGCAGCTGGGATATTGATCTACCAATTCTCCGTTTATTGCTGTTGGAGGGCTGTTCTGGGGTCATTCATTCTATACCACTTTCATTATGTTCTGTGGAGAAAGAGGATTCCTCCACTGCCAGGTCCGGAAGCCCCTAGGCAGAGTTTTTAAGTAGGTGGCAGTGATTGAGAAGATCTTGAGGGACACAGAGACTGACTACCATAGTATCAATGAACAGAGCAGACACTCTGGCTTAGCTGGACTCAATGTGTTCTTGAGGCCCCAGGAGAAAAATGGCATGTCTTTTTAATTGATGCAGTCTTCAGCCTAGTTGGAAGTTAGGACTCACACACATGAGTAATAAGTGATGAGATGCTTCCTATAAATGCTGAGAGTGATATTACCCATTTTTATTAAAATTACTGCTGTCAACATCACTAATTATTTAGGAAATGCAGGTCAAAAGTACAATGAAATATGATCTCACATTCATTCTAATGGCTACTATTAAAAGAAAACAAGTGTTGGCAAGAATGGAAAAATTGGAATCCTCATGCACTGTTGATGGGAATGTATAATGGTGCAGCTGCTGCGGAAAACAGTGCGGCGGTTCCTCAAAAAACTAAAAATAGTATAACCCTAAGATCCAGCAATTCCATTTGTAGATATATACCCAAAAGAATTGAAAGCAGGGTCTCCATGCAATACTTGTACATTCATGTTCACAACAGCATTCTTCACAATAACCAAGAGGTGGTAGCAGTGCAGGTGTTACCAACAGAAGAACAGGCAAACAAAATGTGGTGGAAACATACAATGGAATACTATTCAGCCTTTAAAAAGTCAGGAATTCTGACCCCTGCAACAATTTGGATAAATCTGGAGGACCTTGTGCTATGTGAACTAAGCCAGTCATAGAATGACTTGTATTATTCCACCTTGGTGCAAGTACCGAGAACAGTCAAATTCATTGAATGATGGCATTCAGGGGAGAGGGGAGGAAAAATGGCTGTGGCTGCATACCTAGTTCCTCCACCTTTTTACTTTTAAGTCTTAGATCTCTTCATTCCGACTACAAATGCTGCCTGTGTCAGCTGGTCTCTGCTGCCCCAGCCCTGCACAGCTGAATTCACTAATTGTCCATGTGTGCAATCTCAGACCTACTCCAGAGTCCTGACCATCCTGAGAAGCACGTAATGGATTTCAGTGCTTCTTCCATCTTGTCCAGTAGGGCTTAGGATCAAGGCACATTTCCCAGTCCAAGGCCCCAGTAGCCTACTTGCAATTCTCTGCACCCACTTTGGGTTTCTATCCAAGCACTTCCTGTGTTACCAGATCCTAGCTCCACAGTCCACTGGCCAACAACAGCATCATCACCTGGGAGCTTATTAGAAGTGCAGAATCTTGGGTCTCACCCTGACCTACTGAATAAGAATCAGCATTTCAACATGAATCCCCAGTGATTCCTGTGCACATTAAAATTTGAGAAGTAGTTAGGTAGACTTTAAGACCAGTGGTTCTCAATCCTGGTTACCCATTAGAATCATGGAGCTGGAGGAAGATTTTTTAAACTGCCAGTACTCTGAAACTCTAATTGTGTTGCCACGGGATACAGCATAATAATTGTTTAACCATTTATTGAATAGTGATTATGTGCTAAGCACTCTTCTATGAAGTCCGTATGTGTTCAGTAATTTAAGTCTCATAAAAACTCTATAGGGCAACCCTATAATTATTTCCATTATTTACTGGAGACACGACACAGCACAGTACTTTGTTCAAGGTGGTCCATGGCAGAGTTGGAAACTAGAGTCTGACTCCAGAGCCCATCTTCTTAACCGTTATCCTATTTTTGCATAAGCATCCTCTAATACAAAGTAAGAAAATCTCCCTGAACACATCACATGAAAGCACTTGGGTGTTACATTGTGGCTCCTTTACTCAGTCCAGGAGGACTCTGCATAACATACAAGTTTAGTTTGTTTTTTAATGGTTACAATGTACCCCCACCCCCACCCCCAAGCCAGCTAGTTCAGCCTCTGGTGGTCAAGATCTGTCATTGTCCTAGGACAGGCTCCAGGCAAATAAGGAGTTGTAGAATCTTAGAGGGAAATCAATATTTAAGGAGAAGTTTAGAGAGGATGAGAATCCCATGAAAGGACTTAAGAAGAAAGATCACCTGATGCACTGAGTAAAAGTCAAAGTTTTACCTCCTTGTGTGAGGTCTGTTCTATAGCCACTTGGCCTTGGAAGCAAACCACTTCACTGTTCTGCTTCCCCACATTTGTCTGGGAAGCACTCATGGCAATTACTTTCCTCTCTCAAAAGCCTTTCCTAACTGACATCCCTGGGTCAGTTGATGCCCTGCTTTTGCTACTCACTGAGTTCTCTCAACCTACATCCAATCATTCGGGATTCTACCTCCTACTTCTCCAGGCAATTTCTAGTTGCTGTTTTTAAATAATTGGCTCAATTCCACCCTTTTGAATTGCCTTATCGATTTTACTGCCTATAAATCTTTTCTGATCCATTGTGAATTTAGCATTTCTAAATTATGTTGGAAACATGAAAATGTTTTCTTACAGCAAAATGAGAAATGTACATTGACTGTGGTTGTGTTAGTAAGTCTTGAGATTGTAGAAAGTAAAAAAATGGTAGAATTCACTAGGCACTGAGTATTTTTTGTCGCAGTCAATATTAAGTCAGTTGAGTAAGAGCGAGGCTTGGGGGTACATACAGAAAACAATTATGGCTATTAAGAGCAAAGTGGCCCAATGCTAAAAGTAAAACAGGAGACATCTGTCTCACATTCTGCTCTCTGCCTAGGGGACTCCACAGACAGCCACCCCAATTTTGACAGGAATTACAAGTTCAAAGTATTCCCCAAACCATACTCAGTTTCAATAATTCTGTAGTAGGACTCACAGAACTCACTGCATCCTCTTTCACTTATAGTTGTGGCTTATTACAGTGAAAGGAAACAAATGAAAAACCAGGGGAAGAAGCACATAGGACAGAGTCCAGGAAAGTTTCCAGATGTGGCGCTTCCATCATTCTCCCCATACTCCCCCAGCTTTATTGAGATTTAGTTGCATACAGCATTGTGTAAGTTCAATGTGTACAAGCTGTTGATTTGATACCTTTTTATATATTGCAAAATGATGACCGACATAGTGTTAACCAATACCTACATGCTCTCACAAATTACATTTCTTTTTTTGTGTGATGAAAACATTTAAGATTAGTCTCTTAGCAACTTTTGAATATATAATGCAGTTTTATTAGCTATAATACCATGCTGTATATTAGCTTGCAGAATGTGTTCATCTTGTAATTAGAAATTTGCACCCTTTAACCAACATCTCTTCATTTCTCCTAACCCCAGCCCCTGGAACCCTACTCTATTCTGTTTCTCTGAGGTTTTTTAAAATTTTTATTCCATATACAAGTAATATCATACAGTATTTGTCTTTCTCTGACTTATTTCACTTAGCATAATGCCTTCAAGATTCATCCTAGTGAAATGACAGAATTTCCTTCTTTCTCATGACTGAATAATATTCCTGTGTGTGTGTATAAATATATCTCACACTTCTTTATCCATTCATTCACTAATAGACATTTAGGTTGTTTTCATATTTTGGCTATTGTGACTAATGCCACCAAAAACATGGTAGTGCCAGTATTTCTACAAATCCTGATTTCAGTACTTCTGGCTGTATATCCAGAAGTGGGATTTCTGGATCATATTCTGTTGTCCTTTCTCTAGTCTCAGGACAGCATTACTCTCTTAGTATTGATGTTCAACAATAGGCACAGAGTGTTCCCTGCCAGGAAGATCACATGACCCTTTAGCATTCAGCAGGTATACTGGGGCTCAATAACATATTTCCCACAAGGCTAACCTTTAGTCTCCAGTGCTTCCAGAGGTAGAATTAACACAGTGTGGCCCCAAGCCCACATCATAATCATATTGCTAGACTGTCTAGTGGCCAAAGCCTGAAGGCAAAAATAGGCACTGCTATCAAGCATGACAATTCCGGGGGCCTGGAGATCAAATGCCAGTAGCCAAGGGCAAAGACAAGACCTCTCTTTTGGGTAAGGGTAATTTTTCACTGCATGGCCCCTCACTGCTAACCTAATATCCAGGCCTGCATTTCCCCATCTTTTTTTAAAAGATTTTTGTTTATTTATTTGACAGACAGAGATCACAAGTAGGCAGAGAGGCAGGCAGAGAGAGAGGAAGGGAAGCAGGCTCCTCACTGAGCAGCGAGCCAGATGTGGGGCTCCGTCCTGGGATCATGACCTGAGCTGAAGGCAGAGGCTTTAACCCACTGAGTCACCCAGGTGCCCCACATTTCCCCATCTTTTCTTTGGGGAAAACTTTCTTTCCCCTCAGACCGAGCTGTCCTTTTGTTTTATACAACATTCTTTTCCTTCATATTATTTCATGCCATTTTTCATCAATGATTTGGGCAAGTATATCACATTAATATCTGTCTTTCTCATTGGATTATATATCCCAGGGAGCCAGGGCCCAAGCCTGCCTTGGGCACCAGTGCCTGGCTAGCTTTTAGCGCTGTGCTGGGCTCATACAATTACCTAAGTAACAAGTAATTGTAGCTTGAGACTGAGTTAAAAAACAAACAGACAAACAGACAAACAACAACAAACTTTCAGGCTGGCTAACCACATACTGTGAACTTGGAACGTAAATAAAAGACTGAAGTTTTATGCAGTGGTTGGCGCAGGGCCTGGAAAGTGGGTGTTTATGTTAGTCCTGCATGTTTCCAAGCCTGCTTTCTCCCAAGTAATTGAGGATTGATGGTAGATCGAATAAACCAGTTCATTCGCAGTTGTGGGAGACCTGGGGAAGTCCTGGAGGCTGGAGAGACAAGGGAAAGACCTTGAATATAATACTTTGCTAAAGAAATTCATTCCGTTTGAAAAAGAGAAAACAGAGCTACTGAGCTTTTATATTTGCATTGACTCTTGTCAAGGAGATTTTTCTGGGTTATATACACAGCATGGGTGCTAGACTGGGTTCCTCTCTCTGTTCTGGGGCTAAATTTGTCCTTTGGAAGATCGCTCTAGAACCTCCTCCTTGTGCTTCCAGTTTCTCCTGTCTTCCTCTCAGCTGTGCTTCCTTCCGCTGTAGGGAGTAGATAGAGAGCCCATCCATTCGATAGTGACTTTGCTTTCTTGCTCCTGACTGCCCCCAGCCTCTCCCTACCTCAGTCTCAGCTTAGCCAAACTATATGTATTGAATTCTTCTAATCTTCCCTGACAGATCAATCCTTCTCAGCCCTTAATTATTCATGTGGCTCTCCTCTGAATTCCCTTCAGGCTACTTTTCTGGCAGTTGACAAGTCTTATCTGAGGCAGCTCATTTCATTCCCAGGAGGTGGGCATCGGTGCTTATGACCAGGACCCCCCAAAAGACAGAGGAGTTGATGAGTAGGGTGTGGGAGGTAAGATGTGCTACAGGAGGAGGGGTTAGGATGACCCTCACCTTAAATTCTGGCACCCAGGGCGCCTGAGTGGCTCAGTGGGTTAAAGCCTCTGCCTTTGGCTCAGGTCATGATCCCAGGGTCCTGGGATCAAGCCCCATGTCAGGCTCTCTGCTCCGTGGGGAGCCTGCTTCCTCCTTTCTCTCTCTCTGCCTGCCTCTCTGCCTACTTGTGATTTCTCTCAATCTGTCAAATAAAAAAAATCTTTAAAAAAAAAAAAAAAAAAAAAAAAAATTCTGGCACCCATACTTAATAGCAGACAACTCACCTCTTCAGCTTCCTCACTCGCAAAATGGGACAAAAATAATATTGAGTTTGTCTGGGTTGTCATAAATATAAAGTGAAGTACTGGGCCATAGCAAATGCCTTTCAGTGGGAGACTTTATTATTAGTAGTAGCGGCAAGCTTTCCTTCCTCTTCCTTATAGCTCCCTGCCCAGTAGCTCCTCCACTGTCCAGCCATGCATGTGCCCATGTTCTGGCCACTAAATCTGTGAAGTCCTTCAGATAAAAATTTGCCGCCAGAAGATCCTGGTTAGAAGGCATCTGGATCAAGGCATAAGCAGAGAAGAGGAGGCCATTCCTTTCCATGAAAACTGCCAGGAAGTTGTCTCTCAGAACAGAATGGATTAATGATTTCTTAGTTTAGGGAGTCTAGGCACCTTGTATCTGTACTACAGGCAGAGCCTCCAAGCAGGTCTCTCTGCGAGACCAAACAAATGTCCATTTTCCCAAGACCGTCCCAGTTTAAGCACCAAAAGTTCTACGACCCAGGAAACTCCTCAGTCCTGAGCAAATGGGAACAGCACATTATCCTACAATGATTCCCCCTTTCCCCAGATAGCTTTGACAATGCCTCCGTAATACTGATCTTGAAACACCATTTTTTCAAATGAATAACTCAGAGGCTCCCCCCTTGTTTAGTCTGACAATTGCAGGCTAAGCTTTGCCTCCAAGCCTCCTCTAAATGTCCTCACCATTCCCCCAACACTTTGCTCCCCACAGCTTCTCCCTATCATGTTTCTTCATTTCTAGAACTTCTTTTGGGTGGTCCTCCTTGTTTCTAAAGTGCTTTGTCTCTATAAAGCCAAACACAGATCCGGCCAATCAGAATAGTTAATGCCAAGGTCACAAGTGTCTCCAATGACTTTCCATAAATCTGGTGTATTTCACAGATTCATGTTATTTGTCTGATTCATGTAGGTATTTGAACTTTGGGGTTAAGATATAGTGCCAGGGTTGGCCTGTGCTCCCTTAACCTATCTGTCCCTGTCCACTGTCACCTGCAGCCAAGAGAAGTACAACTACATGAAATCAGGAAAACAATGCATGAAATGAGAAGTTTAATAAAGAAATGGAAAGCATAAAAATGAACCAAATAGAAATACTACATCCCTTAAAACCTAAAGTGTTTACAGCTTTGTGGAACCTAAATGTTTACAGTTAAGTCCACTCTGCCCTAGTGGTGTGAAAGCAATCGTTATATGTAAATGAGCGAATACATCTGTGTTCTGATAAAACTTTACAAAACCAAAGTTGGGTTTCATTTGGTCCTTGAGCTATATATCAGTTCCTGATCTAGTTTATTTTCCAGATAATGCCAGTTGCTAGTTTGTGCAGAACTGATGCTAAGATCTTAGCTTTTCAGCTCTTAAGAGCCTGATACGAATACTTCCACTTCACCTCACGGGCTTCTGGGCTTTAACCCTGCCCTGCTGGACACAGTGATATGAATAGAGCTGTAGGAATAAGGATGGAAGGTGGAGGGGGCGGGGGTTTAACAGAGCATGGGACAAAGTGATCTTTCTCCCGTTGGTACTCTGTAACACCTGAACCTCATAGTGCCTTCAATTTGACTCTGAGTATAATCTCTTAAAATGGAGGCCTGAGTAATATGCATATTGTTTATATCTTCTTTACCTTTCTAAGAAAAAGAAATAGAGGAAAAAATGTCTGAAAAGATTATGGAGAGCTCGGGTTCTCTGTGTCTGGCAGAACTGTAGTTGTTAGAAGTAAGGGGGAGCTGAAAAATAGGTTTTATCTTGTGGGCTGTTTCTGTGCACTTGTTCCTAGATGCCTGCAGCACTGTGATGGGCAGTGCTGTGAAGTTATCTGGGCTCAGAGAGAGAGAGAGAGAGAGAGAGAGTTCTGTGATTGACCAGCAATGCCTGCCATGGCACAGAAAAAGAGAAGGGGGCATACAGGCTACATGATTCCGTCTCTAATTTAGGACAAGAAGATACGTTAGCTGTCTTCCTTCTTGCTGTTCCTCTCTGGGACAGTAATACAGACAAAGCTGTAAAGAAGGAAGGTGCTGTGATGGAGAGATAACCAACAGAGGCCAGAGGCAGGGAGGAGAGTAGTCGTAATTGATGGTAGTACCTCTCCCGAAAGTAAATGAGAAGGTCAACAGGAATTCATCATTAATCCCCTTTTGGCTTGAAGCACTTGGTCTCTCTTCTCATTTGTTTTCCACATTAGCATTTTATATTAATAAGGAGCCAGAGGTACTAGCGCATTTTGTTGGTATGTCTGAGAGCATTTGAGTGTTACAGACATTATAGGGAGATGATCTCGTTAATACCCGAGGGCAGATGGCAGTCGATAACAAAGGTGTGGGGATGTGAAAGGTGACCTCTGAGTGGACAGAGCCATAGGCCTGTGGAGGCAAGGACAGGAAAGCCTTTCTGAGCAGACGGCAAGTAGGATGTGGGGGGAACAGAGAGTTCCTACTGCAGGTCAAAGGGCACATTACACCCCACGTCTTGGAGCAGGAGGTCAAGCGTTAGCTCTTTCTCTTGAGCACTGGCCCCTGTTTTTCCATCTGCATGTTCCTGCGTGTGAGTAGCCTTTTCAGGTCCGGCCAGGATTTTATTGCTTTGGCTAAAGGCCTTCACAGGAAATATTCTCATCCTCCAGATGTTTATGGCTTGGTACACATCACTCCCTCTTGGCACCATTTTTCTTTTATGGGGAGGAGGAGGTGAGGTGTGATTGCAGGAGTCTCATTGCCATGCCAGGTGATTCAGTTTCGCATTTTCTCTTATAAAGATACCTCTTGTTAAGTGATTTTAAATGTAGAAATAGTAATAGGGGAAAACAATTGTTAATGAAGTGCTTAGGCCAAGAGAAGTGTAATATGCCCCTGCACTTCCACAAGTATTATGTCATGTTGTTTATTTTGATCCAGTTTAAACTGTCATATCCCATTCTCTGAAATTATTTTCAAGACAAAAAAGTTTTTTGAAAGCTTAATATATTGAGTTTATGTACATTTTAATATATTCAGAGGCTTTCCACATTGAGCAGTACATTTTGTTCTTTAAGACATGAATTAGGGGCGCCTGGGTGGCTCAGTGGGTTAAGCCTCTGCATTCGGCTCAGGTCATGATCCCAGGGTTCTGGGATCGAGCCCCGCATCGGGCTCTCTGCTCAGCCCTCCTCTCTCTCTCTGCCTGCCTCTCTGCCTACTTGTGATCTCTCTCTGTCAAAAAAAAAAAAAAAAAAAAAAAAAGATTTAAGACATGAATTAAACTAAAATTCTGTATCCTCCCTCTCCCAAACTCCTAAGAGAGAGCTGTCCATTCGTGGCCCCTGTTGCAGCCACAATTTATATGGCCTTATGTCTCCTCTCGCCCCTGCCCCACTGACAAGAGGTAGCAGAGTTTAGACAGAGCCTTGTGACATGTGACTCTGATGGGCGCACCACTGACTGTGAGCTGTGTGCCTTGGTCTGTGACTGCGAAGCATGAAGAGTCTGAGGCAGCAGGAATTGAAGTGGAAAGTTTGAGTAATATATGGGGTCAGAGACACTACACAGAGCCTGTTCTTTGCACCCAAAAAGCAAAACAGAAACAAAATCAGCTTGTTTTCCTCTTACATCTTTTTAATCACTTGACTTCCTAGAAAAATCAGAGCTTCCCAGTTAGCTGGAGTCTCAGTGGAAGTTAGGTGTTTCAGTAACTAGAGTAAACGTCCTAGTAAACTAGGGCATCGCTCAGAGGCAGGTTTGAAAACCTGGGGCAGCTTTCCTACGTGCCTGATGCCATCCCAAGGGGTTCAGCCCCAGGGGTGTCCTGGAAAGGTCGTATCATGTTGATGTTGGCCTCTCCTCATCTCTTCCACTCTGTATCATTTTGTCCCAAAGCCTGAGCCTGACCCTCCTTGGAATTACTACTTTGAGGAGAGAGAGAATAATCTCATTACTAAAAATACTGTGTGTGTGCGTGTGTGTGTGTGTGTGTGTGTGTGTGTAACTCTATTCCCCCACTTTCATAAAGCACGGAACCCCGTCTTCCCCCAATCCCCATGTTGCCAGGGTGGATAGAAGATGAATGTGATGCGCTGAATGATTCAGAGGGCAGATGCTATGCAAATGAAGGCCACAGTAATAGCTGTGCTCGGCACACCTGAGCCCACAGTAACCTTTGGATGGCCTTTTTGGAAGTAAGACGAGAGCTGATATTTAATAAAGCTTATGTTTTTGAGAAGATTGTGGGGGGAATCTTGCTGGGCAGATTTAGGCTTTGGTGACCTTTCTATGCCATTACAAATAGTGTCAGCAAGTTAACACGATGCAGAATGTGCTCACTGTTGTAGAGAAAAAACCTTTATGTCTTTATTAGACTTTTTTTTTTTTTCTTTGCAAGATACTAAAGGCCTCAATTTCACTGGGCTTGTCCTTTTGAATCTGCCTGAATTTGGGGCCAGTTTTCGCTGTGCACGAAGGGAGCATAGTAATCATGCTTCTATCAAGGGTCAGTGAACTATGGATTGCAGTGCTTTGCAGAGATATTGCATTTACTACAAAGCCATCAGCATGGCCTTGTTTTATCTAGGATGTAAAGGACACCTAATATGTTTGTTTACTTGTCCTTTTTTATTAGTCCCCACTAGGCCATTTGGACATCTGGTCTTCAAAGCCCTGATTTTTAGCATCACTGATGGCTTAAACCAAAGCATGCCTATTCCTTTTACTAAAAAGTAGGAACTAAATCATACATATAAAAGACTATGTGGAAGGTATGGCTAGTTTGAAGAAGAATAAAATAAACATCAATGTATTTACCAGTCTGAGTAGGAAACTAAATAGTAGCCCTTAGAAGTCTTGGGGCCCCTCCTTGACCATACTGTCTCCTGCCTCACCTGGGGGGTTGAATCAACCTGTCTGCATTTTGTTTTATTCATCCCATTGCTTTTTCTTGGTGGTTGTGCTATGTAGCTATTCCCAGATAATACATTCATTTTTGCCTATATTTGAACTGTATATAAATGGAATGATCCTCTATGTATTCCCCTCTGACTTCCTTCTTTATCTTTGAGTTTCCTTCACATTGATACAATGTTCATTTCTGAACATGCCACAGTTTATTCATTGAACAGTTGCTGAACATCTGGGTTGTTTCTGGATGTTTGCTAGTACGACATTGCTGCGTGAATATTCTCAAGTATGTTGCCTGGTGCACACTTGCAAGAGTTTCTGCAGGGTTCATATCAAGGAATGAAATTGCTGGGGCTCACGATAAACACAACATATGTAATGCAAAGTGCTTCCAATGAGATTGTAGTAATTTAACCTCTAAGCAGCAGTAGACAAGCATTACCTTTTTTTTCTGTATCTCCATCAAAACTTATAATTACCAACCCAATAGTGTGAAATGATAATCTAAGTGTGATGGGATTTTGTTTTTTTGCCTTATTGTCAATGAAATTGGTTATTTTTGTTCATTGTACCATAGCATTTCCTCTTCTATAAAATTTCTGTTGTCTTTTGCACATTTTCTATCAATTGCTTGTCTTTTTCTTAATACCTTTTGTCAGTTTGTTACATGCTGATAATACTTATCCTTCGTCAATTATAAGTGTAATATCTCCATTTGGTGGCTTATATTTTCACTCTTTTTCAGATAATAGCTTTGAGTGAACAGCAATTCTTGATTCTAATCTAGTCAAATTCATAAGTCTTTTACGTATTACATATACATTGATGTGTTTAAGAGATTATACCTGGTGGTCCTGTTTCTTCTAAAAATTTTACCATTTTTCCCTGTGGGGTTTATCACAGTCTACCCAGGATTGATTTTTTTATAGCATGTGAGGAAGGTATGCAGTTTACTTTTTTTCATATGGAATGATGATATTCCTGCATCATTTATGAATTGTCTGTCCTTTCTCCATGTGTCTTCAGTGCCCTTCTGAGATAAATCTCTATATATGCTCAGAGATATTTCAAAGCATTCTGTTCTGTTCAGTTGGCCTCTTCCTCTTAGTCAGTGGCAATATCTTACTGTCTAATTGTTTTATCTTCATAAAAATGGGGTATCTTGGGCATCTAGTGGCTCAGTCATTGAGCATCCAGCTTCGGCTCAGGTCATGATCCCAGGGTTCGGGGATCAAGCCCTACATCAGGCTCTCTGCTTGGTGGGAAGCCTCCTTCTTCTCCCTCTCCTACTCTCCTTGCTTATGTTCCCTCTCTCACTGTGTCCCTCTCTCTCTGCCAAATAAATAAATAAAATCTTTTTTAAAAAAAGGGTAGGATATCTTCAAGACAAGTCCTTCCAACTTATTCTTTTGGAACATCTTGGTTATTCCTAGTCCTTTTCTTTCCCCATAAACTGTAGAATCAGCTCATCCAGTTCCATAAAATATTCCTTTTAGTATTTTCAGTAGTATTACATGGAACACTTGGGTCAATTTGGGGAAAATTAACATTTTTACTACTTAAGTCTTCTTATCCATGAATTATTTAGGTCTCCATTTATTTTAAATCTCTGCAGTCTTTCATTAAAAATTTCTCATTTTCAGATGGACCTAGAGGGTATAATGCTAAGTGAAATAAGTCAGACAGAGAAAGACAAATAGCATATGATTTAACTCATACATGGAATTTAAGAAACAAAATAAAATTAACAAAGAAAAAAGAGACAAATTCAAAAATAGACTCTTAATTACAGAGAACAAACAGGTGGTTGCCAGAGGTGAGGTGAGAGGGAAGATATGTGAAGTAGATAAAAGGGATTAAGAGTAAAAACAAAACCAAAAAAATCTCATTTTCCTTCTAAAGCACCTATAGGTATTTAGATTTATTCCTGAGAAATATGTACATGTATATAATGATTGTGATGGTAGATTTAACATATAAAATTTTAAAATTGTTCAATTTGGGTTCCTGGGTGGCTCAGTGGGTTAAAGCCTCTGTCTTCGGCTTGGGTCATGATCCCAGGGTCCTGGGATTGAGTCCCACATCAGGTTCTCTGCTCGGTGGGGAGCCTGCTTCCCTCTCTCTGTCTGCCTGCCTCTTGGCCTACTTGTAATCTCTCTGTCAAATAAATAAATTAAATCTTTAAAATAAATAAATAAATTAAATTAAATAGTTGAATTTAATATATTATCTAAGTTAATCTTTTACTGATCATATTTAATCACTTATTAGTCATGTATCTATAGATTCTTTTGAGTTTTATATCAGTGGTAAGTGATGACAGATTTGGTGTTTTTTACTGCAATTAGGTATGTGTATGTGGTATGTGTGTGTATGTATTTTATCTCACTGTGTTAACTAGGATGTTGTGTGGGAGTAGTTGTACTGGGACTTCTTAGCTTCCTTCTGCTCTAAACAGTGTAACAGAGTACTTCTAACATTTCACCATTAAATGTATTAATTCTTAAAGATTTTTATATAGATATACTTTATTAGGATATTAGGGAAATGAAATTCTTTTCTATTCCAAATTTGCTAATTCTGTTCTTACCATGAATGAATGTCAAATTTTATTCAATTATTATTACTGTGTATCTACAGAGACGATCAGATAGTATTTACCCTTTAAGTTGTTAAGGATGTGAATTACATTAATCCTTTAAGCCAACCTTGCATTCTTGGCATACAACCAAGGACATGTGATGGGCATCCTTTTTAATACATTGCGGGATAGTAGAAAGATCCAAATCCTATGTCAGAGAACTTAACATTTATAAGTCTCTCTGTTACATACTTTTTTTTTTAATAATAAAGGCCATGTCTCAATGATGTCAGATTTTAACTGAATAATCAGTAGTTTCTCTCTCTTATTATAAAGAGTTTGTTTTGTAAATCTTATTTGTTAAATCTTAGGCACTTCATTGAAAATTGTAGATGATCTTACAAATATATGTAACATGTATATCTTACAATTCATTGTATTTTTATTTTTATTTTTTTTAATTTATTTTTTATTTATTTTTAGCATAACAGTATTCATTATTTTTTCACCACACCCAGTGCTCCATGCAATCCGTGCCCTCTATATTACCCACCACCTGGTACCCCAACCTCCCACCCCACCTGCAACTTCAAACCCCTCAGATTGTTTTTTAGAGTCCATAGTCTCTCATGGTTCATCTCCCCTTCCAATTTCCCCCAACTTCCTTCTCCTCTCTAACTCCCCATATCCTCCACACTTATTTGTGGAATTCATTGTATTTTTAAGATTATTATTATTCTGGACTCCTGGGTGGTTCAGTGGGTTAAGCCTCTGCCTTTGGTTCTGGTCATGATCTCAGGGTCCTGGGATCGAGCCCCACATCGGACTCTGCTCAGCAGGGAGCCTGCTTCCCCTGCTCTCTCTCTGCCTACCTCTCTGCCTCCTTGTGATCTCTGTCAAATAAATATTTTTAAAAAAAAATGATTACCATTATTCTGAATCTATGTCCAGGAAAAAAAGCATCCACATTTTTCATTCTTACTATCTCAATACAAGTTGGAAAGAGCAATAAAACCACTAATTCAACTTGTGTCTTCCTTTTCTCCAAGTCTCACAGAGAGGAAGTAAGAGTTGAGTGTAAAAGATCACAATCTGGGGTTTGTTTCTCATCCCATGTTGCTCTGGAAAAATTACACACTCCTGAAGCCTCAGTTACTTGCTATGGAGTCAAAACTCAATTTCACTAGCAGTAGTAGATAGCTTTTATTGTGTTCTTACGGGCCAAGCATTGTACTAGGAATTTTTCATACTCTTTACATGTTTCAGAACCCAAGACCCTGGGGGCAATTATTATTCCTGTTTTATAGATGAG
The DNA here is from genome assembly GCF_022355385.1 of Mustela nigripes. NCBI lineage: Eukaryota > Metazoa > Chordata > Mammalia > Carnivora > Mustelidae > Mustela > Mustela nigripes. The sequence goes on from NC_081562.1 coordinate 135,114,927, forward strand.
AAAACTGAGTTTAAAAGAAGTTGAGTAACTTGCCCAGGATCCTCCAGGATGGAATCATATAAGACTAACCTTATTCCACACCACAATGCTGCTTTTCTTGTTTTATTGGGGGTATTATTAATACAAGGTGATGGCTTGCTTAGACTATAGAAGGTCTACATTCCCAGTGTAAAACTACTTACTCCCTCTTGTATGCAAAATTATAATTTAGATAGAGAAACTTCTCCCTTCTCCCCAGCTCTAGTACATTGCAAGATGGCTGGAGACTGACTTTACAGTAAAAATTTTGATTTCCTTTTTGGAATAATGGGATGTCCTACCTCTTCACTATTGGGAAGTAGGAATTCGAGCTTTATTATGAATGCCCCTGTTCTTAACTACTTGTTTAAATACTCTAGGTCATACATTTCTTGATAAAAGTGCAGATGAAAAGGTTGATGAAGGAGGTGGGTTGGCATAAGTGTTTTCTTCTCAGGAGCAGTCTTTTCACCTACCTTCTTCACTGGAGAAAGTCATTTCATCTCAAGAATAAGTTACCTCTGAAAATGGAAGATAAACACTCAGCCTCTCCATGGGAGTCTTGGGAGAAGGATTCCTGTGGATAGTTTTTGAGGCACTTTTGGCTTCTTGGATAAGAGTTTTTCTGTTATTTCTGATACTAAAGAATCATTACCTTAACATTCTGTTTCTTCTCAAAGCTGACAGTTGCTGTTAATCCCAGTTGCCAGATGTTTGCAAAGGAAACCTCAAGAATTGGCGCAGTGGAAAGCCTTCAGAAGATTGAGAACACTGCTTCATCAGGGAGGGTGGTATGTAGCAAGAGAGGAATGAGGGCAGGTATGAAGAGGGACCTTGTTTCCTCATTAGTGAAGGACACATTTCTTTATGATAATGTCTATCTTATGTATAAGAGTTGTTGGTGGCCGCCAGTAGAACTGGGTCTAAGGTGTTTGGTGGGGTTTCCTGCCCCCACTGACCAACAGCTCACTCTTTAGATCCTAAAGGTTTTGTGATCCTTTGTAGTCTCTTTAAAAATGCTTTTATGTCTGAGAGAAGATGTACAGAAGGTGTTATCAACTAACTTGTTAGTTTATTCATTTATTTTTAAAAATTGTATTCAGTAACCACTAAGTGCTATAACCAATGCTAAGGTCAGGGGATAGAGAAAGGAAGGAAACAGAGCCTTCCCCTTTAAGGACTTCATGTGCTGGTGCAATGTGCAGAAGAAAGCTATAATTATAGCAGTGGGATCAGTGTCTACACACACACACACATACACACACACGCACATGCACACACACTTTCTATAGAATCACAGAAGAGGGACATCATAATGACCAGTCTTTTGCTCAGTAGGGGGATCTGAGGGCCATGGAGGAGCATGAATGGGTAGCAGAGGAAGGAGGTCAAAGTATAAAATGAGAGCAAGAAGAAAGACTAGCATGCTGGTAGATGAAACTAGAAGATAAACTTGACCTGCTTTGCCATTTTTTGTGTGTTTTTTTTTGTTTGTTTGTTTGTTTTGTTTTTAAGATTTTATTTATGTATTTGACAGACAGAACACAAGTAGGCAGAGAGGCAGGGAGAGGGAGAAACAGGCTCACTGCTGAGCAGAGAGCCTGACATGGGGCTCGATCCCAGGATTGTGGGATCATGACCTGAGCCGAAGGCAGCCGCTTAACCGACTGAGCCACCCAGGCACCCCTGCTTTGCCATTTTATTAAAGTTTGATCCTTACAGGAGAGAAACCTGAGGGCAACTTGAAATACACCCTTTGTGAGAATGAAAATGTACTCTTCCTATTGTTTCACAGGAGGCTGTGGGACCTCTACCATTTCAAATTTTCCACTGTCCTCACCAGTTTGGACAACCAGAGTCTCGTCCCTTGACAGTCCTTGGCAGTCTTTCCACGTGGAACAAGTCCCTCCTACCTCATTTTTTGGCCTCATTCCTGCCTCTGAAGCAAATTGGTTTTTTGAAGTGTTCATTCTTCAGACTTACTAAGCTCAGAGCAGATTGAGGGCTGTCCATATTCTCTGTGCTGGAGATAGATTGTGGCCTCCATATACCCATTTGCAACAAAGTGGAAGTGACTTGTGGCACTGAGGCAGGCATGCTCCTGCTTGTGCTGGAATATGCAGCTGCTTAACTTCAGGTCACTGTTAGACACACAGCCTTACCGCGGAGTGGACAGTTGTGTTTCTCTTCATGTAGTTCTTTCCCCACCATAAAAATGTTGGGTTTTCCTGGCACATTCTTTTCTCAGGCTATTACTTAAGAGAGAGCAGTATAAATATGAATAATGAAATTTCAGCACAAAACTTGAGTCTGAGCTTCTGAGACCCATTCAGCCTGGAGACTTGACATTATTGCTAAAGAACACAGGGGTCCTGCCCATGATTTCATTTAAGAGACGGTTAGGAAATAGTTGAGGGGGAAGAGAATCCAAAGCTATAAATCCTCTCTTTCTCTTTTTGACCATTTCACAATGTTGAGAGGATGAGAGGAGAATCGAGCATTTACAGTTCCTTTTCTCAGCCAGCCAAATACAAGTCCGTGTATCGAGTCCAAGGAGAACTGGGGCTTCGTGGAGAATGCCAGTGCTTTGAAAAGCAAAATACGGTCGGACAGTTTCTGATCTTAAATTAGCAGCCCAATGCACAAGGAGAATTCTAATGATCCCCATGCTGGGGTGCATAACTTTATTGTAGGAACTTTGAAGTCCTTTCATGGGTCTGTCATTTTGTGTTTCTTACTGGATTTGTAGGAAACTAGTATTTCCAAACCCAAAGTATTCAGACCAAAACATCATTGCTATCATTTGATTAGTTTACTGGTTCTTGAGGTAAATGGAGACTAATCGACTGATTCCCAATCAGCTGGTACTGATCCGTGATCTTAAACCACAAGGTGAGAATTAGAGGAGAGAGAGATTCTCTCTTTGGAAAGAAAGCTGGTGCTGGAGGAAGGAGAAGAGCAAAGGAACTTGACTATTCATTGAGCATAGCCAGTGTTATGTCCTACAATAGGGGCTTGACTTGAAGTACTTTCTGTAATCCTCATGACAGCCTTAAGGTGTATTATCCCATCTCACAGATGGTTAGATAAGTTGACTAAGTTGCTTGTGGTCTCACAGCACATGGTAGAAGTGAGGTGACAGACCAGTGTCACTCTGAAACTATCCTCTTTCCACTACACCAAGGCAGATATGGGAGTAGCAAAGTCATCCAGGATTCAGCTTTCCATATGGGTGGGCACTGTGTCCCTAAGAAAACATTGTCAGTGGATAAAGGGAGAGCCCACCACAAGGCCTCCAGTGTTCTCTGCAGGTGCCGCAGTTGAACCTTACTCTTCAGACTGGGGTTTACCACCCACATCCTTTCTCATGTCTAGAAAAGTGGCAGCTCCTAAAGTATATTGCCTGGAGCCCCAATACAACTCTGAACCCTCGAGAAGGCTTTGTAAAGACAGGAATTTGGCTCAACAGTGTGAATGTGGAGATTAGGCAGGTGAGTTAGGGGAGCCCTGCTGGGTGGATCTTCTTGGAGGGTCTACAGCATCTGCTCACTACTCCAGTCTGACCCTTCGCTCTATCTGTACTGCAATGTGGCATCTGTTATTCTAAAGCGGAAAGTATAATGAATGTTCCATTTTGCAGTACTTACATTTTAAACCCCATCCCATACCACCTCACATATTCAGGTTTTTGAGATTTAAAGTCAGTACAAAGTATTCCTTCATTAAATAAACAATTATTGTGCACCTTCTGTATATCAGTTCCCATATTGGACCTTAGTTGCAAATGTTTCTTAAGGAGTAGTCCCTACTCTAGAGTACCATCTAGTGGGGTTCTGTAGTATTACAGAGGAGAAAGCAATTCCCTTCTGCGAGTGGAACAGAAAGCACTGGAAGAAACAGCATTTGAGATAAGCCTTGAAGGATGAATAGAAGTTTTCCAGGAAGAGAAGGGAGGAATGAGCACTGGAGATATATTACCATCACACAAGCACATAGAATAAGTACTACACAAGTGCATATAGCACCATACAAGTTTTGTTGTCACTACACATGTTTTATTCCTGAGAGATCCTAACATATTTAACTCTGCAATAGTATGTTATTGTTGTTGTTGTTTTATGCTAACTATACCAGTTACGACCATCACTGTCTAAAATTGGCATGCCTACATTAAGTTCAAGTAAGTAAAGTTCATTCAGTGGTGATATGCATTGTGACAATTTTAGACACCTTAGGAAGGTGTACAATATTAGCAACTAAATATTTATTGAGTACCTACTTTCTGCCAGCCTCTGTGGGATTGGTTAAATATATAATCTCATTTAAATTTTACAAAAATCCTATGAGTTAAGTGTTTTTGCTTATATTTTACAGTTGAGTTAAGTGGGTCTCAGGTCAAGGAATACAACTGGGCTGTTTGGGTTTAGATAGGAACTCCTCACTAGCTATTTGACCATGTGCAAGTTCCTTAACCCCCTACCCCAAATATCAGTTTCCTCATCTGAGAATTAGGAATAATACTTGTATACTGATCAAAGGGCTATGGAGGGATTAATTGACCTTGTCCCTGTGCATAATGAAGTATAGCTATTTTTAGTAATTACTGCAGAGGTTAAGAAATGCCCAGAATTGATCACTCTTCTGATTCCAAAGTGTGTACTTGCATGTTTTCAAATCAGAGCTCCTATAAGGAAGATTTGCAAAATAAACAAAATTGTTGAAACACTGTGTATCACAAATCAGTAAATGAAGGTCAACATTACACACAATCAGAAGAATCCCTGTGATGATGAGGTGGTGAGGAAACAAATGTGAACACAAGAGAAAATAAACACTTACAGGTTTTGAATACCTGTACACAGGACCAGTCCCCAAACCTTCCCTTCTTGGATTGATTTTTTCCTAGTCTCTTTTGTTTAAAGAAAAATTTTCAGTTCTTTTCACCTTTACCACGGATATTAGGGATATGTAGGGTAAAGCAATACTATAAATCAGTAATTAGGTATACTATGTAATTTCTTTTATATCTAGCTGTATTTCCTTCCAACAATCAACTTTTTGGCTATTACCAATTTGAGCTCTGCTCCTTTAACAGTTGCAGAATTTGCCGGAAGTCTTGATTGGAAGTCATTTGAGTTCTGAAATCTTTTTAGCTTTAAAGTCAGCTCCTAGTAGGAGTCCAAATCTGATTTGGGGAGAGTTGGAGGAGGAGCTTGTGAATGAAGTTTAGCAAGTGTTGCTCTTGGCTGATGCTGCTGTTTGATAATCCCTCCACATTTTTGAGTTTGAGCTACAGGCTCAACAACTGAAACTCACCTGAGACAATGACATCGTTTGAAAACACAGCTGTTGGTGTCCAGTGGCAATGTTATTTGGATGTTAGCTTCCTTCTAGTTGCCTTCTGGAGACGTGTACTATTATGTTAGGCCAAACCCCAAGAAACCACTTTTTCTGGTTGTGGTTAAGGCAAGCAGTATTTCTAGCTCAACAACCTAAAAAAGGGAAGAGGAGGAGGACCTGCTGGTCTGTATAATAAGTTCTGTCCAAGAACAGTAGATGGAAAGATGAAGGCCGTGTATATAAATTTTCACTTGGAGGACCCTGATTTCAAATTCTCAGCACCACTGAATGATTGCTCAAATGGTAAACAAACTCGTGCATGTCCCTTTTCAGATGTGTTCTCATCAAATGTGTATCTTTCTACTCATAAGGTTCAAATGTGACCTCTAGTCTGAACTCTGTTGGTTTCTCTCTCTCTCTCTCTCTCTCTCTTTTTTTTATATAGTTCATTTCTCTGCTTTGTCCTGGAAACTTCCCATACTTTCTTGGATTGTGTTTACTTCATTCAACTCCATCTAACACTGGAAGTGACCAAAGAAGTCCTTCTTGGAAGCCTGTGACAGGGCTATATTAGAATGCATTCACTTCCCTGTCTCCCCTGCCTTTGCTTAATGTACTGAGTTGTTGCTGTTTTCTCGTGGCTAAAACAAAGGCAATTACTCATTTTATTAGAGTACTTGCTTGCAGACTACTGAGCCTTCTGGAATGGTAGATGAATCACAGTTGCTTGTTTATCTTGTCTGTAAACAGGAGAGTTGACTAAGCAGGCCATGAGCTTCTTGGGATCAGGGTTTAGATCAAGCCCCAATACCTTTAAGTAGGACACTTGTCACCCCTAATAAATATCCTCACACATAATTTCCTTTAATTTATTGACTAACCTGTTCCTACATGTCCCTGTGTGAGTTTACCATTCTGCATGGGAATCAAGCATGAAGAGGTTGTGCTGGCTAAGACCATCGTATTGCATATCATCAGGAATAGATCAGAAAAGTGAGTTAGGGTTTAACGGGAACAGATTTTCAGCTGAGGAAAAGGAAAAAAGTTCTGGAGATGGGTGATGGTGATGGTTGTACAACAATGTGAATGTACTTAATGCCACTGAACTGAACACTTAAAAATGGTTAAAATGTTCAGTTTTCGGTTATGTGCATTTTACCACTGTTGTATTTGGGCTGCCATCATAAGGTATCACAGACTGAGTGGAACTTAAACAACAGAAATTCATTTTCTCACCATCTTGGAGGCTGACGATCCAAGACTAAAGTGTTGGCAGGGTTCTTTCTTCTCAAGGACTGTCCTTGGCATGCAGATGACTGTCTTCCCCTTGTTTCTTGTCAGGGACTTTCCTCTGTGTCTTAATCTCCTCTTCATAAAAGAATACCAGTCCTACTGAAATAGGGCCCACCCTAATAATGTCATTGCAACTTAATCACCTCTTTAAAGATCTAATTTCCAAATATAGTCACATTCTCAGGGAATGGGGGAGGGGGTTAAGACTTCATCATATGAATTTCAATTTTATAATTCAGCCCATAAGAAAAATAAAATTGTACAAAGCAGATTGGATGTGTTATCAGAAAGAGTCTACAACTTTTAATTTCTAACTCGGTTGTTCTCAAATAAGGCATGATTGCCTGTAAGCTTTTTTCAAAATTCACATACCTGGGGAATTTCAGAATCTTGACACATAGCCAGATATTTTGAAATACCTCCCTGGGAGCCAAGTCTGAGAGAAAGGAAGACTGGATCTAGTTGCTTAATTTTATAGCTCAAACCAGAGTTATTTGTCAATGGAGTCTGTTAAGGAATGATTATTATATTTAATGTAAAAAAAATTGATTGATGTAAATTTAGATCATGTTGTTTATGCATGGAAATCACTTAAGTATGTTGGGGAGAGTACGTTTCTGAGAGAGAAGGAATTTCATGATGTGTATGACTAAGGTCTCCGGGAGGAATAACCAACCTAGCAGGAAGTGATTTCCATGACCTTTTCTACCAAGGTGAGGTTCTAGGGAAGGTGGACTGCTCCCTCCTTAACCCTGTCTGCTGTGCTCTGCCACGCCATTGCATTCTCAACCCCTGGCAGGATTGTTCTTAAAAAAAATAAATGACCAATTATGTCCTGGGTGGGCAGCATTCAGCTCAAGGCGGAGTTGTCAGGAGCCCTGGCTGGTGCACTTAACATGGTGATATTGAAGAACGGCCTCTCTGAGCCTTGGTTTCTTCATTTGTAAAGTGAGGGACATGTACTACTTGGCAAGCGTGTTTAGTGGTTATGACTGTGGACTTGAGTTAGACAGACCTGGGTTGGAAGATTATGTCAGCTTGAAGAAGTCACTTTGTTTTCTACCCTCAATTTCTTCTAAATAGGAAAAATAACAGACTCTCTGGTGTGGCGTTATTATGGGGATGAAATGAGATAATGCATGTAAACTCTAGCATAGAGTAGGCACACCCATCATTATCATCAACATTACCATCTGAACTTCCACTCCAAGTTTGGAATGTCCTGGTCCTGTGATTCTAAATCACAATGGAGAGAATTCTGTCTGATTAGATGAGTAACTGTCTCTCTCGAAAGAAGTGTGATGAAATGACATTATAGGTAGTAAATTCAGATCCTTTTCCTAAGTTTTATACAAGTTGAACAGTCCTGCTTCCTCAGGGAAATAGTTCACTCTGATGGTGAGTTTGGGTTGAATCTTTGTCCCACTTTCTACATACCCACAGAGCAATGCCAACAGGTACACTGCAAAGGAGCCCAGGCCACATGGTCAGCACACCCTAAAATGGCTTGACCCTGCCAGGTGCCCATGCCTCACCCAGCTGGTGAATTAAGGACACCTAAGACGAAAGGAATAAAGGAGAGTTATGGCAGCACAGCTGCGATTAGCTAGGGGAAAAAAAACATACATTTAATCCCAAGAACACAAAATCAAATGCAGAAAATAAAGATTGCCCCCCCCCCCCACATTCTTCTAGCTGCCGGTCTCCTATAACATTTGTCAGACAGCATGGAATTGATGGCTTTATTTGGCCAACCACAAAGCTCTGGGAGCTGTAACCTCTGCTCAGCCTCTTTTGCATGGTCAGCGAGGAAACACTCCAAGCCATGGTGGACACGATTCTGTTGCAAGCTATCTGAAGAAGCTTTTGATGTGTGCCACTTCTTTGGGCCTTCATTTCTATTTCTAAGAAAATGGAGTCTGGCTGTACTTATTTATTTCAACAAAAGGTTGTAAGAATAAATGTTTCCAAAGTTGTTTAGAGGAGTGGCTAAAATGTAGAATTCTGTGAATGTGAGGAGATTGTTGAATTTTCATTTTGAGTTATGGTGACTTTAGATAAATGTTTTCAAAATATTGGGGGAAAAAAGTACTAGTTCACTTGAAGCCATATTCAAAGCTGAGCTTCACCTGCCCACTGGGGAATGTGGAGGTCTACTAGGATATTGGGGGGTGGGTAGTAGTGTGGTAGGGGAATTAAATCTTGATTTGGGAAATTGTAAGTTAGAGGAACAAGGTAAAGTGGAAAAGGATATCTATAAATAATTTGGCTTGGCTTTCATTGATTAAGTCCCTACAAAGACTGCTTTTAATCTTTATTCCTTAAATTCAGTTACTAAGTGACCTGAGAATGGGGACCCAACATTGTAGATCTCTGCTCAGGCAAGCCCCAATTTCAAACTCTTAGAGCCTCATATCTCACTTGACATGTAGGACCCCACCCTGTCAGAGAGGTCCCTGCAGGGAAAATATCACAAAAGTGATTGACATTACGAAGAGGGTCCTTTTGGTGGAGGCTGAGTGTGCAGATGGTAAGGTGTTCACTGAGGAACGTGCTCTGGGATAATCTGTTGCCATTCCAGAACTGGCAAGTCATGATATGCCCTCTTGGTGTTGAATTTATACTGCTAAGTTTACAACCAAATGGCAGTGTACATGGTGCTGAGCTTAGGCCACTGCAAGGAAATGACCTTGAGAAGTCAGAGAAAGCCTGAGCTTTCCTATCCCTGGGCCCTGCTGGGCCTTCAGGGAGCTCCCTTCCCTGGCAGGCAAAGAACTCGTGACTCAACCCAGAGTGTTCTCTGTAGACAGTTCAGCAATGGGGAGGAGAGACTGGGAAGGGGACCAGATAGAGTATATGGTAACAGCGTGTGGGTAGGGCCTGCTTCCTCATTTACCTCATTTCTTTCTTCTTCCTAGCACTCAGATTCAGATTCTGACCTTCCTTCCTGATGACCGCCAGGCCTTCTGAGTATCTCAACTGGTCTGGATAGGCAACATATAGTGCCTTAGCCCAAGTGGGGGATCTGTGACAGGATGAATGGAGGGGACAGACACACTGCTGACCAGGTCAGAAGGGAAGGTAGAGGCTTGAAACCATTGAGAAGCAAGCACACAAACAGAAAACACAAACACAAAACCAGAAAAAAACAAAGCCCTCTCTGGCTCCAGCAATGGGTGGATTCTCGCTTTTTCCTCCTGCCTATGGGGGCTCCTGACACAGCAGCAGTTTTTCTCACATGGTTTTATACAACTTCAGACTTCCCTGGTGAGGAACAGGAGCCAGAGGCAGAGGGCCAAAGTGGCAAGCTGGACCTTGAAAATGGGGACATGGAGTTCCTGAGCTGAAAGGCCAGAAGGCTGGGGCCTTCTCATTAAGAGATTCTGAAGGGAATTCTCTTCTTGAATGGGTTTCCCAAGGGGTAGGGAGGAAAGCAAAAAGAAGGAGCCAAGGTTTGAGCCAAGTGGCTCTTTGGGGGGTCTTGGGAAGGCTCCACAGAGGAAGTGTCCGAGTTGAGTCAAACTGGGCCAGATTGTGAAGGTGGCCACATCTAACTTCTGCTCCACTGATTTCCAGCTCTCAGGGCACACGGAATTGGATAGCCACCGTTTCAGGCAGTGTTTGATACTCATGGCACTGAAGCATGAATTGTAGAGCTCATAGGGTCCTTACAGGTTAATGGATATAAAATACTGTTTTCTGGTTGGGAAAAAATATCCCCTAGAAGTTGTGTGACTTGGCCAGCATCAGACACCAGCAGGATCAAGGCCCGAGCCAAGGTCTCGATATACTCTGCCATTTTGTATGTTTGAAGACAGACTCCTGATGGGAAAGACAACATTTTACTTAAATACCAAGATATTTGCATTTAACCAACTTTATTATGTAATGGCGGTCTTGTTGTCTATAAGAAAGGCAAAAACTTGAGAATGCACTGAGACGACTTTAGAAATATCACCTACAAGTATAAATTGACTTGAGTCTTGCCTCTTGGACCAACCTTTCTACCTTCCTTCCTTCCTTCCTCCTTCTTTCTCCCTCCCTCCCTCCCTCCCTCTCTTTCTTTCTCTCTCCCTCTTTCTTTCTTTCTTTTGTCCTTTCTATATTCCCCATCTTTGCATTGCCTAATGTCTTTGCATAAGCTCAACATATTCAGATAGCCAATACCATGTAACTGCTTATGAAAATACAGGTTGTATTTTAATATTTTGGCTGAAGGGAAAGGAAGTATTGCTGTACACACTCCAATATATTTTGTCCATTGATGCCATATAACACTGTGCATTTATATACTTTCTTAGTAAAATTTAAGACAATTTTATTATCTTTAGTCCTGTTGGGAGAGACTGAGACTTTAGCAATCACTATTAACTGTTAATCAGTTAATCTAGTTGCTAAGACCTGATTGTTAGTTTGGGAGGTCAGTGATCCACAGGAGATTACCTTGATAGTCCTCAATTGCCAGGGATGGGGCAGAGAGCCTGGCACCCAGGAAGTCAGACCCACCCTTCTTGGAGACAGGGTGGCGCCACTTGCCACCATTTTTTTATCTGTAAAATGAATTTACCCATTTAAAGTGTTAGAGCTGAGCTCAGTCCTCAAGAAATGATGGTGATCATAATCTGCAAGAAGATGGGGCAGAAAGGTGGTCCTCAAGTTCTGTCATCCCTTCTAGCTCACATGTGGCTGCTCCAGTCTGAGCTGATGGGCCAGGTGACACTACCCTGGCTTTGTGTCACCAGCCTCTGTCCCCACCACTCTGCAGGGGGTACTCCCTATTTATGCAAAGGACTTCCCTCTGGTAGTCTCTGCAAATAGTACCCTCTTTTCTCTATAGCAATTAGCATCATTCGTAGTTACTTAACTGGAGTTTTGGAGTTTGTTTCTTCCTTTCTCTGGCTCCCTTAACACCTTTCTCACTAGGCTCTAATGTCGAAAGGTCAGAATGATATCTTACTTGTCCATTGTTGTAGAACAGATTTCAGCACAATGTAAGGGCACTAGTAAGGGCTCATTTTATTGAATGACTGAATCAATCTCAAGTTTTCTATGAGACAGTCTGAATCTTGAATCCAGAGATTTTATCAAAGGACCCAGAGTCCCCATCCTGATTCATCCAGAGGACATAGAACACTTTCCGGAGTTGACTCTGACCACTCAGAGCCCTGGGTTGGAGGTGTATGGAGATCTGGTTGCACTATAACTCTCGCCACATCAGTGTTTAGTGTTTGGATTTGGAAGGGACAGTGAAAAGCTAAGCATTGACTTTGTTTTAACTTAAAAATGTGAGCAGGGAAGGGACGCCTAGGTGGCATTTAAGTCAGTTAAGTGTCCGACTCTTGGTTCAGGTCATGATCTTGGAGTTGAAGAATGGAGCCCTGTATCAGGCTCTGTGGGCAGAGTGGAGTCTGCTTGAGATTCTCTCTCTCCCTCTGCCCCTGCCCCTCCCCCTGTTTACATGTACATGTTCTATCTTTAAAAAGATGAATAAGTCTTTAAAAAATGCGAGTAGAGGAAAACTACTAAATTCATTCACTCAGAAATGTGAGAAGATTATGTGAGGTGATAAATTTTATATCACCTATTTTAAAAATAATTTTGTTGAGTTTTATAGGAAGCAAGTGTTATGACTAAGAGACAATAACTGAAAGTTTGAACATAGATCAATAGGACAACCTGGAGAACTGACATTTTTGCATCTGGCTGTGTAACTTCAATCATAGTTCTCTAAAGTGGTGGAATTGGTCACTTTATTGCCCCCACGAAGGCTATGTTTTGAAAAGCAACCAGAAGGTATTTCAGAGCCTGAGATGTCTATCTGAATAAAATATTTGCAAATTAAATTGATTAAAATATTAACTTCAAGTACCTGGGAAAGTGACACTCAGGTCCCTTTGTGATGTATAAGCTTTGAGTGAGTCAACATTATTGACCATCCTAAAAGTAAATCATTCAGGGAAAGACAAATGAAGTGGCTTTAAACTGTCAGTCACGGAAATTGCCACAAGGAAATGAATCGTATTAGACAACCTTGAGAGACTCTGTTTTAGATAGAGAAAATGATCACACCTTCAGAAAATTCTAGAACTACAAAATGGTAGAACACTGATGGAGGTATTAAGATAGAGGGTGGCTTGGTTTTTTTTAACTACAGATCACTTTCACTTCTACTTCCATTTGCTCGCCTTTTTAAAAAAAGATTTTATTTATTTGACACACACAGAGAGAGTGATAGTGAAAGAGAGAGCAAAAGCGGGAGGAGCTGCAGGCAGAGGGAGAGGGAGAAGCAGGCTCCCCACTGAGCAAGGAACTCAATGTGGGGCTTGATGTGGGGCTCAATCCCAGGACCCTGCGGTCATTACCTGAGCCAAAGGCAGATGCTTAGCCCACTGAGCCACCCAGGTGCCCCATTTGCTCACCTTTCATAAGACAAAAGTCAGTGAAAGGGTGAAGGTGATAGAGTAGCAAAGACAGTTAGCTCTGATCAAATAACCCATGTACTCCCCTCTGTTTCCAGCATCCTCAGAGGTCCAGTCAGAGTCATATGACTGTTTCTTGCCAGTGATTTGTGACGGGAAGTGACATGTGTTACTTTGTACCTGAGGGAATTAAAAGCATGTCTGCTTTTCCATGTCTGTCATCCTTCCCATAACAACCTTGGCAACCCTACTTTCCTGATGGTATAGCTACCTACATGATGGGATGAAGTTACCTTAACTGCACTGGGTTCTACATGAGAAAAAAAATAAATCTTCATTTTATTAGGGTTTTTTTTGAAATACCAGTATTTATTAGTTTTCATAGCATAGCTTATTCTTTTTTAAAAAAAAAAATTGAGGGGTGGGGGAGGAGCAGAGGAAGAGGGAGAGAAAGAATCTTAAGCAGTCTTCATGCCCAGCATGGAGCCTGATATGGGGCTTCATCATGACCTGAGCTGAAATCCAGAGTCACTCACTTAAGCAACTAACCCAACCAGGTGCCCCTAGCATAGCTTATTCTAACCTGACCAGTATAATAGGTCTCTTTATGACTTTCCTGCCAAGCAGTTTAGGTAAAATAACAAATAAATTTTTAAGTGTTAATTACATTTAATTATTATTAGTTAAAATTAATTATAAATGTGCTAATTAAGCTAATTTCTACATAACAGCTGTAAGAATTCCACTGATTAGTAATGCCACGGTGTTGGCCACTCTATAGTTCCCAGAGCAGAACAGGTTAATTTTACCTCAGTTAACACTTTTTTTTTTTTTAATTCAAAAATTTTTTAAATTATTTACTTATTTATTTGACAGAGATCACAAGTAGGCAGAGAGGCAGGCAGAGAAGGGGGTGGGAGGAAACAGGCTCCCCACCAAGCAGAGAGCCTGATGCAGGGCTCTATCTCAGGACCCTGGGATCATGACCTGAGCCGAAGGCAGATGCTTAATGACTGAGCCACCCAGGCTCCCCAGCAGAGCTATATTCTAATAGTTGTCAGGAGAACCCTTTGAGAATTTGCTGTATAAATGATTAATAGTAATAATAATGGGTTCTCAGGGTTAATATGCAGCAAACAGAATTGCTCACTGCACTGGGTGGGAGGGATTTCCCATTAAAGGGGATGGGTGGGTAAAGGATATGGGAATTTTCATATCATGGACCATTTTAGTAGGCAGGTTAATCGGCCCCCAAAAGATGTCCTTTTTTTTTTTTTTTAAAGATTTTATTTATTCGACAGATAGAAATCACAAGTAGGCAGAGAGGCAGGCGGAGACTGAGAGAGGGGGGAAACAGGCTCTCTGCTGAGCAGAGAGCCTGATGTGGGGGGCTCGATCCCAGGAACCTGGGATCATGACCTGAGCCGAAGGCAGAGGCTTTAACCCACTGAGCCACCCAGGCGCCCCCAAAGATGTCCTTCTAATCCCAGTATCTGTTGATATGTTACCCTCCATTTGCAAATATGATGAAGGCTAAGGACCTTGAGATGGGGAGAGTGTCTTATATTATCCGCATGGACCCAATATAATCACAGTAATCCTTAGAAGTAGAAAACTTTTCCTGCATCTGAGAAAGAGATGTGACAATAAAAGTGGGTCAGAAAGATGCTTCTTTGTTGGCTGTGAAGTTGGAGGAAAGGGGCCATGAGCCAAGAAACTGGATGTCTCTAGAAACTGGAAAAGGCAAAGAAACAGATTCTCACCTAGAGCTCCACAAAGGAACACAGTCCTGCCAACACCTTGATTTTAGTCTGGTGACACCCGTGTTAGACTTCTGACCTACAGAACTGTAAGATCATGAATTTGGGTGTTTGAAGCCACTGAGTTTGTGGTAATTTGTTATAGAAGGGGTAGGAAACTAGTAACAACCATGGAAGATTTTAAATCTGCTCATAAAGCAGCCAGTCCCTAATCCAACTAAACTATAATGTGGGTGCTATTTCAAACATTTTCTTTATTGAGTTCACAATTAATGTGGCATCAGTGACACACTGCCTAGCCACTCTTCTCTCCTTCAGGAAGAGCCATCACCCACCCACGGCCTTGCCCAACCAATGGCATCCATGGAGCTATTGTGATATGACTTCAGGGCTTAATATGCAACCATCTAAACACAAAGAGAACAGAAGTTTATCTGAGGCCTTTTCTCCTAATTCATTTAATCAAAGCTTAGTTTTGTTACTAACCACCTGTCCTATTATCCCAAGGGATATGCTTAGTGAACAACTGTTACCTAGTGGTTGCTTCAAATATGGGACTATTTTAAAATACAATTACTACTTTATTTAGAGCATTTATAAACTGAGGAAAAGCACAAAATATGTAGAAACTGAAAAATTATCTTGGCTCTCTGGATGGTTTAACACTGCTGGAAATGCTGACTGGCTTCTGTTGCTTTAGCTTAGGCAGAACATTTCCTTGGACTGTCTTGCTCACGCATACGAATTGCAAATGAAGAGCCACCAAGCTTTGCATTTCTGTAAGGATAGTATGTAGATTTCATAATGCATCAAATATTTCAGACTTTAAGTGGTTTTCTCCAAATATTAGTTAATCTTCACTAGTTTGTTAGAGCCCTTGGCAGGTAGGTAGCACATGAACTATAGCAATTTCATTGCTATATATTTTTTTATGAAGATGAATGAAAAAGTAAATGCATTGAGGGAGTCTTACAATATATTACATTTGCAGTGTTTAGGCCTATTTGCAGAAAATAAATAGATCTATGCCTGAAGCATTATGGATGAGGAGAGACTGAGGTGTTCATTGATTAGATGAAGACATCTACAAAAAGAAATCACGTTCAGTGATCTCTTGTGCATATCATTGTGGGCAGTACAAATGACCTGTGACGTTGGGAGAAACTGCCCTTTGCTGCATGCCATTTTGATTGAAAGGTGTCATTTTTTCTTAATTTATAGCTATACCAGAATTGACAGTTCTATTTTAAACTTAAAGCCCAAAACCAAATAAACCAAAACATTTAGGTAGCATAGTAATTATTTTTTCTGTTTTTAGCTGAAAACACACATACACATTTAAGTAACAATATTAGTAATTCATGTACCCTTCTGATCATTTTCCAAAACACTTTGACATATGATATCCCATTGGATATTCCTGTCAGAATTGTGACAACATGGGTGGAGTATTATTTTACAAATTATGAAACCCAGACATATTAGCCCACTGATAAATGGCTAAATCTGAGTTAGACACTTAAAATACAAGGATCGTCTATTTAATGTTAGATTGTGTTCTAACATTTTTAAGTCAGTTTTTTAGAATCCAGAATGCATTATTTTGTATAAAGTGATTGCACATAGTGATTAGGTGCCTAGACCAGGTCACAGATGACTACTATGTCATAAAGCTTTTGACTCCACAAGATACATAGCTAATAAATTGAATAGCCAGGTTCAACTATAAATTCTAAATATGTGTTAATCTCCAGTTTATTTATGCTGACACATATATGATTTATAAATATTTAACCTAATTTATTTAGATCTTTAGGAGAGGTTATTTGTTAACTTAAACAAATTCCTTCCTGGCTGATTGTAGACACTGAAAGAAAAAGAAAAGAGTAGACCATTCTCAAAATGAAAAGAGATATTTTGGCCAGAGAGGTTATTTAAGTGGTGTGTGAGTACAAGGAGGACCTTGCAACTTGATAGAGCTGAATTTGGGCTGTGGCATTTTTGTTTTATTACTTGACATTGGACAAGTTACTTCCTGGGCCTCCTCATCTTTAAAATGGGTCAATAACACATACTTTCCAGGGATATTATAAGGATTGAATGGAGCAATATATAAAGACCTTTGAGCTTTTCCTTCTCTTCTTTTAAACCTCCAAACACGTGTTCACAAGAACCACATTGCACACAGAGCTGCATTTGTCTGAAAGAGATGTGTGATACATAAAATAATAATTTAAAAAATCCCAAGGTCTTAACCTCTTACCTTTTTTAACCTTTCTCTCTTCAGCCATTAACTTGCTTCGTAGAATTCCAGCCGAAGTCTTCTCTATGTGCTTCTGATCTGACTCTGTTAACTACATCTATCTGCCTGCCCCAGGCATTGAGTCTCTCAAATAAAACGTGTTTTGTCAATGCACAGTGCTAACAGCACTAAAACTTAAATGCTTCTTAGGAATTCCAAAGAAGAAATAGTTCCATTCTTGATTACTTCCATGACACAATGTGGGAATTCATTATATTTAATACTAGCTCGATGATGTAAATTGTATATTGACTACAACATGAACATTTATACATGTCTATTCATCCTAAAATTCTTAGTGTTCCCCAGACAGTAGTAAAAGGATATAATTTATAATAATGTAATTAACTTTTGACAGTATTTGCAATTACATTTCTTGGAGTCTCTTCATGATAAGGAAGAAAATAAAGGCAGTTCAACTAAGACGTACCTTCAAGTATGAAAATGATTTTTTTCTCCTTCCCCATTTTTTTCTCTTGTATGAATGTGTTCTATTTATGTCATTAATCTTTTGTGAACATTTTTCAAACAGCTTTTTCTGCATTATGATTTCCTGCTTGTTTGTGTAAAACAGCCCTGCATAGCCTTAAACACACACGCACACACACACACACACCCAGAATTCTAAGCACCAAATGAAGCAGAAATAGGATCATCTAATTCAATAGTCCAATGGCATTGTACCAGAAAATATTATTAATAATCTTAAGGCCCCCTCCCCAATTCTTATCTGACTTGGAGAGAAACTACTTTTGAGAGATGATAAGCAGTGGTTTTCAGTTGGGGGCTATTTGTCACCTAAACCACCCCACATCCCCGCCCTAAGAAGACATTTGGCAACGTCTCAAGAGGTTTTTGCTTGTCGGTCACTCAAGAAAAGGTGCTATTGACATCTAGCAAGTAGAGACAGGTGCTGCTAAACACGCTCCAGTGTGCCGGACTGCACCGTTAGCACAGAGAATTAGCCCCAAATGTCAGTAGTGCCAGAAAACCAGCTCAACCCTGCAGCTGATTCAACTCACGGGTTCTGGTGACCCAGCAGTATTTATATTGGCTATCTGAAGTTTAGCTTCTTTGCTTGAAAATCTTAAGACTTTTACTACTGTAGAGGTTGGGGGTCAGATGTTAGGACGTACTGCATACTTATGTATTTTCGGAGTATACCATCTCCTCCTCTCCACATCTCCCTCCCACCAACTGCTTTTGTCCTCCCCACTGACAGCTTGATCATTCATTCAGTTATTATATGTTCTAAGGTAAGATCTGTTATTCGTCATGCTCACCTTTTTTTAGGCTGAATAAATGACTTCTTTTGAAATAATAAGGAAAGATAGACATAGCACAACTCAACAAACTGTTGTTATAGTGGGTTTGGTGCAGTTCTTCACCTCAACATGAGTAGAGGGGGCTGGGGCAGTGTCAGGTGGGACTTACAAGGAATGATTCTCTTTCCTTTTGACTGCTCTGGCAGCCAACAGCGCACACAAGTGAAATCATGTTCCCAACCTACCTGGAGGGGACTGTTTTGGGATTTTGATATGTAGCTATGAAATGCTCTTCTTCCTAGAATTCCATCACTGCATCCTATCACTTAGCATCATCACTATATCCTTATCAGGTTGCTAATGGGCCACTCAGTTTTAATCCCAGTGGGATTATCAGAAAGGACTATAGGAATAATTGGTTTTGCTTTTCTACCCCAATATTGCACTGAATCTGTAGAATACATTCATATTGTTTGTGGCTTCTACTATTTCATGTATTGGATCCTTGTTCTGAAGTTTGTATGATTTATTTCTAAATTTTTCCATCTAATAAGTGATGGGTTTTTCTGAATAGAACATACGTCCAAATCCCTATGGAACTTAGGTGAAGGGAGGGAAAAATAAAATAAGACAGAATCAGAGAGGGAGACAAACCATAAGAGACTCTTAACTATAGGAAACAGAGTTGCTGGGGGAAGGTGGGTGGGGTGATGGGTGTAACTGGGTGATGGGCATTAAGGAGGGCACTTCATGTAATGGGCCCTTGGTGTTATATGCAACTGATGAATCACTAAACTCTACCTCTGAAACTATGTTAATTATTTGAATTTAAATTTTAAAAAAGGAAAAAATTACCATGGTCCTACAGTTATAACTAAGGAAAAATATCATCTGTTCATTTTAATCAGCATAACCTTAAACTAAGGGCACTGAGTGAGAAATTGTTTTTAAAGATTTATTTATTTATCTACTTATTTTTAGACAGAGGGGGAGAGAGAGTGCATGAGCATGTGGGGTATGGGCAGCGGGAAAGGGAATGAGAGAATCCCCAGGCAGACTTGCTTCTGAGTGTGGAGCCTGATGTAGGGCTCCATTCCAAGACCCTACATCATGACCTGAGATGAAGGCAGACACTTAACTAACTGAGCCACCCAGTGAATGAGAAATTTTTTAAAAGGAATGTAATAATGAAAATTAATATATTTTGTTATAATTGTGTAGCACTTGATAATTCAGAAATCCTAATAGTTTATGATTATTTTAGGAAGAGAGCGTTTTGTGTGTATTACTTAATTTAATCCTCACCATGTCATGAAACATAACTGCTCAGTCTGTTTTAGAAATTGAAGAAATTGAGGGCCTGGAGATGTTAAGTGTCTCATCCTAGTAATGGTTGATGATGCCAGGACTGGAGCCCAGACCTATCTGATCAGATTCTGAATTCTTAGCCATGTGCTTTCATAAGCACCATCATACTGGATTAGGAAAGGCCTGGCATCAGGAGCAGCCACTCCAGCTCCCACAAGATATATTTAAGTGGCCTCCCTCCGTTGCACCTGTCTTCCTCCTGACATACATCCATCTGATCTCTGCTCCCTAGAAACTTGACATCCATGGGTGATAACACAGGCAGTGATGTCTACATTAATTGACGCCCTTGAGATCAATGGACCTCTAAATCTGATCCTGAGCCTTAACAACATTCCCTCTAGTGCTGGCTCAGATCACCCCAAAACTAGACAGAGACATGATATGGTAGTACAGACCAGCAGCACCCCTCTGAATATATCCCCAAGCACCCCAAGGCACTGAGCCACCTGAAGGTGGGCCATGAGCTTGGTATTTGTTTAAAGTCTTGTGCTTGAGTTTACTCCATAATATGATTTCACTTGTTTCATTAAGAAATCGATACTTTAAATTACTTACCAGGTAATTTACTTAGCTTCTACCTTCTGAATCTTTGATAAGAATGGACACCCTGGAAATTTGCACAGTGGTTCATTGGAGGTTTCCTACCATCTTAAGATTTCCTGCTCCCTAAGGGATGCCTGCTATGCTCTGGGAACCAAGGGGAGGGATACATACTTGCTCCAAGAGTAGAACTGGTTACATAGTAAGTTCAGAGCCAAATGGGCAAAAGGTTCCTTTCTTTTCCAACACCTGGGATAATGTTGATAGATTACAATATTAAGTGATTAGTTCCTTCTTTGTATCAATGAAATGTAGAGGATGCAAAAGCTGGGGGCAGGGAAATATGGAATCATAGGCATTTTAATTCTATAGGAATCCCCTATATTTGGGTTAAATAAATTACAATAAAATTGAGGGGGACATCCACATTATTTTTTTTAAAACTTAGAATTGAATGCGGTGCATGGTATAATGTTTGAAATATAGAAAGTGTTTGGTAAATATCTGTTGATTATATTAATAATTCATTGTTTTGAATATGAGTTGGTCATCTGCAAGAGTCTAGCAATAGCTCAGTGTAAGAGAGTAACTTCTTCTGGGTAATGACTGTTTTACAGGAGAATTGATCAGTAATTACATGACATGAAGATTCAGCCCGTGTATTTTCCACCCAGTTCAGGGATACTTGTATCAATGGGAGGCTGGGCCAAGGAGAAAGACAGGGAAAATGTAGCTCAAAGACCTGGGCTGCCGCATGCCCAGAGGCACCAGGAGGAAGCTTTGTCTCTGCTCAGTTACCCCATCTCTGAACTGGGCATAATAATAATTACCAGCTTCACAGGAGGGCAGTGTGGATTAATGAGCTAATCTTGTAAAGTGCTTGACAGGTGAAAAGTTCTTGAGAGGTGCTGTGATTGTGCTCATTAATTTTCGTAGACATTCCAGCAGTGACTCTTCAGCAAGGAGACATAGAATTAATGCAGCAGCTTTGTGGTTAGTGTGCTGTTCACTCAGGAGAGAAGAGCCTTGTGCTGATTTGACCAGTTCCTTCCTTTTGATGCCTGCTGACTGCTTTTTCCCCAGCTCCAGTCTACCCCCACGTGCCTTCCCTGGGTTGTCTTTCCTGACAACTGCTTTGCTGCTGGAATGTCTTAATTAGATTTGAGATTTGCTTATTGTCTTGGTGGGTTCAGGCTGCTGTATAACGAAGTACAATAGACTGGGTGGCTTATAAACATCAGACATTTTATTCAGGAGCCTAGCGGGTTTGTCTGGCAAGGGCCTGCTTCTGGGTTCATAGATGGCGTCTTCTCACTGTGTCCGTACATGGCAGAAGTTGTGAGGGAGCTCTCTGGGGTCTCTTTTGTAAGAGCACTAGTCCCATTCTTGAGGGCTCCACCTTCATCACTGAAGCAGCTCCCAAAGGCCACACCTCCTAATACCATCACTTTGGGGTTTAGGTCTCAACATAAGAATTTTGTGGGGACACAAATGTGCAATCCCTAGTACTTCTCAAGGATAGGCAAGAATCCCATGGAAATTAAGTGTTACATAGTTCTTCTGATGATCCTAAGGGCCTCCTTGAACATTATCCCCATTCTGCCCACACAGAATTCAGGAATGGCATCCAAAGATCCTACCATTGACAATGGCACTTCCTGGTCAGTCCCAGTAGCATCCACCTGGGCAGTGGACACATGACGTGTGGTAGAAGAACAGACTCAGGAAGCTCAGAGACCACTCTGAGCAGGGATGACATTCTGGTGAAGGGTAAAGGAGATTTGCAGGGAACAACCTGGATATTTTGAGGTTCCAAAGCGTGCGGAATAGATCCACTTATTTTTAAAAACTTTTTAAAGTTTGTGAAATGAAGGAAATTGGAAATGATGGGTGATTATGAGCAAGTTGTCCAGTGGCTTCATGAGTGATTTATGTGGGCTGCTTTTGCCTCCTCCTAAACTGGCTGAAGTCGAGGCCATGTGCTCTGTTTCTGGGCAGTGGCCTTGACTCTGCCAAGGAGCAGCTTTGCTCTGATGGGGCTGAGGGGAGGGAACCAAGCTGGGCCATTGGGCTGCTATGCCAGCTCATAAGAGTGGACATCAGTGTCCTGCTTTCTCAAATCAAGTCTATCCAAACTTTATGGCTCTATCTGCTTTAACACTGCCATTAGAAAAGAGCACATGGTCCCCTCTAGGCCATTTATCCTGCAAGGAAATTTCTGAGCAAGGATGGGACAGGGATCCAAGCCAGAGGAATACTGTGCTGGTTTATTTACCCCTCTTGCTGGCTCTGACTGACAGAATGAGAACAGCATGCACTGGATTTGTGGTTTACTTCTTTTATGGCTTGCCCTCTGGTTTTCCTGATGAATTAGAAAGCTATTCAGTATGCTGACTTGTTTAATTAACTTGTAAAAGAAAACGTTCTTTAGGACAGGGTGCTCCTCACCACCATGCGTGCACACCTGAGGTCCTTATTAAAAAACACAGGGGTCTGAGGCCCCAGAAGACCACACGTGGGTTTATGATGTGCTGTCTGCAATTTTTTTCCCCCTCACCGGAGCATTATCATTTGTCTCTCAACCCCTCAAAGAAAGCGAAGAGGCTCATTTCAAATTCCTTCAGTTGCTCACCACCCAGGAGCCTTTTGTGTATTTATAAATCATGAGCTCTGGCAAGGGTCTGAGGAGAATGAGGTGAGGGCAGTTTAGCTCTCTGAGGAAAAGCACTCCCCTCCTGCCCCTTTATTCCTGTCTGACCATGCCAGCAGCCCCATACATACCGCCATTCCAGAGCCTTCTGGATAAACCTCATTATACAAAATATATATACAAAAAATATTCTTAATATTTACACTTAATAATGACCAAGAATTTACACTGTGCCAAGCACCGAAATTTTAACACAACAACTTGATAGAGTATTTTAACCCCATTTTACAGAACTAGAATTCAAAGAATGACATAAATGCCTCAATTTACTTAGTGACCAGGAGAAGAGATAACTGGAGTAGGTAAGTAATGGAAAGCAATTTCTCCACCCAGAGTTCATGGAGAAATTTGGAGAAAGCCATGATTATCTGTTTGTGTTTTGTGGTTCTGTCATATGAAGATGGATTTAAAAATTTTTTATTTATTTATTTATTTGTCAGAGAGAGAGAGTGAGCAGGGGACAGCAGAGGGAGAATCAGGCTCCCTACGGAGTGGAGACCCCAGTTTGGGACTCAACCGCAGGACCCTGGGACCATTACCTGAGCAGAATGCAGATGCTTAACCATCTGAGCCACCTAGGCATCCCGAAGATAGATTTTCCCCCAAAGTCTTTCCACTTGTGAGTCAAAGACTACTCTTAAAAGTCCGGAATTTTGTAGGGGTAGAGAACGTATGTTGAATGATAAAGGAGAAGAGAAAGAGAGAGAAGTAGGGAGTGCGAACACACGGAGATAAAGGTGTCAGGGGAAGAGTGTGAATGGTTGCCTCTCACCAGCTGGATTGGAGCCTTTCAGTTACTTTGCTTTGGATACAAGTGGGCAGAAGAGAACCTGGAAAAATGGGTATTAAAAGATCTTTACTAACTACATTAATGTCGTCAAAGAAGATCTTTCCCGGCTCAGGTTATAGATGAGCACAGACACGTTAAATGACTTACCCAGGGCCACACAACTAACTGTTGGCACTGCCCGATTCGCTCATTACCCAGTACCCAGTACCTGCCGCTGCCCTCCAGGGGGATTGAAGTCTACCAGGTTGAAATGGGACAGGGTGGCATTGCGATGGCATGCTCCCTAGAGGGGAAAATAGCTAGAAAACACAGGTGTCAGGAAGCTGCTTCTCTGACAGCTATTACAGTGATGGACATGGAAGCTTCTATTTGAGTCCCCAAAGGGAAGTCATGGACAGTAGGTCACTTTTCGGTTTAGGACCACCTAGAAGAGGGGATAAGAGGGACACAGTATGACAGTCCATTTTGCAGCAAAATCCACTCTAGGTTGTATGCCATAGGATTGTCTCATCACTTTCCAGCCCACTGATCAGGGAAAAGGATTTGCTCTAAAGTGACTGGAATGTCAGACAGGCACTTCATGGTGCCATGGGAATGTCTGTTCCCTCCAAGCTTCCAGACCTTTTTGTTCCTTTTTGTTTTCCCTCTTCTTCTAAAAGTGAAACTACTAGATGAAGAACAGTATTTAAAAAGAAGTATCTCCTCCCCAGCCTCTGAGATGTGGGAGTCCATGGTGGCAGGGCTGCTGGTGTATACTTTGAAGTGAGAGTGTCTGGGTCTGAATCCTTGCTCTATCTCTTGCCATATGTGCAGCCTAGACTTATTTCTACTTAACTGGTTTACCTCACTTTTCTAGTCTGTAAAATGGACATTAGACTAATACCTACCCCATAGGATTGTTTGTAAAGATTAAACAGGTTAGCAATTATAAAACATTTCAAACTACATGACACATAGCATTGATCGGCCTGTGTATTGGCTAAATAAACAAAAATAATTAAGAACTAGACACCAAACAAATGCAAAGGAGGTGTTAAGAGTCAAATGTGGGTGAAGGTTTCATGTGATTATGCATGGTCTCGGGTTCCCTTAGAAAAATTGAATGTGGCCCACATGTTGGCAAATGCTGTAGCCATGAAGATAAATCCACACTTTTTGACAATTTGAGTGAATGTTCCAAATAACATGGCACAGACCAGCCTCATATTTGTAAGTCTAGGTCACTTCTTTTAGATATCCATAGTATGAAAGCTTGATCTTTCATCAGTTTCATAGCTGGAATTAGCTCCCCTTGATCGTGCCTCCTAGATGTCCTAGGAGCTCCCCTAGAGAAGTGCCTCCCGTGATCTTACAAACCTGTCCATGCCTCCCTGTTCCCATGCATCCGCAGCTGCTGACCTCAGAGCTGCTTGGAGCAGCCTCATTCCTACTCCTCCTACCCTTCTTGAGAAGACAAATCTCCATGCTAAAATTAGTCCATATTCTTAAACCAGGCCTGACAGGTAACAAGTGCCCCCAAAATGCACACTATATTAATACTAAGACCATCATCCCGGGGGGGCCTGGGTGGCTCAGTGGGTTAAGGCCTCTGCCTTTGGCTCAGGTCATGATCCGAGGGTCCTGGGATTGAGCCCCGCATCGGGCTCTCTGCTCAGCCGGCAGCCTGCTTCCTCCTCTCTCTCTGCCTGCCTCTCTGCCTACTTGTGATCTCTGTGTGTCAGGACATATTTATTTTATAAATAAATAAAAAATCTTAAAAAAAAAAAAAGACCATCATCCTTGGCTGCCTCTCAAGCTTCCACTTTACAAAGTGCTTTAGCATAGTTAGTTTCTCTGCAGACCTGGAGAAAATGGATGCTTCCTACACAGAAACTTTTTGTCTTCTGGGTGTGTTATGTCTTGCGTTTTATAAAGTTTTTCTTGAATACTTGGGCCCATTTCTGGCTTAACCCCTCACCAGACTCTCAGTAAGTCTCTCCTGAAAACCTTCTCTAGCTCTTCTTTTCCTGGCCATATGGGCTCAGACTCAATCTAAGAAGTTGGCCATTGTAACAGCCACCATTTACTGAGCTCTTACTCTACACCAGACAGTCTTTTAAGTGCCAGGCAACAGTGATATATTTAATCTTCATAGTAACCCTATCAGGTTGAATTACTAGCATCCGTTTTACATATGATGAAGCTAAAGCCAAGAGCATCACTTTCCCATGGTTACCCAGCTAAGGGATGCGGCAGTGAAAGCTCAAACTGGTAATCCTTTTCTGGATCCCAGTTCCTAACCAGTATACACACTGATGGGGAACAGATGTCATACCTTCACCAAACTCTGGCCCTTCTCTCTTTCCTACTTTGCCCAGTGGCACCAAATTTCCTTCTTCACTTTAGTTCCAATATGAATCTTTCCCTGTATCTCAAATTAATATAAGCATTCACTGGAAAGGGTTTGAGTGGAAGAGTTCGTTACACATTTGGAGTCCCAGCTAGCCAGTAAAACTATCTGTTAATAGAGGCTGGTGTCAGGAAACACAAATAGTTGATTCAAATGGCAGAGGTCTTAATCCCAGAATCCAAAGTTGTGTGAATATGTTTTATATATTATGCTTAAAGACTCTGTCATTTGTTCCATATGTCTCACTGTGCTCATTTAATAATCTTATATTACTTACTGTGTAATTACTACAAATCTATTAGTAAAAACCTGTTTTACTTTTCAGTATCTGTTCTTTTATGTATTGTTTTTTGCTGATGCCTAGATAGACAAGATCAGTAAAGTTTGCTATATTAAAATGTGGTCCACAGATTTTGCATTTCACTTGTTCATTCATTAATTCATCAAATATGTTGTTAGCTCACCATGTGTAAAGAATCCATAAGCAAGCTCATAAGCGAATGTGATTGGGATTAATATTTCCAAATACTTAACCGGGTATATGTTGTTGCCCCCTTAAATCATGATTCCATGTGGCCTCTACTTGCAAGGCTGGATCATGAGGCATATTGTCCTAAGGCAGGAAATATTGGATACTAACTAGAAAAAGAGACCATGGACCACTTTTATGCCTCAAGACCAAGCTCTAGCCTTTGGGTACCATGTGTCTTTTGACTAGATGTCATCTTGTATTAGACTTCTAACCAGGGGTTTAGGCATAATGCTTTGAGAGATCATCTACTTCAACACACTTATTTTACCAGTGAGAAAACTGAAGCATAGAGGGATGAATGAGATACCCAGAAAAGTTAATGGCAGAACCAAACTTGACCCCAGAACTCTACTTGGAATCCAACATTCTGAATGACTTTCTTTGTTAGTTGGGGAAATGTCTAGGTTGTCACCCATATCCATTAGAAAAAATTTTTTAGCATGTTTTTAGGGTCAAGAAAATAGTTTGCTTTGACGAAATCCATGTTTTGTTATTGCTGGGTGGTTCTCTCAAGAACAGAAATGGGAGCACCTGGATGGCTCAGTCTGTTGACCGTCTGTCTTCAGCTCAGGTAGTAATCCCAAAGTCGTGGGACTGAGTCCTGCATTGGGCTGTCTGCTCAGTGGGGAGCCTGCTTCTCCCTTTGCCTGCTGCTCCCTCTGCTTGTGCTGTCTCTCTCTCTCTCTCTGACAAATAAATAAATAAAATCATTTTTTAAAAAAAGTGAAGATTGTGAGCATGGCTGTGAATGTTTTCATCTGTTCTACCAATGAATTGGAGGTAACCAGGAGTGGCCAGTTTGGAGTGCATAAGACCAAGCTGTGTCTTGAATGGTAATCATTCTGGCTTTAGTTCTAATCTTAAAAAATTATACAACGTGGTCATTGAGATGTCAGGCCATGAGAGAAAACCCTCTTCACTTGTGATTTAAATGAGTGTCTAGGACAACTGGTAATCCTTGGATTGGATCGGTATGTGAACACTGAGCCCAAGAGGACATTTCATGCCGTGTGTGTGTTGTTGCAGCTGCTCTACAGCTTGACCCATTGACACAGTCACTGTATGATATCAGTATCTGCAGACCGGACAGTCTCCTTCTGCTAGATGGTCTGCTTTGTGGGAACTTAAACTCCTTTATTAGTTCACTCAAGGATAAATAGATCTCCACTCAAAACTTGGATTACCCTGAAAGCAAATGAGAGTCCATATAGTATAGAAGGGAGGGAGAGCAATATTTGGAAGTTGGGTCATGGCAGGCTGGTCTGGGGCCTTCCATGAACTGCTGAGGTCTACTGCATCTTACCTCCCCTTCACCCATTCCACTGTGTTCCTTATTCTGCATGATGTCAGTGATAATCTGCCCTTTAAGTCTGGGTTAGTTGCCAAGAGGGCCAAACATGGACCTTTCCCCCTCATCCATTGACATAAAGATTAGGTTTTCTTGTTTTTGTTTTTGTTTTCTTGAGAAGCTAGTATTAATGTCCTTAGAGACTTGAGACTCCTGGCAAAAATCTGAGCAGTGTTAGAAAGAGACTGATGCATATATGACAGAATGAGCTAGAACCATATAGCTGGGAGATGGCAATGGGGCAATGTGGTTGTCATCATGGTGTCCATTTTATGAGCCATGTGGAAGATACAGCGCATGGTGACAGTGATCCCTTGGTGACAAGGACCACAGGAAATGAGTAGTCAATAGGGAGGAAGACCAGGGAGACACAATCTACTCTTTGTGTATGTACATTTGCAAAATAAAGCTAGTTCACATATTTCCCATTTTACAAATATTTTCTCTGATTAAAAAATATGTGGTTACAGTTAAAAATGTACATGGGAGTGCCTGGGTGGCTCAGTCATTAGGCATCTGCCTTAGGCTCAATCCCAGGGTCTGGGATTGAGCCTCACATTGGGCCCCTGCTGAGTGGGAAACCTGCTCATCCTGCTCCCATTCCCCCTGCTTGTGTTCCCTCTCTCGCTGTATCTCTATCAAATAAATAAATAAAATATTTAAATTTTAAAAATGTACACAGAGGAAATTATAAAGGGAAAAATTAAAATGACTTCAGGTTGCAACACCTGGAGATATGAAAACTTTAATGATATTGGCAAATGGCTTTTCTGAAAAGTTTTCAATTATATTTCCATTGATTGGTGGAATGTGAATGACCATCTCAGTGTATCAATACCAGCATTAATCATTAAGTTTAAAAATGCCATTTTTATAAATGAGAATTGGCAGGCAAATCATTGTTTTAAATATTATTATTAATATAACTATTGAAAATTTGCATAGTTTCCAGTTGTGCATGGTTTGTTTATACTTTTGACTTTTAAATTCATTTATCTATTCTTATTGATTTGTAAGGTCACTTTATATGCTTTGTACACTAATGGCTATGTGTCCTATTATTGAAAATACTCCCCTCTTATTCTTTGCCCTTTACTTTTCAAAGGGTTACTGAAGTATAGTTAATGTACACTAAACCACACATTTTTAAAAATTTTTTATTTTTATAAACATATAATGTATTTTTATTCCCAGGGGTACAGGTCTGTGAATTGCCAGGTTTACACACTTCACAGCACTCACCATAGCACATACCCTCCCCATGTCCATAACCCCACCACCCTCTCCCTAATCCCCTCCCCCAACCCCCCTCAGTTTGTTTTGTTACATTAAGAGTCTCTTATAGTTTGTCTCCCTCCCGATCCCGTCTTGTTTCATTTATTCTTTTCCTACCTCCCAAACCCCCCACATTGCATCTCTATTTCCTCATAGGGGAGATCACATGATAGTTGTCTTTCTCTGATTGACTTACTTCGCTAAGCATAATACCCTCTAGTTCCACCCACGTCATTGCAAATGGCAAGATTTCATTTCATTTCGTGGCTGCATAGTATTCCATTGTGCATATATACCACATCTTCTTTATCCATTCATCTGTTGGTGGACATCTAGGTTATTTCCATAGTTTGGCTATTGTGGACATTGCTGCTATAAACATTTGGGTGCACGTGCCCCTTGGGTCACTATGTTTATCTTTAGAGTAAATACCCAGTAGTGCAATTGCTGGGTCATAGGGTAGCTCTATTTTCAACTTTTTGAGGAACCTCCATGTTATTTTCCAGAGTGGTTGCACCAGCTTGCATTCCCACCAACAGTATAGGAGGGTTCCCCTTTCTCTGCATCCTCGCCAGCTTCTGTCATTTCCTGACTTGTTAATTTTAGCCATTCTGACTGGTGTGAGGTGGTAAACCACACATATTTAAAGTATACCATCACCACAGTCAAGATAATGGACATATACATCATTCCTAAGAGTTTCCTTATGCCCTTGTAATTCCTCTTTTTTTTTTTTTTAAGATTTTATTTATTTATTTGACAAACAGATCACAAGTAGGTAGAGAGGCAGGCAGAGAGAGAGAGAGGAGGAAGCAGGCTCCCCACTGAACAGAGAGCCTGACTGGGGCTCGATCCCAGGCCCCTGGGATTATGACCTGAGCCGAAGGCAGAGGCTTTAAGCCACTGAGCCAGCCAGGTGCCCCTGCAATTCCTCTTTCAATTCCTTCTCCATGTCCCCAGTAACCTCTGATCTATTCTCTTTCACTGCATCTTGGTTTGCACTATGAATTTTATAAAAATGGAGTCATAAAATATGCCCTTTCCCCCCAGCATCTTGGATTCAGCATAATTATTTGAAATTCGTCTATGCTGTTGGATGTATCAATATTTCATTTGAAATCTTATTGCTGAGTAGTATTTCATTATATAGTTGGTTATACCAAAGTTTGGTTTTTTAAAATCATTTTTTAATTAATATATAATGTATTATTCGCTTCAGGGATACAGGTCTGTGAATCAACAGTCTTACACAATTCACAGCACTCAGCACATACTGTCCCCAGTGTCCATAACCCAGCCACCTTATCCCTTCCACCCCAACCCCCCAGTAACCCTCAGTTTGTTACCTGAGATTAAGAGTCTCATGGTTTTTCTCCCTCCCAATCCCATCTTGTTTCATTTTTTCCCTCCCTTTCCCCCACAACCCCCCACCCTGCCTCTCAAATTCCTCATATTAGAGAGATAATATGATAACTGTCTTTCTCTGATCAACTTATTTCAGTTAGCATAATACCTTCTAGTTCCATCCACATCATTGCAAATGGCAAGATTTTGTGCTTTTTGATTGGTGCATAGTATTCCATTGTGTGTGTGTGTGTGTGTGTGTGTGTGTGTGTGTGTATCACAACTTCTTTATCCATTCATCTGCTGATGGACATCTAGGTTCTTTCCATAGTTTGGTTATTGTGAATATTGCTGCTATAAACATTTGGGTGCACATGCCCCCTAGGATCACTGTGTTTGTATCTTTAGGGTAAATACCCAGTAGTGCAATTGCTCAGTCATAGGGTAGCTCTCTTTTCAACTTTCTGAGGAACGCCCATATTGTTTTCCAGAGTGGCTGCACCAGCTTGCATTCCCACCAACAGCGTAAGAGGGCTCCCCTTTCTCCACATGCTTGCCACTGTTGATAGACACGTGGTTTGCTTCCTGTTTGTAGATATTACAAATAAAGCTACTGTGAACATTTCCTGTTCAAGTTTTTGTGTGAACATAGACTTTCATTTCTCTTAAGTAAATCCTTTGGTACAGAATGACTGGGTCACATGGTGAGTGTAGGTGTAACATTTTAACAAACTGCCAAACTGTTTTCCAAAGTGATTGTAACATTTTACAATTCTTCAGCTATGTAGGAGAATTCTAGTTGCTCCGTGTCACTACCACCACTTGGTATGGGCAGACTTTTAAATTTTAGCAATTCTCGTGAGTGTGTGGTAATATCTGATTGTGATTTTAATTTGCTTTTCCCCCATAAGTAATGAGGCTGAACATCTTTTCATGTGTTTATTAGCATTCTTTTATCTTCCTTGGTGAAATGTCTGGTAAGATGATTTGTGCTTTTTTTTTGTTCTAATATTGAATTTTGAGAGTCCATATGTATTTTAGATAAAGTCCCTTTGTCATATATATTTTGCAAATATTTTCTCCCCACTATGTGCCTGCCTTTTATTTTATAACATGTGTTTTGAAGAGTGTAAGTTTTAAATTTTGATGAAATCATATTAATTTTTTAAATAATCTGTGTTCTTTGTGTCCTACTGTAGAACTCTTTTACAAACCCAAGGTGACTACAATTTTCACCCATGTTTTATTAGAAATGTATTACAGAACATGATCCATTTGAATTAATTTTTGTATATAGTATGAAATAAGTATCAAATTTTATTTATTTTTCAACTTGGATATCCAGTATTTCTAGTACCACTTGTTGAAAAGATTTTCTTTTACCCACTGAAAAAAATTTCCTTTTCCCTGTTGTATAAGGATACCCGTCATATTGGAGTTAGAAGCCCCATATTCCATATGAACTCACTTTAATATAATTAATTGTATCTTCAAAGGCCTTATATCCGAATAAGGTTACATTCTGAGGTGTTGGGTAGACTTACTTTAACTCAGTACCAAATTAATTGGGTACTTTTGCTGAAAATTGTTTGACCATATGTATGATTTATGCTCTATGATTGGGCTCATTGCATTTCACTTCAAAACTCATTGCTGATCTTGAGGTCAGTTTAAATATTAACTTCTGTTTTATTCCAGTTTGTTAAATGATTTAACCTTAAAATCTGGAGTAAATTTTGGAATAGAGTATATGGTTGCACTTTAAGGGTTTTTCCCCCCCAAATAACAAATTTCCTTCCTTCCTTTCTTAGTATTTATTTTGTGTTTTAAACTTCTTTTTTTTTAATTTTTTTTTTAAAGATTTTATTTATCCATTTGACAGAGAGAAATCACAAGTAGTCGGGAGAGGCAGGCAGAGAGAGAGGGGGAAGCAGGCTCCCTGCTGAGCAGAAAGCCCGATGCGGGACTCGATCCCAGGACTCCGAGATCATGACCTGAGCCGAAGGCAGTGGCCCAACCCACCGAGCCACCCAGGCACCCTAAATTTTTATTTTTTTGCCAGTGTTCCTAGATTCATTGTTTATGTACCATTCCCAGTGCTCATGCAATACATGCAATACATGATCTCCTTAATCATGTATTAAGGCTAACTCATCACCCCACCCCCATCTTCTCTAAAACCCTCAGTTTTTCTCTCAGAGTCCACAGTCTCTCACAGTTGTTTCCTCCTCCAATTTCCCTCAATTTACTTTTCTTTTCCTTCTCCTAATGTCCTCCATGTTATTCCTTATGCTCCACAAGAAAGTGAAACCATATGGTAATTGACTTTCTGTGCTTGACTTATTTCACTCAACATAATTTCCTCCATTCCCGTCCATGTTGATACAGAAGTTGGGTATTCATCCTTTCTGATGGCTGTGTAATATTCCTTTGTATATATGGACCATAGCTTCTTTATCCATTCATCTGTTGAAGGGCATCTTGGCTCTTTCCACAGTTTGGTGATTGTTGACATTGCTGCTATGAACATTAGGGTACTGATGGCCCTTCTTTTCACTGCATCTGTATCCTTGGAATAAAAACCCAATAGTGCAATTGCAGGGTCATAGGTTAGCTCTATTTTTAATTTTTAAAGGAATCTCCACACTATTTTCCAAAGTGGCTGCACCAACTTGCATTCCCACCAACAGTGGAAGAGGGTTCCTCTTTCTCCACATCCTCTCTAACATTTGTTGTTTCCTGTCTTGTTAATCTTTGCCATTCTAATTGGTGTAAGGTAGTATATCAGTGTGGTTTTGATTTGAATCTCCCTGATGGCTAATGATGATGAACATTTTTTCTTTGGATAAGTGTCTCTCATGTCTTCTGCCTAATTTTGACATGATTATCTGTTTTTGGGGTGTTGAGTTTGAGGAGTTCTTTATAGATATTGGATATCAGCCCTTTGTCTGTAATGCCTTTTTAAATTCTGAAGATATATATATAATTTCACATGAATGCATATACACAATCACATATACTTTAAAACTAACCATTTTCCACTTGTGGAATAATTCATCTCATACCCTCTTTGTTGCTTTCTTTAAGTTTTTATAAATAAATAAATATATATTTATATACATTTACTTATATATTTGTATATAATAAATTTATAAAATATGGGGTGACTTCTATTACTTTTTTTGAGATTTGTGCTAGTGCTAATCTTATGTTATAATTAGCTTTAATAATATTAGGGAAGATCTCTCACACTTTCATTTTTCTGCAGATTCTTTATGATAAACTTCAAAATAATTAAAAAATTTTTAATGTCCATTCAGTTTCTGCTGGACTAACATTGTACCAAAGAATGATTTTGAGGAGAACTGTCACTTTTTCAATTTTAGTCATGCTATGGAGAAATATGCTTTATTTTATTTAAGTCTTTCCTGTTTTTGGTTAAAGCTTCATCATGTGGGTTTCTAACACACAGCTCTTATTAGCATCATTCCTGGATATTTTCTACTTATTGCCTTCTATTATATATGGAGTCATTACTTTTCTTACTGTATTTTTCTAACCAGTTTCTGCTGATATATAGGCACATAAATGCTTTTGACAAATTTATATTTAATCTGGTTGCTTACTAAAGCTGCTTGTATTAATCCTGTAATTTTAAAAATTACTTTCATCTCTTTTTGGCCTCCAAAATGTGAACTCTATTTTTTTAAAATTTTGGCCCCTTTGATGATCATTTTCTAATGGGTGGATTAATTTCCTTTTAAGACCTGCAGTTTGAAGGCAGGACACTCTCCCAGTGTTTGGAGAATGTTGTTCTACCGGTTTGCTTGTGTCCTGTCTTTGCTGCTTTGTTCCCTGAAATTCTCAACATTGTGGTGCATTAAAATGTACGATTTCCAGTAAACAGTACTACCAAGGCTCTTGTGTCCTTCTCTATATGTCCTTTTGGACATCAGACTTTGATACAGTGTCCCAATACCAGTTTCTATGCCTTATGTGTTTTCCTGAGAGCTACTCTGTCCAGTCACATGGAGGAGAACTGGTATGGGCAGAATTATGGCTACCTTAGAAAGTAGCAATTAGACTGTAGAGGAGAATGCTCAGCTTTCAGCTTATTGCAGATTTATAAACAGAGAAGGCATACAATGGGAGAAGTAGGAATGGTTTTCCTCCCAATTTCAAAAGGATGGCTTGGTTCATTTGGTACCATTTCCATATGCTTTGCAGATAATAAAAATCTTTCCTAGATTTTAGCAACAAATTGATGGCCACTTCTAATTTTGAAATGGTTGTAAGTTCTTAAGTTCTTCTCCTACACATAGATATTTCAGCGGAAAGCTGTTGGAGCTTGCTTCTTGGGCTATAAGCCAGATGCCATTCTTAATAGGGAGGTAAGAAGTTTGGAGGCAAATGAAGTAAGACTTTGGAGACTAGTGTTCTATAGATGGGGATCTTTCATTAAGAAGCCTTCATAGAGGGACGCCAGCTGCCTTCAGCTCAGGTCATCATACCAGCGTCATGGGATCGAGTCCCACATCGGGCTCCTTGCTCCGCAGGGAGCCTGCTTCTCCCTCTGACTCTGCCTGCTACTCTGTTTGCCTGTGCTTGCTCTCACTCGCTCTCTCTCTGACAAATAAATAAATAAAATCTTTAAAAAAAAAAAAAAAAAGAAGCCTTCATAGAAAATGGAGAGTTTTCTCAAACATTTATACAAGCCCTTCCTCATGAACCTGCCCTTCCCCTTAAAGTCTAGGCTGCCATTCCTATAAATTTATTCAACATTGTGGAAAAAATACAAATCACAAAGCATTTATTTGACAGCAAGTGTCAGACAAAGAAGGTGACAAGAACCCTCATATCCTGATAAAGGTAGTAGGCATGTCGACAGGAAAACAAGGGACTGAAATTAGTCCTTCTACCATAGCTAGAACCCAAGCCTATATATGAGAAGGCAGAATTGAGAGGGTGAGGGAGTCAGGATTTCTTTGGTGAGAGTTGTCAGGTTGTCTAGTGTTTTACCTCCTGAGAGGATTGTCCTCCTTCCACCCTAGACCAAGTAAAGGGAACTTCCAAAGAGTCACTTATAAAGAGCAGGATTATCTTCCTAGGAAGAAACTGACATGTCATCCTGATTAAATGCATTCAGAACTGGAAAAACTTATACGTGCACGCAGGGTGTATATGATGAGTTTCTGGAAAAAAATTGACTTTGGTTCCCTGGAGTCAGAGTAGGAGAAAAGTCACATGTTGTTGCATGGATTTTCTTGGAAGAAAGTCTAATGGTGAAATTCTAGTTGGAGCTCAATGAAGGTCTGACTGGTGGAAATGGTTTCACCAGCATTTAGGGACAGACACTAGGTCTTCTCTTGAATCATTGGGTGTTACAGAAGCCAACAGAGGAGCCTAGTTATGAGAGGTTAATGAGAAAGTGCATTGCCTTAGGAGGGAAAGTATAAGCTGAAGGTGTCTGAAATGGGCTGTCTCAAACAGACCCAGAAAAGCACTTGGTGAAAGAGAAGGAGTTGGCATTTGGGCAGCTGCCCCAGAGGACACGTAACTAAATTACATTACCAGTCAAGTAAGATTTTGCTCACTCACCATTGGTCCTACAGAGAGCAGAGGGAACAAAGGCTAAACAATGAGCAGAGTGGTAAAGAGAAGACCAAGATGCTGGAAGAGTGAACAGACTAAATTCTCTTTCCCCTTGTGCAGATCAGGGTTGTTCATAATGTTTATTCTGAGCTGGAAAAAGAAAGAAGCTTTAAATTGGATGAGAGACTGAAGTGCTTATTTCTATTGGAACTTCAGTTTTGGGTGTCTTAATGATGTTCTTCTGAAAGGATGAGCAAAGCTGCAGATCTGTTCAGTCCTAGGAAAGAGAAATTAGACAGAATGTTTTAGAAGAAGTGGTTTTCAAAAAGAACTGTTTTCTGATTTTTCACCCTATGAATGCAGTCCATTCTCTATGTTGATTATACTTGTACAAAAACCTATATGAAAAGGTAAAGTCATGTTGGAATTCTTTGCCAAATTGTTGATAAAATATTGGGGTAGAACCAGGTTTCTTAAATTCTTAGAAGAGATGCCCACTATTTATCTTGAATGTTCCTTGCTGTCATGTTTTGCAGGAATGATTAATAATAATGTCAACACAGTTTCTCAGGGGTGACAAGAGTATAGAAAAAGACAATGAAAAATTCTTAACATGATCAAAATCTCTGCTCTAATAAAAGAAAATATAGCTGTGTCTTTTAGAAATAAATGTATCTTTTCTTGGTCCGTAAATGTTGTCAAAGGAATCTATTTGACTTAGAGCTTTTCAGATTTATATTTGGTTTTAATAAAAATTATGGATAGTAAAATATTAATAAGGTTAGAATCCATGAGTCTACACTGATACAAATGAATTAATAAATAAATGAGGAAAGAGGAAAAGGATTTTCCTTATAGTATAATGTTAGCTAAAAATATAAAATAAATTATGGAATTAGAAAAACACCATTTGCCAACTAGGATAGTGGTAATTGGTTTTAGCACAGTGAGTCAAAGTTCGAGGAATGAAAGGGTATTTACATAGTCTCAAATTTTATCCTCCACAAGCTACTTTTTGTTACAAAAAATAAAATAGTAACATTAGAGTTACTTGTAGACATATTTACCAGTGATCAAAGCTAACATTTTCAGAAATGGCACCGATCAACAGAATGTGCTGCCTGATTCATGCAGTTACAACTCAGCATCATTTATAGTGTATTCCTCCCAAAAGGTGTAACTTGAATCCCATTATAAGGAAACATTGGACAAACTGAAACTGAGGAATGTTCTCCAAAATAACTAGCCTCTATTTTTCAAAAATATTAGTATCAAAAAATACAAAAACCAAAAGAGAAACTGTTACTGATTATGGAGACTAAAGAGACATGACAGCTGAATACAGTACAAGATTTTAGATCTTCTTTTGCTCTCAAGGACATTGTTGGGACAATAGAAAAAAAAATCTCAAGAACTATAGAGTAGATAACAATGTTGCTTCAATGTTGATTTCTCCATTTTAATGATTTCTTGTGGTTATGTAAAAAAATTTTCTTGTTTTTTGAAAAGACACACTAGAGTATCTAGGGATTACTTTTAAATAGGTCTGGAAAAATATAAAAGAGAGAGAAGGCTAAAGCATAAAGCAAATAGAACAAATTGTTTAACATCTAAGGACTCTAGAGGAGTGTCTGATCATTCTTTTTTTTATTTTTGAAGTTTTAATGTAAATCTGATTTTGTAAAAATAAAATGTAAACAATAAAAATTTAAAAATACAGGGTATATACTGATGTCTCTTTTATTCTCATGTTTTAGTAGTTATAATAACAGGCATGTATATGCAATTACTCTTTCTAGGCACAGATATAAGACACACACACACACACACACACACATTCCTTTGAATTTTATCCTATGCGCTAAGTGGTATTATTATTATTCCCATTTCATACCAGGAGACTAAGGAAGAGTGAGGTTAAATAATTTGACTGTAGTTACATGCTTGTAAATGGTGGAGCTGGGGTATGAACTCCTAGGTATATGGATCCAGAGTCCATGTAAGGACTGAGTGAATCAGATAGACTTCTTATTTTAAAACCATGTTAGTTATGTAGATAGCTAATCCATGTAACACACTACTCCAAAATTTAGTGGCTTAAAAAAAAGAGACATTTAATATCTCACAATTTCTGTTGGTTGGAAGGTTGGGTGAAGCTCATCTAGATGCCTCTGGTTCAGGATTTCTCAAGAGATTGCACTGTTGGCTGGAGCTGTGCTCTCATCTGAAGGTTTGATTGGGGGATATTTGCTTTCAAGCCCACTCACTTGGCTGTTGGCAGCCCAACTTGGTGAGGCAGACCCTGGGTCCCTCACCACATGGGCTTCGATAGAACTTCCTTCTGACATGACAGGTGTATTTCCCCAGAGTAAGGAGAGAGAGAGAGAACAAGAGAAAGAGAGGATGCTCAAGATAGAAGCCACAACTTTATTATAATTGAATCTCAGAAGTGATATGCCATCACTTCCTCTGTATTCTGTTCATTAGAAACAAATCAGTAAGTCCACCCCACTCTTAGGGAGCAGGGGTTATACTAAGGAGTAAATCCCAAGAGGTAAGGATCACTCATGGCCATCTTAGATGCTGCCTTTCAAGGTTTACATATTAGCTGTATATATGTGGGTGTTCTTGGTTTTGTTTTTTGTTTTTGTCTGTTCTCATTGTTCTCTTGAAAGAGCCAGAAATCATGTGGCAGAGTATGGAATGGTAGCTTTCTAAGAGACAGCCTTGCCTCTACCTGGCAATAAATACAAATTAGACTCCTGTTACCTTTTTCAATCCAGTACCATTAGCTCTCCAGGTACTGGACAATACTCTGAGATACCAGCAAGTGACTGGCTGTGAATATTGGACCTCCCCCAGAGAGTGCTCATTCCTGTTCTGCTCACTGTGTCCATGTCTTCATCAGCATGTCTTTGCTGGATTAGTGGGCTCCCCAAGGGTAGGGAATGTGCCATTATTCCTAAATCTGTTACTTCCCACCTAGTACAACCCTGAGCCAAGGACTGGGTTAAAAGAGCACTAGCTAATTCTCTAGGAGAGCTCACTTGATTTTTGGCCACAACAGAGGGTCTGACATATGGCCAAATGGTTTGTACATTTAGTTGACTCTGTAAGACAAGCTATTACACCTGTGCAGTTGTAATAGAGAGACTAAACAGATTCTGGGCTGGATAATTTGCCAGGATTACAAACTTAATCTTTTCCCCTTAGTTGGAAAATCCTTTTGCAGGGCAATACTTTTGTGGAAGTAGAATAGACAACAGTTTATGAAATCAGACACCATTTTCACCCAGGTATTTTCCCTGTCACTCCATGTGGCGCATTTCCTCTTTCTCTTCCACCTAACTCTCACTATTGGACTTTTTTTTTTAGAAGAGGTATATTTTTTGGAAGGTAGGAGACAGAAAAATACAAATAAGAGAATAACCATCCCATTTAATTCCATCACCCAGGGATTAACCAAGTTAACATGTTCTTCCTCCCAGTCTTCTTTGATGTATAGATGCTGTTAAGAAAGTGAAACTAGAATCCTATTACACAACTTCTCATTTTTTTCCCCTTAATATTTCATGAACATTAAACACGGCTGCTTAGCATTCTACTGTGAGCATATAGTTTGACACATCCCTCATTGTGGATGTTTAGTGTGTTTTCCCTTAAAAATAATGCTATCATGAATATCCTTAGGCTAAATCACTGTGCACCGTTCCAATTATTTCCTTCAGTTAAATTCCTGTAAGTGAAATAATGGAATCAGAGGCAGGAGTGAGAATTGTCATGGATTCTGAGAGCCTCAGGGAACTTCTAGAAAGGGAATTGGCTACAGAAAATTGGCATGGGTCAGAGGCCATACTGCGAGACTACAGGCAGTGCAGTTGGTGTTTCAACACATGGCCTCCTGGCCAGCAGTCCTAGGCAGGCCTTTAAACACTGTTATTTAAATACTAGGTCTTTGAATTTAGCAAAGTTACTTCAACTTCTGAACCTCGGTTTCGCGATCTGTAAAATGGGGTTAATGATGTCATGTAAAAATTGGAACATGGGTACAAGGTCTTTTACCAAAATCATCCCTTAGAAAATAAGGCATATTCAAAATTGGAATCTGTACAAAATGTTTCAAATTTTGGGATGCTGTCTTGTTTAACTGAAAAAAAAAAAAGTGTTGTTTAGAGAAAATACATTGGTCTGGAATGAGTTCAATCAGTGCTGGTTTGGGATGCTTGCAGAGGCTGCCCAATAGAATCAGAATAGAACACAGATTTAGCAATTGTTTCTGGGAATGTGATCTCCTGAATGCGAATATTGGATCCATTGTAAACAGACCTTCTCAGGATTCCTTTAAAAGGCAGTGTGGTAAATGGTTACATTGTGGAGCTCATCAGTATACACCTGTAGTTTGACGGAACAACTACCCTAATGTTATATTAGTGAGTATTCGTGGCTTGGGATAAAAATTTCCAGTGACAGTGTGCTGCATCTCAAACAACTGAGATGGAAATGAAGATGAATGTGTCCTGGAAAAGATGAATTAACTGACTCCGAATTTGGCTCTAGAGAAAAAGAACACATCAGTGAGTAAAACTGTGTAATGATCTGTTAAGACCGGAAAAAAGCAGTACTTCCACATTAATGTATAATTTAAATAGTTTGTGGTTTTAAATATGTATGTGCAACTGAATTAATAAATTAAATTTTATAAGTCATATTTATTTCAGTTCTAGCCCTAAGAGTTTATATAATTAACTGGATAAAAAGTGGTATTTGGAGGGCATTTTCATTGAGTAAGATGGGTCTCCTTACATCTGGGCAGTTACACTGGTGATCTAACTGATAATGTAGTGTGAGAATACAAATGTGATTTTTATGAGGTGCTTGGCCCTCTGCCTAGCACATAGTACATGTTCAATTAATGCTATCTCATGTTATGTGGAGTGTTCAGACAGCAGATGTGAACTCTGATGAGTACCCATTAGGGTGGTGGGAGTGGGAAGAACAGGAGACAAACTTTACTTATTTTATCATTTGGTTTAAAGTAGGGTTTTACCATGTATCATGTACAGTTCACCACGTACCATGTACCATGTACAGTCTGTTTCCAAAAATGATTTTTTTTTAACTCATGAAATGATATTTCATATGAGGGCCCAAGAGAGCTTTCTGACTCTTGCACAACGTTTGGAAGCTTTTTAAGAATTACAACCAAGCTATTCTATTTCCTCACAACAAATATAAGCATGGAGTGGGGGTTGGGCTTCAGTGCAAGGGTGAGACTATCATTCTGAGCAGGTCCCGTGCTCCATGAGGCCTTCTGCTCCCTGTCCTTGCCTTTCTTTGAATCTCCTTAAATGGGACTGATTTCACAAGGTGCTCTGAAAGGAGAGAATAAATGTGTCTTTCATACCAGTGAGAGAGAGAGAGAGAGAAAGGGAGAGAGAGAGAGAAAGGGAAGCAGGGAGGGAGGGTAGGAGAAGGCCATCTGCATATTAATTAGCTAGTTTGGCAGAAAAAAGAAATGGCAAGAATTTTAATGTGATCTTATTTCTTTTGACAGCTGCTATGAGCTGAATTTTCAATTTGCTATTGTTTGGGGCACTGTGTAAATGTCTATATTCCAGGGACCTGAGGCCTGAATCCTGTTCTTCAGGAGAAAGTGCCATTGCGGGGAGCCATTGGGGAGATAACTGAGCGTCCTTCTGAAGTTCTCTCTAGCTGTCTGGATAGCACACTGGTTTCCACCAGAGAATGGTTCTCCAGTCTCCCTCTGGACTTTTTGGGTCATTAGAACCTCTGTGTAGCTGCAGTTTCTGTATGTGGATGACAGAGGCAATCAGCTGTTTATATCACTCCCCAGGTCACACTGGTGCACACATTGATGGAGCTGTATAAAAAAAGAAGTGGAAAAGTGCCATCACTGTCAGATCATTAGGAAAAGCCTCCACTGAAGTTTCTAAGGCTGCAAATCCTTCTCAAGTCTTCCCAGTCCCTCCAGTTGTGCTTACATGCCTGTGACCCATCTCCTTTCCATGCCCCTCTGCCTGGATGTCATCCTCCCTTCCTTGGTTCTTCTACAAGGTTTTAGTCCCTTGCTGTCATCACATTTTCTTTCTTCTCTATGGCCCTGGAGGAGGGTTCTTACCCCCCTTTTTTCACTTTTGTCACCGTATTGTTCTTTGAGAAGAGTGTTCAATGTTTTTGTCTAGTGGACCTTGTGTTTTGTCAAAGCAACTTAATTACTTATGGCTCAGTGGGATAACGGGTGTGTGTGTGTGTGTGTGTGTGTGTGTGTGTGCATGTGTGTGTGTGTAGGTGTGTGTGGTGTGTCTTGTTTCTGAAACAGCACTTCTTAGGTCCACGTGGGCACTTGGAAAGTATTTTCCTAATACTACTAATACTAGGTTTGTGTTAGGCTGTGATATAAAGTTTCTTCCAGGTAAGTTGAGTCTGCTTCCATTTCTGTGTAACACCCCTAAATTGAAGACTTACATCTCTGATTAGACCTGAGAAAACTTTGATGATTTAACAAGAAACCAAGCATTGGTCTACAGTTTCTCCAAGAGGTACCCCTGAACCTTGGACTCTGGGAGTTGGGGAGCTGAGCTGGGGAAGCTCCTGGGAGAGCCCTTGAAGCCCTCCTCTTCTCCTCAGTTCATAGGATGATTACAGCAAAGGCAGATGAGAGAGAGGGGGTCCTCTTTAAGCCTCAGGGCAAAGCCAGCTTTGGCTGTCCAGAATTCCTATCTAATGAGGGCTTCAAAGTTCCTCTGGCCTTGGCAACCAGCAGGGGCTTGTATAGCTTGCAAGGATTGCCATAACAAAGAACCATAGACTGGGGGGTGGTGCTCAAAAAACAGAAATTTAGTTTTTCACAGTTCTGCAGGCCAGGAGTCCAAGATCAAGATTTCAGCAGGGTTGGCTTCTTCTGAGTTGTCTCTCCTTGACTTATAGATGACCCGTCTTCTCCCTGTGTCTGTCTCTCTGGTCTGTCCTGATCTTCCCTTTTTATAAGGACACCAGTCATATTGAATTGTGGCCTGCCCTAATGACCTCATTTAACTTGATTACTCTGTAAAGACTCTATTTCCAAAAAGAGTCACTTTCTGAAGTACTGGGGGTTTAGGACTACAATATCTATGGTATATGAATTTGGGGAGGGGGATACAATTCAGCCCATAGCAGAATTCAAGCAGCTTCTGGAAAGCACTTACCTTTCTTCTAATGCCAAAAGTACTGATTCAGATCGTCTTCTCCACATTTCTCCCTGGCTGTTTTATATGTAGGAACTAATTTTCTCTATACAGCAATCCCTTGGGGTATATATTCCTTTTGCCCCCATTTCACACATGGGAAAACCAGAGAAGAAAGACAACCTGTTTCAGAGTTAGTACTGGTTCTAACTCCAATGCCCAAGCTCTTGTCCCTGGTCTGATCTGCCTCTATGTGGCCTCCCACCCTCTTCCAGCGCCACTACTTCTGACACTGGGACCCTAAGAAAGGCTCATGACTTTATTTCTTCCTCAGTACCCAAGCTAAATTCTGGTTGTGTATCATCTATGATAAACTTGTCATGAAAATGAGCACGGGGGTTATTATTGTCCCCATTTTACACATTGGGAACTAGGATGTTGAGAAGTTTTTTTTTTTTTTCAAGATTCTAGAGTTAAGGGATTTAAGAACTCAGAAGGTCTCTGCCTACCAAAGATTGTTCTTTTGGGAAGGTGGTACTTATTTAGATGTTAATAAAGTGAGGAAGAGAAATCCTCCTTTTTATCTTGAGGATAAGGAACATGATAGCCATATAGAGGTGACAGAAAATGGCTCAGTGGTCAAATGAGATATGAATGTTGAAGGAACATTAGATTACAGTGAAGGAAAGCAGGTTTTGGAGTTTTAATCGTAAGTCTGCCTTACTGGTTGTGATGTTTTAGCCTCAGTTGCTTCATCTGAAATATGTATGTAATTTCTCCTTGCATGGTCATTGTAGAATTTTAGATTATATAATGCAAAGTGCTTGATTCAGTGTCAGACTGTTTGTTTGTTTCGTTTTATAGCAAAAATAGGCTAGGCTAAATAAACTGCAGTAACAAATTCCTCCCCTTTTTAATGGTTTATAGCTGGAAATATTTAATCTCAGATAGCGTGTTTACCCATGACTTCTCACTCTGATGGGAGAGCCGCCATCACAAGCTCTGACGGTCACCACAGATCTCCAGAGAATCTTGCACCAGCAATTAAATGCTTCATTTTGGAAGTGACACATGTCACTTCTGCTTACAGCTCATCAACTGGACCTACTGACATCACTCCACCTAATCTGCTCTGATGTGCAAACCTTCCAGTGCCTGATGGGGGAAGCCAGAGATAGCTGGTGAAGAAGTAATGACATTTCATCAGTTTAGAGTAGGCGCTCAGTAAATGATACCAGCATTCTTATGACCTTCCTGCCTTTTCTGAAAGTGACTGAAATTTGTCTCATTTGCTCTCTTT
Source organism: Mustela nigripes (assembly GCF_022355385.1). Taxonomy (NCBI): domain Eukaryota; kingdom Metazoa; phylum Chordata; class Mammalia; order Carnivora; family Mustelidae; genus Mustela; species Mustela nigripes. Next base: position 135,159,702 of record NC_081562.1, read on the forward strand.
CAAGCAAGACTTAATTAATCCTAATTAAGTGTACTAACTGATTTAGTCCGATGTCCTCTTGCCCCCTCATGCTTGCAGAAAATTATCTATGAATATCCTGAGCTGTCATGGTGGAACTGTGTAGGTTCATTTATAGAAAGAAGGCATTTTGATGTTATGCAGAAAACAAGAATTTATGTGGAATTTGGTCAGTGTTTGTGTGTCTCAGGCAGGGGGTGAAGTTCAGAGGTAGTCATTTTTATTTGAACTATACAGCTGAGGGCCACACTACTTTTTGTCACTGACCTGATTATACTTAGATTGCAGTCCCAGTACTGACTTTTCCCTTCCCCCCTTTTTAAAAAAAATTGTGGTAAAATGCTCATTATGGGCAATTTACCATTTTAACCATTTTTAGGCAATAGTTTAGTGCATTAATTACATTCACACTGCTGTGCAACCATCACCACCATCCCTCTTGTAGGGAAGGAAATTTTTTTCCTTTTCCTGTTCTAGGTTCTTTGGTTTAATAATCAAATCGACATAAGACTCATTAACGCAGAAAAACAGTCTCATGCTTATGAGAGCCCAATAAAAATAGGAGACTCAAAGGGCAGCTAGGTGATTGAGTCTCCTACAACATTCTGAGCCAGGGAAACAGGTAGGATTCTGGGGATACAAAGGGGAGGAAGGCCTTTCACGGGAAGGCAGAGGAGATGTTTGGAAATCAAAGGATGCCCTGTTATGCAGATAAGGTTCTTACCTTTCCCTGATAATAACTCCCTTCCAGGTACGCCACCTTTCTAATGTAAATTGAGGCATTTGAAGGGGGAAGAAAAGAGCTTTTCCTGAATCTGCTGGGGTTTGGTTGCTTTTAGCTCAAAACAGTCCTCCTGCCAAAGTGGCAGTCCCATCTTTGAAACTTAAAATAAGAAATTTCATAATCCAGAATTTTAAGTTGATCTATTGCTCTATATCTTATTAAAGTAGTCTCAGTCTTGAGAAGTGCTCCACTCAATTACACAGTTGTGTCTCATTTCAAGAAGCACTGATGTAGCTGAAATCTCAAATTTAGGCCTGTATCGTGCCAGCTGTCAGGTATTTAATAAGAGGCTTGTCTATAGAAACGAAAGAAGAACAAAGTCTTGAGTCCCAAGAGCTGCCAGTTGAGATTTCTTGATGTCGGGCTTGAAGCATGTTTAGATGGAGTGAGGGCAGGCAGTGGCAATCTGACAGATTTTCCTGGTTTGCAGTTTGCATGTCTCTGATGTTGTCTTTGGGGGAACCAGTAGAGCGGTGTGTACAGAAGCGGACATGCAGAAGCTTGGCTTAAATGAGGAATTGTGGCTTCCGATTTCTGTCAACATTATACCCAGTCATTTAGCTTTCATTTGCAAGGCTTCAGGCAAAAAGTAGTTTTAGTTGTCAGTGATTCCAAGTCAAAGGATGAGAGAAAATTTTAAGTGTTAGCTTGGAGATTTGTAGCCAGATGAGGAAACTAGAAGAATTTAGCATCTGTAAGGTTTTCCGACGAAATAAACACACCAGGCGAAGTGGGTGTAAGGCAAGGTTTATTAAAGGTTCTCTTCGGTGAAGTTTCAGGGCCCAAGTGAAGGGGAGCCGAGAAAGTTGCACCGGGAGGAGGTGGGCACCCTCGGCCGAGGTTCCGCAACTCTGGAAAGCAGAGTGGGGGAAGTCGCGCCCAAGGCAGGGAGGAGGGGGCTTTTAAGGGGTCTTGGGGAAAGCTCAGGGGTCTTTTGGCAAGTTTCCCTTATTTGGATATCCCGCCTGCTCATCGGGATCCCATTGGTCCACAGGAGCCCGGGGAGGGGGTCTCAGATTCTTGCTTGGGCCTTTGTTCTCCTGTCCGAGCTCAGGTCTTGTGGCAGGAACTTTCGCCATCTTTGGTAGCCCTTCCTGCCAGCCCAACAGCATCCAGTCCAGTTCACAGGTAAATGGTGTTGGGTCCCTAATGTTGGGTCCATGGTCAAAGGAGCGAGACTGATACAAAGCAAAGGTCAAGCAAAGCTTTATTTCACGCCAACCATCAAGAATCAAACCAACCATCAAACAGACTGGTTGGGGCCACCCCTTACAGAGAGGACGACCCCTCCCTGCCTCACAGACTAACTATTACAGAGCAAAGGCCATGTGGTTGAGCCTGGCCACAGACCGGTGGCCAGTTGAACTATAATTCACCCCATAGTAGACATTTGCACTAACCTATCACCTTGGTGAGAATTGGCCCCCAAAAGGCGGGGCCCACACTCCTTGGTAGCTAGGGAGACAGTATGCGTGGTTTACTGATTGGATGTCTCCACCTGACCGGACTCATCCCCGCATTCCGGCTGTTATCTCTACCTGACCTGACCTACCCTTGTATTTGGGCTTTGTTACCTGGGAGTGGTTTCCTGGGCTTGCTTTTAATAAATTTCCCCTGGGCCGGGGGGGACAGGGTCAATTTAAGTTTTACTGCGTAAACAACAAAATGGCTGTTCAACCGAGGTGGGGCCGCTCTGGCTAAATAGGCCCATACAATGGCAAAATCTCAAAGACAATTAACAGAACTTGAGTCAGTGTCCATAAGTGTGTATTATTGTTGCTGTTGACACCTAGTTTCTCTCTCTCTACAGTCACCCTCATTCCTATCAGAGACAGCAGAATTAAAACTAATTTGTTTACAAAGTAAGCCTTATTTTAGTAAATTTGGCTTGATTTTTATTTATGTTAGTGCAGCAAGAAAAGTGATTGATCATCTAAGCTCTTTTTTTTTTTTTTAAGATTTTATTTATTTATTTGAGAGAAAGAATGATAGAGAGCGAGGGCTGGGGGGAGCAGAGGAAGAGGGACAAGCAGACTCTGTGTTGAGCTAGGAGCCCAGTGCGAAGCTCCATCTTAATTCCTTGAGATCATGACCTGAGCAGAAACCAAGAATCGGCCACTTAACTGGATGAGCCACCCAGGCACACCCAATTATTATAAATCTGCTTTGCTCAAACTTTTCATAAGGAATCACAAATTGAACTTTTAAAAGTCTCTTGAGGCTAGGAAGCCAAGCCAAAGATTTGCCATCAGACTTTCCCTGTAGTACTATAGATTTGGGTGAATTCCTCGTTTCTCCAGGTCCCCCTGAGGTGTCTACATCTGCCAGGAAGTTGTCATTCTTACCTTACTCACCTGGTTAGGCTGATAGGAATCCTATGAGCAAGGTACTAGGCTTTTATTCTAAGAGAATTTATTAGCTCTAAAAAGTTAATCTTAAAGCTGACTGGCATATCTGATTTTATGCACATCATTATCAAATATGGCATTCCAGTCATATTACAACAGTGATAATTTAACCAGTATTTCAAGTTGTGTCCCATTAAAAAGGAGAACAGATTCTTACTGAATTTATGCAAATAAAAATGTATGGAAATAAGACTATACACTCACTAAGAGTTTCCCAAATCTGACAGGATAAGGTAGGGAGAAAAATTGTTTCATCCTTGTTCACATAAACACACTTCACCAAATTATTTTAAGTCATAATTAGCTTCAGAAAAAAGAGAAAAAGTTTCCTTAAATCTGGAAAAACAAAACATTAAAGAACTAGCAATGTTTCAAACACAAAGTCAGAAAAATTACAGTCATCATAGTTCATTTGGTCCCATTTAATTAATTCTTACTGATCTTTTGTTAACATCTTTGTGAATCTACTTTTTTTATGAGAGTTTCATAAATTTTTTTTTTTTTTTAGATTTTATTTATTTATTTGTCATAGAGAGAGAAGCGAGAGCGAGCACAGGCAGACAGAGTGGCAGGCAGAGTCAGAGGGAGAAGCAGGCTCCCCGCAGAGCAAGGAGCCCGATGTGGGACTTGATCCCATGACGCTGGAATCATGACCTGAGCCGAAGGCAGCTGCCCAAACAACTGAGCTACCCAGGCATCCCCCCCCCCTTTTTTTTTTTTTTTTAAGATTTTATTTCAAGGAATGGCTTCTTGGTCCTAAAGAAGGAGAGTTTGAAAATCTACATTAAAAAAAAAACATTGAGTAAATATCAAGTTTTCTCCAAGATGGATTTTTGGGAGGAATATTTGCCTATTATCAGAGCTCTAGAATTATTTAAATCTTTTTTTTTTTTTAATTTTTAAAGATTTTATTTATTCATTTGACAGAGAGAAATCACAAGTAGATGGAGAGGCAGGCAGAGAGAGAGAGAGAGGGAAGCAGGTTCCCTGCTGAGCAGAGAGCCCAATGCGGAACTCGATCCCAGGACCCTGAGATCATGACCTGAGCCAAAGGCAGCAGCTTAACCCACTGAGCCACCCAGGCGCCCCATAGAATTATTTAAATCTTTCCTCTTTCTTAAGTTCAGGATAATTCTGTTTTTAATATCTCCAAATTGACAAGTGTTTTCAGATGAATAGGTGAGGTTACAGGATTGGTGAAGAGATGGGATTTGAATTGCTTCTAGAGTCATATTTCTGGTTTTGTAGAAATTGGTTGCTTCCAGTTTCCCCCAAAATTGAGTTGTTGGCTGAATGATATCAGAAGGCTGACTGTACCATCCAACAACATTTTCTTTAATTTGGTTCTTTATCTCAGGAAGATTTCCAACAAGGATAGAAATCAAAAGATTTTTTATATTTCTAGCACTTTAAGATTTAATGCATTATGTTTTTAAAGTATGTATAAAATGTTTAACAAAAGTCTTTTTTCTGAATGTACATTGCAACATTGTTCTAGTTCACCTTAGCAGGGGGGATTCTCTGCCTCTGCTTCTATTGGCCCGGATAAAAGTCTCCAGCTGAGCTATTTCCTAGCCCTTTGTATGAGGGCCTGGGAAAAATTATGGCCATCTGTTTTCTCAGTGAGGTGGTTTCTTTTGGGGGTCCATCTGGCTTACCTGATAACTACTATATATTCATGGATGGGAAGAACACCTCTTAACAGCTGGTCTAGGTCCCTCTGAGTTGGGGTTGTGAATGATCACTAATCATTTTAACTTCAGTCTAAATTTGGTAGGATCTTCTGAAAGTGGAAGTAAAAGGACTTTATAATTTACAAAATCTGCTGCTGTCTAAGAGACATGCATTCATTGCAGTGGGGATCTAAAACATCTGCAAATGACATTGTATGGAAAGGCCTAAAGCTGTCAGAGCCTGATTACAGAGTGGGAGGGTTATAAGGAATAGTAAAAAAAAGCCCTACCACTTGTCTTGGGTGTTTCTGCTAAATTAACTTCCTGACTTTCAACATTTGCATAGTAAACTATATACTCCGAGCCTAGAGATTAGGCTGGAGTGTTCTGTGTAAATCTCATAGGGCAAGGAAAATTAAAACAGGCACATGGGGCCAGATATGGAGAAGAGAAATTTATGTTGGGTGTGGATTTTAATTTTTTGTTCTAAGTCTAATTTCTGTCCTTTCATCTTGTTAAGAGTCCCTAATGCTAGCTATTGTATTTTTTTGTGTCCACTTTTAACTTAGTATTTCCATAGGTACCAATAGGACAGTTGTTTAGGATGAGAGCTCTCTAATTTTTTTTCTTTTAAATATAGCCAATTCAAAGGATCCATCATCTGGCCACTGATGAGCAATATATTAATCACAATAGCAAGTCAATCTGATAAACCTTTTGTAGTTTAGCCACAGTCATAAGAATATCCCAAAAGAAGGTGCAAAAATGCAGCCCCCTTTTTTTTTTTTTCCAAAAAAGATTATTTATTTATTTATTTGACAGAGATCACAAGTAGGCAGAGAGTCAGGCAGAGAGAGAGGAGGAAGCAGGCAGAGAAGCTGTGCAGATGCGGGGCTCTATCCCAGGAGCCTGGGATCATGACCTGAGCCAAAGGCAGAGGCTTTAGCCCAATGAGCCACCCAGGTGCCCCAAAAATGCAGTCCTTTTAAGGGCCAGAAATTTCACTCCCAAAGATAGTCTAAGAAAGTAAAGCCCTTTTTTTGTTGTTGTTGTTGAAGATTTTATTTTTTGACTTACTTGTCAGAGAGAGAGAGAGAGAGAGAGCACACAAGCAGGCAGAGTGGCAGGCAGAGGCAGAGAGAGAAGCAGGCTCCCAGTGGAGCAAGGAGCCAGATAAGAGACTTGATCCCAGGACGCTGGGATCATGACCTGGGCTGAAGGCAGTGGCTTAACTGACTGAGCTACCCAAGTGTCCCAAGGCCTACTCTTTTTTTTTTTTTTTTTTTAACAGGCAGTGAGAATGGTGTAGGTGAAAACGTAGTCTTTGGTTTCCCACAAGAATGTGAAATGCCTCCAATCACAGACTCGCTAATCTGGATGCTGGGAAGACAGTACTGGGATGAGACTTTTCCAGTACTAAGAAAAACAATAAAGATTGAGATGACAAAGCCCCTTATGGACCAGGATCTATTAGGACAAGCTTCCCTGAGAGCTGGCATGGTCAGACAGAAAGAATGGTGCTTGTAATGTCATGTTGTGCATTATTTATGTACCCCAGGTATGCTAATATCTGTTCCGGTCCTTGGTTCTTTTGGCTGTATAGTCAAAAGTGCAAATGCTGGAGCTTTTTTGAATAGCGGCAATATTGTTTTCAACTGCAGCTGTGCTGCTTGATCTTCCCACCAGCCATGTCCCTTTTACTCCTTGCTCCGTGGCTAGCCTCCCCATGAAGAGCTTGGGAGCATTAGTTGCTTGTTTCACATTATTGTATGAAGGACAGGGCCCCCTCTTGCATCCCATCCATCATTATTTAATTTGGCATCTATTGCTTCCTTATCCTTGTTTTACTTTGTAATTTTGTTCAGAGGTCATGGGCTAGAGGCTTAAGTTATACTTTAAATCCTTACAAAGAACGTGTCAACATGAAAGTTATCCTTTCTATGTCTTTATTGGACTTTTGTCATTTTTTATTACCATTAATATACTACCGGCACCTCTGGGCTATCTATCACTGAATTTCTCCAACATCCTTAGCAATGACATGTAAGAAATATTTGCAAAAGCTAAGATAGAAATGCAGCCCCTTAGAGATTTGTGGGAATAAAATTAATTGTAGAATTGTATTTGCTGTTCGGTTAGTGTCTGACTATATAGGTCTCCAATCCCTTACACACTCTCCATGACTTCTAATGATGATAAATACGCATCAGTGGAGTTCCTCCCCATTTTCTCAGTATTATCTCTCCCTTTCGCTTTTGAAATGGTGGATTTTCCCCACATCTCTTAGGTCCCAAACCCGAGGGGATTTTAATTTCCCAAGATTGTGTGTTTAGCCTGTGAGGAGAAGTTCAAATGCTTTAAGGATTAAGAGAACAGGTAAAACAAGTTCCCAAGGGTTCTTTCTGATAACAACTCCCTTCTGCAAGGCTTGCTCTTTTCCATCACCAATATCTTGGCCCCCAGCAGACCCCTCCTACCTTTGTGCTAATTAGCATTCCAAGAAAAGCATCTTGGTGGTGATACAAGCTCAGGAAAACAAAGACTTTCTAACTTATGGCCTGCTTCCCAAATCACCTGGAAATCCATACATGGGTGGTCCGGGAGTCCTCAGGAGACCATCTTCCATTCCTAACAGGCAGAGATGCACATATATGCAGGTGACACTTTTGTTCTCTTATTTTATTTTTGTAATTTTCTGTTCCTCGTACCACCTCTGTTTTAATTCCTTGTTGGCTTTTCTTAGAAGAAGAAAACAAATCCCCTCCACTACTCTGTCGGAGGGGATTACAATCACTGCTGACTAATAAAGTAATTTGAGTGTAAATTATATAAACTGAACACAAGTGTCTGAATTTACAGTGTCCTTCAAACCATTGCACTTTTTTGTATTTCTGCTCTTAGGAATGGAAGACTTTAAAAAGAAAAATAAGAATTAAAAATAAATTCATAATTGAAATCTCTTTTATGCTAAATAGGAATCTTAGTTATTGTTGAATAATCAGTCTTGCCTAAATACAAGGGTATTATAAAAATGCTGACCGTAGCAAAAGGGTTCTAGTAGCTATTTCAAGTAGCAGGTTCAGATAGTTCCAACTGAGTCGCTATGAAGTTGTTGAATACAAAGAGCTCGGGTCACAGTAGACTTTGTTTGGTATACACTCTTTTCTTTTTTTTTAAGAATTTATTTATTTATTTGACAGATGGAGATCACAAGCAGGCAGAAAGGCAGGCAGAGAGAGAGGAGGAAGCAGGCTCCCCGCTGAGCAGAGAGCCTGATGTGGGGCTTGATCCCAGAACCCTGAGACCATGACCTGAGCTGAAGGCAGAGGCTTAACCCACTGAGCCACCCACGTGCCCCCAATACACACTCTTTTTTCTCTGAATGGGGACTGACTGGCTATTTTATAAGTATGGTGACATAAAATTAAATTTTATATTATCTGGCTGTTTATTATAGGCTACTTTTAATATAGGCAATCTTTTAGGGCTCTTTTATCAAATACTTTGAAAGCTTGGATTTTGGTAGAAGATAGTCTATGCTCATTAGACCAGCAGAAATCTAGGTAGACTGAATTAATAGCCAATGGAACTGGGATAACTGCTTCTTCACTTGCAAAATGCTAAGCCATTAGGAGGATCAATCAGTAGGGGGTGGTGTAATCCACAAACACAGACTTATATCTGGATACAAAATTGTACATTTTTTTTTCTTTTTGAAATGCATTAAAGAGAAAAGCATCTCAGCAGGGGCTTAATAAAGGACTTTTTTTTTTGTTTGTTTGTTTTTATTTTTAATACCAGGCTTCACAGTTTAGAAACCATTTTGAACTCAACGTTGTGAATATTAAGCAGGGAAGGGAATAAGGCCAAGCTATTACCTGGATGTAAAAATCAGATACTAACCCTTTTCCATTGCCTGTGTGGAAGGTGTGATAAGCTCAGGATGACCGTTTTGATCTTGTTAAATTGGCAAATTTAGTAATAATGGTTAAACCTTATGTAAGCACAAGGGGGGTTATAATGGGTATGGATTTATGGCAGGGCCCTAATCTCCGGAGCATAAACTTGAACCTGCCTCAGGAGACCAGAGCTGTCCCTGTTGCACTGCCTTAGACTAAACAAGCTGGTGTTGCCCCTAACAACAGTTGCTAGGCGACCTTTGTCAGCATGTGGAAGGGTGAGAATCACTGCTGATCATGGCACTATTTATCATCATACACCAGCAGTCTTGTTTAGGGATAGGCCTGACACAGATATTGAGTGTGCCACATGATAGAAATGTCATGCACACACTAGGAAAGGAAAGCATTTGGAAAAGGTCTGAGAAATCATATATAGCTGTCATGCAGCCGGCATCTCATCCCTGCCTGTGTGGTTTCTGACTGTAATTTCCGACCCCGTGTTTCAGTTGCATGACAGTATTAGATTACTCTGTGACCAGCCTGCCTCTGTTGGGGGAAGCTTGGAAGGGATGGGGAGGAGAGTGGGCAAGAAATAATGAAGATGTCATTGCTCTATTGGTGTTGGAATTATAACCCTGGCAATAATCAACTTCCTACCATATGTTATCAGTGTGCAGCCTAAGTGAGGATATATTTGGAGCATTCTCCAAATCAGTACATGATTTGATTTCTAGATCATCAAGTATCTCATGATATAATTCACTTTCTGAGGTGTAAAGAGCTTCTACTGCCAAACTAGTTACTCTTTTGAAGATGCTACATCTGTTCTAGCACAAAACATCATGACTGTTCATTGAACAGATTCACTCAATGCAATCAGGGCCCAAGTGGGTGTTTCCCAAAATCACACCACTCTTTGAGATGAGCGAATGCTTGGAGCGCATCTTCTTCTTCTGTTCTGTATCCATGTGGCCAATCTGTGCAATTTCAGAAGCTGGGCTGGGATTCAAGTGGTTTGAGTGTTTAGATTGCAGATCAATAGAAACCTGCCCGACCCTGCCTTACTTTATCAGTTTTAAAGGAGCAATTCTCAACCAGACTTTCTTTTCTTTACTTTACTTTCCTGGTGGTTTTGTTGTTGTTTTTGTTGGTTTGCTTTTTTTTTTTTTTTTTTTTTTAACCAGTTAAAAAGCCATTTTTAATTAGAGCAAATTAAGGTGGTTCATAAATGTATTAATGCCTGTGGTGTTTAACGACCAAATAGCATCTCTGCTTCAGGGCCTTCAACTCTTGAGTGATCCAACTATGTTACCACAAAGGAAAAGAAAAGGAAGCATCTCCAGGACATTTTTCTGTGAATGTGCCAGGTAATTAAAATGACAGTAGCTTCAGGGTGAAATGTTGTACCTGCCTTTCTGTGTTCTCAGTACTAGAGTTGCATTTTTAGAAGACATTTTTATAGGTCACCAGGAGGGAAGAGTAGAAATAGATCAACCAAAGAAAAGTACATTTTGCCTGAAAAAGAAACGGGGATAAGAAACAGATATTTGAAAGGTCCTTTGGAGAAGTGATGGGTGAGAGGATGGTATTATTTCCCCAAGGAAGAAATAAAATGGGTGATGATCTGACTTCTGGACAGACTATCACACTGTGGTTCAAGGCTCTAGCTCTGGGATTGAGTCTGGATTCATTTACTTTTGCCACTTCTTACTGCTGAACCACTTTGCACAAGATTATCAATCTAGATGAGCTCCTGTTTCTCCCATAAATGTAGGATAATAATTATATATTATATGTATATGACATGTAAATGAGATTAGATGACACACAGCATGTAAGGCGTTCCAGGTAATGCCTGGCACACTGTAAGCTTGCAGTAGATGAAAGGGTAGTTCATGCCTTATTTTTGCTGTCAATTGCTGGGAAAGAGGATTTTAAGGCAGAACTCTAGAAGGGAGCAGTGAGTATTATTTGCATGTGGGGAGTGGTGCTTGGTGCTTGCTGCTTGCTTGTCCCATTAAAGACACTCAGCTGAAAGGCTGGTAGAAGTGTTCCTGTCCATGGCACAGATGTGCTGCAGAATCCTGGAATGACAAGACCTGAGAAGGGAATGAATGTTCTTAAAACAGATGAAACCAAGGCCACATCTGCCTTGCTGCTAGGAGAAGTCGTCAGGGGGAACTTCAACCAATAATCTTAGCAGCCTCAAGGTATTTGATGCTTACAGACCAGAGTAAATAGTAGATTCCCAGAAGGGACAATAAGTGGTCAACATAATGAATAGCATTTGCCCAACACTTCATAGCTCCTCACATTATCCTATCTGATCCTAGCAATGGCTGAGACTCTTTCCTTCCTCTCTCTCCTCAGAGAGAAATTGATCCTCAAAATCTGTGACTTGCCCCTGTTTAAATGAGTCAGCCTAAGAACTAGAAGGCCCAGGACTTAGTGCATGTCTTCTGCCCCTTAATCTCACATCCTAGAGACCTGACTTACTGTGGCAATGTTTGCTGTGCTCATGTCATGTCCCTTTGTCACATTTGGCTTCATTGCAGCTGTGGGAACAGTGCCTATATGTGCCCATAAACTCACTTTAAGTGCAGAACCTTGGTTTCTCTCTGTTTTATCCTCCAGGATTTACCCACAGGCCTCCTGACTTTGAAGCAGGAAAGTTAACACCTTCAGAGGCAGCTCTCAACCAATGGAAGTTGGAGTCAGCAGACAGATACCCCAGTATCTTCTAGTCCCTAAGCAGACAGCTTGGGGAGACACTCTATAAGACTCCTTAGAGGGTCTCCCAATAAGCCTGAGCTATTCTTACCACACAAGAATCAATTTAATAATATACTTTTTTTTTTTACTTTCCTTCCTTCTGTCTCACATGCCTGCCCTCTCACTGCTAATTCTTGAGATTTCCTCTCAGGTAAACTACTCACATCCTGCATTCAGGGAAAACCCAAGCTAAGATAGCTTTGTAAACTTTTTTAACAAAGAAGCTCTCAAACCAACATAAAGCTTTTAATTTTTTTTAATTTTTAATTTTTTATATATTGTTTAAGATTTTATTTATTTGACAGAGAGGGATAACAAATAGGCAGAGAGGTGGCAGGGGTGGGGGGTGGCGGGGAAGCAGGCTTCCTGCTGAGCAGAGAGCCTGATGTGGGGCTTGATCCCAGGACACTGAGATCATGACCTGAGCTGAAGGCAGAGGCTTAACCCATTGATCCACCCAGGAACCCCCAACATAAAGCTTTTATAACCAGGAAGGACAAAAACCATAGCATTGGGAAGGTGCCAGTTTAATATTCAGAGCTGCTCTTTTTATAAATTTTGGAAAATTGAAAAAAATCTGTTAGAATTCAAAATTCAACTGGACAAAAGGCAGACTGGTTTTTGCTGTGGATTGTTAAATGAAATTGTCTTCTGTGAAACCAAGTGGACTGTGTCCTTGTGGATTTGCTGTCCCTTAACTATGGTCTTGCCCAAATGCAGAATGTACTGCAACACTGCTCAGGGCCCTTTTGGCTTCCATAGAGTCAGTTCCTTTTGCTGGATTCACACAGAAATGTTAAAAGATCTTCACCCACCCATCCTAACCCCACCTCACATAGCGGTGGGTGGAATGCCAGCAACGGCCAGTGGAGTATCAGGGAAGACTGAGCTCCCAGATTTGGGCATCTCCCCCCTGGCTGGGCTCATTCATCCTCACTCAGAGTGATGCACATGGCATGTACAGTTAGAATTTCTGGGTTTGTGTTCAGGAATTTTTTCCTGCTCACTGGTGTGGACACGAGCAAGCCACTTAAGTCCTCTGGGCCTCAGGTCTTCATTTGCGAAAAAGGAGCTTTGATAATAAAGATGTATGTATATACCCTAGGGGATTGCTGTAGTCACAGAGATGGTGATAAGCATATGAATGCACAGAAAACCAAAGAGAATGAAACTAGTGTTAGTTATTTATCTTTATAGGTAGGGAGGGTGGATAGGAGAAAGAGGGAAGAAAGGTGACAAGAATCCTGCTCACTAAGTCATTTCCATCTTGTCAGGCTGCTGGTCCTTCTACCTGACAACTCCCATCTCCCCTCCACCTCTAGCCCCCTTTTGCCCGGCACACTCCTCTTTCTCTGCAGGTCTCAGCCTAAAGGTCACCTCTTTCAGGAAGCCCTTGCTGACCACCCCTCCACTAAGAATCTGTCAGGTGACTCCATGCCCTTGTACTGCCCTGAAGTTGACCCATCAAACCCTTCCCTCATTGCCTGTAGTTTGTCTGCATTCCCTATGGAATACCTTGATGACAATGTCTCCAGTTGCCCCATCCTCAGTACCTAATCCAGTCAGGTTCAGCATGCTCAAAATTGGGGATACATGACTAGCATGAGGATGGATGTGTTCTTTTCATCACAAAGTAGTTGAGATTTTTGAGACCCAATAAAGTTGGTCTGAATCACCTTAACCTTGTTAGTAATTAAATATTATGGGTATTGAATTACCAGAAAGCAAAAACCACTGGGTGGAATATTTTTCTAGTAGGGGAATATGTCATTTATTTATGTTTGGGCATTAGAGTTCTTTATTCAAGTTCAGAGTGAGGAACTCCAGCCTTTCCTAAAGGCTCAGGAAGCCCCAAATCCTGGAGATTTGTTCTGTAGTGTAAACTTTACCTATTGAAAACATGTTGATATACAAAATAAATGCCATCGACAACTTATAAAATAAACTTTATAAAGTAAGTTCCCACTCCATCTAATTTCACTTAGTGGAAGGAAAATTTTTCATTATCTAGTGAGAAAGGCACCATTAGCGTTATGAAAATGAAAGAATCTTGGGGAATTTTGGTGGATATGTCATATGCATCTTCAAAAATATCTGAAAATTAAAATTTGGAAATATTACCACTCTGTACTTAGTGTCTGAATCTTTTTACAGATTTCCTTTAGGGCAGATCACACTCAGTGCAGTTACAGTGTGGTAACCAATCTCTACCACGGTGTAACACACACAGATGCTTTCTCATAACTTTTACATGTGTAGCTCATCTTAATGTTGTATATATGATAAGTACTACTGACAGAATGATACCTATTGATCTTTCTGCCCAATTAAGTGGCAAGGAACAAGAAAGATGTGAGGTGAGTCATTGACCTAGCTGATGTCAAATTATGATCGGTGTTTATCACAAAAGCCTGTGAAGACTCCAAGTTTTGAATGGCTTATAGCTCAAACCCTATGTTCATTGTAGCACTATCCACAATAGCCAAGATGTAGAAACAGTCTAAATGCCCACTGATAGAAGAATGGATAAAGAAAATGTAGTATATACGTACAATGGAATATTATTCAGGCCTAAAAAGGAGGGAAATTCTGCCATGTGCAGCAACATGGATGAACCTTGAAGACACTATGCTGAGTGAAATCAGCCACAGAAAGACAAATAGTGCATAATCCCACTTAAATAAGTTATCTAAAATAGTCACATTCATAGCATCAGTGGTGGAATGATGGTTTTCAGTTGCTAGGGGGATGTGGAAGTGAGGAGCTACTAATCAACCAGCATAGTTTCAGTCAAGCAAAAAAAAAAAAAAAAAAAAAGCTCTAGAGATCTGTACAACGTTGTACCTGTAGTCAACAGTCATGGATCATACATTAAAAAATATGATTAGTGGGTACATCACATATTAAGCGTTCTTACCACAATAAAATAAAATCTAAAAACAAACAACCATACCTACCTCATGGTGGGCTGCAAAAATCAAGTGGGTGTTTGTAATTCCCTGTGGTCACTCTTTCTTTTCCTTACCAACACAGAGAAGCAGGTTTAGAAGGAAGGTGTGCAACCAAGAGCTCTGTATTGGTTTAAGATGCCTGTTAGAGGGATGCCTGGGTGGCTCAGTTGGTTGGATGACTGCCTTCGGCTCAGGTCATGATCCCGGAGTCCCGGGATCGAGTCCCGCATCGGGCTCCCAGCTCCATGGGGAGTCTGCTTCTCCCTCTGACCTTCTCCTCGCTCATGCTCTTTCTCACTGTCTCTCTCTCAAATAAATAAATAAAATCTTTAAAAAAAAAAAAAAAGATGCCTGTTAGATATACAAGTGGCGCTTATACACACAGCTGGAGCTGGATGAGTCCTGCTCAGGAGAGAGGTCTGCGATGGATTAAAAAAAAAAAAAAATTGGTAACATCAATATGCTCATGTTGTTCAGAGCGTAGGCTGGGTGCAATAATCTAGGAAGTGGGAGCCAGTGAAGGAAAGCAGCTCAGCAGGGGCTCCTGGTGCATTCTGTGCACCATGACAACTCTCCTTAGCAGGAGAGCCTCCCTCGGAACTCAGGGCTCCTCTCCAGTGTGGAGAGATGCCAGGGTTTTCCCCAGAACAGTAACGTCAGTGCCGGGAGGCTAGTTGCCAACCACAAGCCAGACAGTCATTCTGCTACCGTGGGAGACGTTGCTACAAAGATCGCTCCCAGAACCAGCGGTTTGGTGTTCCCTGCAGTCCTCCCCCGCCTTTGCTCCTGAATATGGAGGTCTCTGAAGCACTCCACATCTGCCTTGCTTCCGTTTCGTCTCTATCGGAATACCCAGGCTACTGCAGGACGTGGGGTGACAGCTGTGCTCTGCCTCTCTGCACTTCCTGCCACTGCATCGTTGTTTTGCCTCCACTTGGAATTTCTGTCTGAGATCCAGCCTGGCACTGGTAACAGTATGATCAGCTCATCCCAATTTGCCTGGAAAGTCCCACTTTCTAGGGAACAGGACAAACTTCAGTCTAGGACAACCTGAGATTGTCAGTACCCTAACTGGAAGGAAACCCAGAAAATAATTACCATCATTTTGTAAGTGATTCTTAGGTAGGTTCATCCTTGGCTACGACCTAAGCTGTGGACTCCAGAGTTCTTCCATGCTCTCTAGCCACTCCTTGTAGAAGGTCTCTGCCCTCTGCCCTTCTGGCTGTGGTAGTAGCCCTCCACCCCACCCCACTCACTCTCCTAACCCGCAGGGGTTCTGGAGCTCTTGCCTTGCCTGCCTCTTCAACAGCAGGCTGGCCCAGGGGTGAGCAGTTGGCTGAAGAAGTCTGTCCCAGACTATGCCACCTCTACCCCCTTATTCTTCACTTCCAGCTCTCCAACCTTCTCAGCACTATACTCGGCCTTATCTTCCTGCTTTACATACTGACAATAAAAACATCTTCTAGGCTCCCAAACCCATGCTTCCCAAATCCTCCTTTAATAGCATGTGACACATTTTATGTCTTCAGATCATGTGTTTTTGCTTCTAAATCCTATAGAGAAGGCAGATGACCCAAACAGTATTGACCCTTTTCTTACCACCACCCTCTTTGATGAAGTCATTTCTCATGTTCAGATAAGAATAGTAAATCATGAATCCTGTGGGCACTTTGTGCATAGTATCTCTAAATCTCCCAGCATCTCTTGAAACATGGGCTTTATTACCTGTACTTTACTAATGAGTTGAGCAAGACCCCAAAACCCTAACTCATTTGACCAAGGTCACACAGGATTTAGGTGGTTTTTCCTAGAAACATTAGTTGTCCTTATTGTTAAATATCATCTGTTCTGAATGTTTGCCTCTTGGATTGTTCCCTTATATGTTGGTTGGCCATCATCTGAGCTCCTGGCCCATTTAGGGGATTCTCCCACCCAGTATGTAAGACAGGGTCCCACTGCTCAGGATGGAAGCCTAGCCAGGCAGATGTTTCGTCTCCTCACTCTTTGGCAGCTAGGTACAGACATGTGATCCAGACCCGGCTGACCGGCTGTCCCTGCCTGCTTCTCTGCATCTGCAGAACCAATGCACCAATGCAGAGACAGATAGGGATTGTTAGAGGTGCTCCAGGTTTTGGGGGCAGGATCAAGCAGGCACTGATATGGAGCCAGCTGTCCTAACTGACTGATCATGGGGGACCTTGGTTGTCTCTTTAGCCTTCTAGACCCCTAGCTCTTGTTCATTCTCTAACTCTGGTCCTCAGCCCTCCTCTCAGTTCAGCACACTCCCTCATATTTTTCCAGTAATGCCTTTTTTCTTTTTTTGCTTGAATCAACTGAAATTCCTTCCTTGGATGAAAACCAGGAACTCTTCATCTATGCTGCTGAGAAATTGAGGCTGCATTCTACTGATATGAGTTCTGCCCAGGAAAAAAGTGTGTTCCCCTAAAGATCTGTCAGCGGGGGTGAGGCTGCGGAATGGAGTGGGACTGAGGCAAAGGGTTCTCTTTTGCTCTTCTTCACCATCAGATGAAAGGCAAGTAGAGCAAGAAGAGCATTCCTTTTAGAAAACCAAAAGGAGGGGCACCTGGGTGGCTCAGTGGGTTAAAGCCTCTGCCTTCGGCTCAGGTCATGATCTCAGGGTCCTGGGATTGAGCCCCGCATCGGGCTCTCTGCTTAGTGGGGAGCCTGCTTCCTCCTCTCTCTCTGCCTGCCTCTCTGCCTACTTGTTATCTGTCTGTCAAAAAAATAAATAAAATCTTAAAAAAAAAAAAAAAAAGAAAACCCAAAGGATAGGAAAGAAAGATTCAGAGAGACCTCATGGAAGACAGTCACCTGTGAGACTCAGTGTTCTTCTTTCTAGTTCACCTTCTTTCTGGCTCTATTGGGCTTTCAGTGAAACTCAGATACTCTGTTTTTTGTTCTGAGCTGTTGTATCTTTCATGTGAAAGGTTAGCTTTGTTGCCTGTTTCTTAGAAGACAGAAGCATGAATATAGTTTGGAACAAGGACTAATAACTGTGCTTATTCTATATAGTGCTTCCAAATTCACCTGAATCATTGCCTTTGCCTACAAGATGGCAAGCCTAGTCCCCCAGGCAGAAGAGATCCTGCTGTACTCTGGGACTTTCCATCCATTTCTGTGATCTCTGCTACAACATAGCTGTCTCAGGCTGACTGGACAGTGGTTGGTAGGAAGCTTACATATAGCCCACAGGGCAGTGGCTGATCCGTAATACATGTGTTTACAGGCATAACAGACATTCAGTAACAAAGCCCCACTGAAGAAACACACGAGCAGGTGTTGACGTTGGTCTGGAAGGTGCATTCTGGTGTGGTACAGGAAGTAACTGTAGAGTAAAGCACTTCCTCACAATGCAGAGATGGGCATGTGTGGGAAGATGGGGTTGTTGCCAAAAGACAGCTTAT
Source organism: Mustela nigripes (assembly GCF_022355385.1). Taxonomy (NCBI): domain Eukaryota; kingdom Metazoa; phylum Chordata; class Mammalia; order Carnivora; family Mustelidae; genus Mustela; species Mustela nigripes. Next base: position 135,177,635 of record NC_081562.1, read on the forward strand.
GTTGCCCACAATTCCTTCCCGCCAAAGTGGAAGCCCCATAGACCCAGAAAATGTCATTGAAGTGAGCACAGTCACAGGTGGATGACTGCTAAGGGGAAGGGAGTTATACCTTCTACTCCTGTGTGTATTTCTATAGTAGCAAATAACCCAAAAGTAACCAGAGCTATATAAGGACAGTAGGTGAAGATGATAAAATGCTTCAGAGCCTGAACTTGGAGCTGGTTGGGCAAGATGCTGAAAATTCCCTGTAATCCATGGGACACAGAAGTGATATCTAACATAGAGGGATGAGAGCTGTTAGCAGATGTGGAACAATGAAAGCAGCAGAATCTGTTCATACAAGAAAATGTGAACAGGCCCAGCACCGAGACATTTCTCTGGCTGCTCTTGGCTGAAAGTTCCAGCCATCTTAATAAGAAAGCAGTAGTTTTTAGCATTAGGGTTCAGTTACCGAGTTCTGCTTCCAAAACAAGATGAAGGCCCTTTTGACCCTGGTGCATGGCCCACGTTCACAGGCCACAGCCACACAAGACCTGCTTTGGCATGGGACATGCCTCCACAACGCTGGAGCCCAGCCCCCCGTGGCTCCTTTCCCGGCCAGGAATTTGAGCAGCGCTGTGTGAGATGGGTTCCTTGTTGCCTATGAGGAATCCCCTCGTGTCTAATTCATGTTAACCCTGAGATCTCCCTGAGGGCTCCAGAGGACCAGCAGAGAGGAGGAAATTACTGATAAGAATTTTATGTGAACACAGAGGTAAAACACAACCCGTCTCTCATGTTATGATCAGGGGGATGGGCTGCCTCAAAACTTACAGACTTTTCACCAGGGACAGATCCAAACCCATCCAGAAAAATAAGGTTGCCGTGGTTTGATTCAACCAGTGCTGAATTTTCCCCCTTTCTCTGAAGTCCTCACAAATAGGCAATCAAAATACAAGATGCTTATCTTCAGAGATGCTCTGTCAAGGGTTCAGACAAGAAAGATGCATTTCATTTATCTGCTTGTCTGCTCCTGAGCACAGTGAGAGCACGTAGTGCTCTGGGCTCAGTCTCCAGAGGGAGTAAGGTAGCTTTCTACGCCATCAGCTTGGAGTTTCTTTCTCTGCTATGCCTCTTGTCACCACAGCAAGGAGGAGATGTTTGAATTCTCAGCAATGGCAAACCGTTGCCTCTTTAGAATCTTTTCCATGTGTCACATTGATTTATTATTTCAGATTTACTTTCAAATAACATCTTTCTAGCCTTTAAATGTTGAATTAAAACCTGAAACGGATTCTGATTCTGACTTCAGTTGTCCAGATTGCAAAAGCCAATCAACTGCATGACTGTGCAGCCTGTTTGCAGCTGCCTCTGCCTCTCCCTGTGCTGAGCGCATTCTTTCCTAAGGAATCGAAGCCAGTGGGTCTTCTTCCTCTGTTTTTATTCTTCTCTAGTCTGTTTTTATTCTTATATTATATCCTGAACTGACTAGGGTCAAAAAAAGTGTCCCTGATAATTGTGTTTTATGTGAGGGCAATGCCATGAAATCAGATGGTTTTAAGAACATATATTTTTATGCCTTATTGGAAGTAGAAGAACTAATAACATCAGTAGCAATCATTTGATGAGTGCTTATTCCCATTGTCCTGATTTCCTTTCTGTACATTACCTTTAATTCACAGCTATCCTCTGAGATAGGTATTATCCCCATTTTACAGGTAAGGAAACCGAGCCTCAGGGAGGTTAAGAAAGTGGCAGAGGGGGCGCCTGGGTGGCTCAGTTGTTTAAGCACCTGCCTTCTGCTCAGGCCATGATCCTGGAGTCCCAGGATTGAGTCTCCAGTCAGGCTCCCTGCTCAGCAGGGAGTCTGCTTCTCCCTCTGACCTCTCCCCTCTCATGTTCTCTCTCAAATAAATAAATAAAATTTTAAAAAAAGAAAAGAAAAGAAAGTGGCAGAGGATTGAATAACTATTGTGGGTCAGAACTGGGTTAGGATATAGATGTGGCTTATCACAAGGCCTGTATCTTTTTTTTTTTTTTTTTTTTTTTAAGTACTGTACCAGTCTATACAACTCAAAAATATTTGGGATTAGGAGTGGCATTGATAACTCTTATAAGTAGCAATAAGAGTAGCCACAACAAAAACAATAATAATAACTAGTATTTATTGAGCCCTTACCAGATGCAAGGATCTTTGTGATTTATATACAGTTTTTAAAAAAGATTTTATTAACTTATTTGACAGAGAAAGAGCACAATCAGGGGAACCACAGAGGAAAAGGAAAAGGAGACTTCCAGCTGAACAGAGAGCCCAACATGGGGCTAGATCCCAGGACCCTGAGATCAAGACCCAAGCCACAGGCAGACACTTAAACCAGCTGAGCCACCCCAGTGCCCTTCTATATCCAGTTTGTATTCCTGTTTTATGAACACAGAGAGACTTGAGTCCTAGAGCGGCTAAGGAAATTTGCTCAGGGACAGCTTCTGTTTATGAACTTTTACCCCGATCATAATATCCAGATTTGAAGTTCTTAACCATTTCTCAGTGAACAAACAGGCAGAAGTGTCCCTACATTAGGTGCTTTTGTCCTATGCTACCTGGAAGAATAGGGTCCCACGTTTCTAATTTATCAAATGAACAACTGTAATGAACCTGCTGTCGGTTATAAGGGAGAGCTCCATACCTTTGCTTGTGCTTTCTTCAGGGATGGGAACATGGCCTGAAGTATCCAGCATTCATTGTCAGTATAATTAAGTGCCAGGTAGAGCTCAACAAGAAAGTACTTGCAGATCTAGCCATCTATGAACCAGACTTTTAAACCTTTGGCTGCTTTGGCCAAAAGGAGGTGGTGGGAAGGTTTTGCTGCTGCCCTGGGGAATGGGAAAGAACCCGAAGGCATATTTTCCAGAGTAGTGCTGGATCACTGAGGGGGCTTCCAACACTGCCTGCCCTTTGCAGCTGATTATCCTAGGAAAAGGTCCCCTGCCCCCCGCCGATGAACACAGTAGTTAAATTAGGAGCTAAGAATTACTTGGCAATAATGTGTGTTTGATTAGCAGTTATTAATTTGCATTTTAATAACAGGTATAAGAGAAAGTCCCCCTTTCCCCCTTACTGCTACAGATCTAGAAATCTAGATCTTTATTTGTACAGATTGTACAAATCTCATGCGGTATTCAAAAAAAGGAAAGGTGGTGACTGTATTTACAAGAAACTCTCAGAGCACTTGAGATCTGAAACCTCTCTGACAATTAGATCAGCCTGTCTCTGTAGACAGGAGTGGAATGAAGCAAATTGGATTTTCCACCAATTTTCAAAGGGCATGAACTCAACTTTTGTAGTTCATAGGACAATTCAAGTTTTGATTTGGGCCAGAATGACCCCATGTAGAGAGGACAGGGTAGCTAGATCATAGGAGTGTTCAGTTCTATTTCATGTGGGACTTCTGGGGAGTCAGAATCTTAGTTCTATGTTTTATATAGAACCTAATTGACATTAAATCACTAGTTTTTTTGAAAATAAAAATGAGTGTTTATGTACATATTTAGGATTTATTATGACAGTCCTGTGTAGTTGGCCTTACAAAAAACACAAGAATTCATTTTACAAGCGTGTATAAATTTCTCTGGTTGCCGGATTTCCATACCTGGTTTTAGTCTTAAAAATGGCACCACCTAAAGAAGTGTATTATTTCAAAAAACACAAATTTAAATGGTGGTATAGGCACGTGCGTGCAAACCACTCCCCCCACAACACCTCCCCTGATGTAACCCACTTGTGCTTAAGTTGACATGTTTAAACCCTGTGTTGATGCTTATGCAATGGTAAGTCTTTGCTTTATTACCTCTATTAGAATTTACTTTTCAGAATTTGCTTTTAAAATCTGAACTATGTTAGTCAAAAGATGACAAAGTAATTTTACCCTAGAAGTGAACCTGATCTACCTCCTCTTATTTAAAAAGATCCATTTTTCTCATTAAGTCATTTTCCCAACATTGGTAATATGGAGGAGGATAATGACAAGGGAAATCCATATGAACAGATAATTCTAGTAGTGACTGTGGTAGGCTGGGATGTGTTTTCATGCTCACACTACATGGTCGTTAAACTGATAACTCGGGCATACTCAGCACTTGAAATTGAATCACGGGGCAATCTCAGGGAATCTGGTGAGGGAGTTCTAGAAAACAGACCTACGTCCTTGTCCACCCCTTCTGCTTTTGAACTAGGAGGGTCTGGTCATGATTTGTCTAAATGTAAGAAATTAATTGGATGTATTTCTCAATGACTAAAAACAAAACCCCCCTCAGAATTAGTGGTTTGTGTGAATATGAGACCTAATCTCCTTTAACTGTATTACTCCCCACCTGTGAATTCCCGTTGGCCTGATCACAGGTTGACTCAAACTTGTTTCATTGTTTGCTTTACAGCAAAAGTCTGCATCTTTACAAATCTTGACTACTATCGGCCTTTTGTTTTTAAACTCCATTTTCTCAAATCTTATTCTGTATTTTGGACAATACCTATTTACTTTCCTGTAAAAAAGCAGATTAAAGAACACACTATTTTCATCTGTAAAATGAAATGTTTGTGAACTGGTTTATGAGTAGGTGGCCACTTAATTAATCACTGAAAGCAGCGTACCAGAGAGAGTGAACGGGAATGTTATTAATAATTACATTGGAACAATAGGCTTAACCCGGGTGGTTCCAATCGAATGGGGACCTATGGTCACTCACTTGTGTGAACATATTGTCATTGGTCACTCACTTGTGTGAACATATTGTCATGTGAGTATATAGATGGATTTGAATTCCTAGCCATGGAGGTTTGCAACAAAAACCACAATAGAAGTCTTATTGTCTGCTTGGAATCTAAATTGACTTGATTAAAATTTGATTTGATTAAAATTTCTAGTCAGAAAGCATTGTTAGAAAAAATAGAAAGTTATTATTTTCAACAAGTATCTAGCAATCCTCTTTACTACCTGCTATGAGCCAGGAACCTGTGCTGGGCACTCCAGGGATGCAACTGTGTGTCAGATAAGAGTCCAGCTCATCATGAAGCTTGTAGTCTGTGCAGAATGTAGATGAATACATGGACCATGTCAGTGTTTTAAGACGAGTGAAGAAAGGATGTTGGGAGAATACACGAGGATGACACTTGGCACTCTCTTGTGAGTAATACTCAAGCAGAGAGTTTATGAATGTGCAGAAATTAAAAGGGTGAAGGGAGAAGCAAAATGTTCTAGGCTGAGGGAAGAGTATGTTCAAAGATCGGGAGACGAGAGGAAAGTAGAGGGAAAGGTGGATCTGTCTTATGGGGCGTGTAGCCCTGGTTGGGGGAGTAGTCTGGCAATGAGGCTGTGTAAGTGGACGCAGCCTTAATGGCCCTTAAAAACTCTGATGGGGGGATTTTAAATTTATATTGAGGGTAAGGGGGGACCACTGCAGTAATTTAAAGGCAATAATAGCAAGTGCTTTAGAAAAAGACCTATCAGTCTAGGTGGGAAGAGTAGATCAGGGGTCTGGTGGGGGAGCAGGAGGGCAGTAAAGCAAACTGGGAGGCCTAAAAGAGAGCCTGGCAGTGATAGATACTTAGAATCAGCAGGCATTGGTAACAGCATTGATGTGGGGGCAGGGAGTTTTGAGTTTTTCCCTCAAAATTTATGTTGAAATCCTAGCCCATAGTGTCCATATCCACAGGGGAAATTTGACAAAGACCTAGAGAAAAGACCATGTGAAGATACAGGGAACAGATAGTCCTTACAAGCCAAGGAGAGAGTCTTGGGACAGATACGTCCCTCAGAGCCCTCAGAAAGAACCAACCCTGCCAACACCTTGGTCTTGGACTTGGAGCCTCCAAAAGTTTGATGTAATACATTTCTATTGTTTAAGCCACCTGGTTTTTGCTACGGTGTTGCGGCAGCCCAGGCAACTGATACAGATGGCTATTTAGGTTTTAAGCTTGACTATATGGGTACTTTTCAGGAAGTAGTTTTAAGCAAGAGCAAAGGAGCAGAAGCCCATCATGGGGGATGGGGTGACTTAGTTTTGACAAGTTGGCTTTGGGGGTACTTGTTGACTCTCCACATTGAGAGGTCTACCTGGCTGTGGAACAGTCAAGGCTCAGGAGTTCCAGATTTAAAGTCATTGTGTGTGGGCGGGAGCTGGCACCATGGGAGTGGACATGAGGGAGAACACGGCAGGCCAGGTGGACTGAAAGTAAGCCCTACTATTACCTTGATATTGGACACCTGACTCACACATCATTTAGAGAAAAGGGCTCTGTTATATGTTGTTTTAAAAATATTTGCTTATAGGAATTAGCATGAAAGGAGATTACAGCAAGACTGTGGTACCAAGGAGAATGGCAAGCACCAGGAGCCCAGACTTGGCTACCCCTTGGGTTAAGGAATTTCCCCTTTGAGATGCTCCCAGAATAGACTCAGAAATTATGACTCAAACTCACAAAGCTTAGAGAGACAATATCTAGCACCCAAATACCAAATTATTAATTTATAATTAATGGAACTGGCAGGGGGAACAGATACATTGTCTGCCTAACCAGTCTCTTCTATCATTTACAAAATTGCTACAGAGGGAAACAAATTATCAGAAGGTTGTTTGATACGCATGGAACCAGAACAAGGGAATTGGTTTAATGATTTGAATTAGTAATGAGATCAGGCTCCAGTCACCTGATGTGGTGGTTCCCATGAGCAAGAGGGATTGCCAGTTTGACTGTGGACTGTAGCCCATCCATCCCTATCTACCATAAGCTGGCTGCCCCTCTGCCCTGAACAGTACTTGGGAAGAACTGCCAACTTTCATCTCTACAACTTTCTTTGCTTCCACAGATGATCCACTCTTTTTTTTTTTTTTTTAAGATTTTATTTACTTATCTGACAAACAAAGAGCACAAGTAGGCAGAGGGGTAGGCAGAGAGAGAAGCAGGCCTTTGCTGAGCAGAGAGTCCGATGCAGGGCTTGATCCCAGGATCCTGGGATCATGACTGAGTCGAAGGCAGAGGCTTTAACCCACTGAGCCACCGAGGTGCCCCGTTCTGCTCTGTTTTAAGGAAAACACAGTTTGTCTTTGGAATATGAATATCTTCAATCACATTAAAGACTGGTCTTGCTGCCCTAAGACCCATTCACCTTCTCTGAAATAACTCTACATCTCTATGCTTTTTCACCCATGTCGTGTGGATTTTAAAGTTTCTTTTCTCTCAATTCTACATTCTTGGCCTTGCGGGTGGGGATGGGTGTTGGAGATGAGACTTTGTTGAGGCTCTCATTTAAAATTTTTAAGGGGGAATGGATACAATATTTTCATGAAACAGTGATTTTGGTAATGATTAATTCAGGAGAAATGTTATCCAGCAAATTTCTGTAGATGTTGATTTGTAAAATATTCTTGTCTGTTTTATAAATGTTTCACTCTTCTTGCTAATTCTAACAAGAATGCCATGCATCTCTGGAGTCTGGCAACTCTTACTGGGGGTGGCAGGGGGGCACTTCTGCTCTTAGGATGTTTTATAATTCAGATGATACATTATTGTGATGGGGAAGGAAGTGCACATTTATTTGAGGTTTGTTATTTCTTTGAGACCTTTTGAATATTTTCCTTTTACTTTAAAAAAGTAAATAATGTTTTTCTCTGGGGCCGTTCTTTATCAAGAAGTGCAAGTTGGACTTATAAGTAAAGTTGACAAGACTTCGGGCCTCTCTCTCCCCATAGCTTCAGGCCAGTGAAATTAAATTAATAGGGTATTTCCTTTAACACAGTTTGTCACCAAAAGTCATATGTTCTATAGAGATAAACACGAGTCTCTTTTATACTTGCTCTCTTTCATCTTTTGCTGCTTCTGGCTGGTGTTCTGAGTAGGGCCCTGGATGGGACAGCCTAATAGTTGGGATTTTATCCATCTAGGCTTGCTTGCAAGATGAAGCTCTTCACAGGAAAAAGAGTTCAAAATTGAGTCAAGGTGTCATTTTCACAGTCAAAAATATTTCCTCCTAAATATATTTGCCAGTCTTTAAATTGGCCAGACCCCCAAATCCTTGGAGGTGAGGGAAGAAAGACCAAGTGAAATAAAACACAATTCTGTTCCCAAAGGGCCTCTGAACTGCTGGGGAGACAGACACATATTTACAAGTAACAATCACCCAGTGGCAGCTGTTCTCAGAGAGCCATAAGATGTTGCAGAGGAAAAGGATGTGTAGAGAAGCCCATTGGAGGATGGGGCAGTTCTGTGGGTGGGTGCCACACATGTGGAAACAGGAACTTTGATTCGTAAGACACTGCTGTTTCTGTGGAGTTGGCTTTATTCAAACTCTTGGGAAAGTATGCATTTGAGAGAGGGACTAGTTCTTTCGTCAGGGGAGCAGAGCAGGCATATGAGAGGCAGGAATTCCTCCTTGAGCAGAACAATGTCTAGTGAATATCACCTGAGGACAATGCCAGCTTCTCAAAGGGAGTAGTTCGAGGGAAAGCAGGGTCAAGCCCCTGCTGAGAATAATCTGTTTTAGGGAGGAGTCCCCTAAAATCTTCTCAGCTAACCTCTTAGTAGGAATGAGTTAGTGGTGGGGAGGACATCCATGCCACAGGTGCCTGTGGGGTTGAAGGGGAGAGTTCGACAATGAGGAGGTAGAGGGTTGCCAGGGTGGCCCCTCTTGGCTGTAACTGCCTCAGACAACATGTCCCATGGGGCTCTTTTCAACATTTCTCCAAGAACCCCAAAGAAAATGCTTTGGAGCCAATGGCAGGGAAGTCTGTTGCCTTCCAGAGAGCAACTCTTCCCAGAGATAAAGCATAGATTTGGTCTCCAGTCTAGGTTTACGGGAAAGATGGAGGAGGGTTCTTCTTGCTTCCCACAATGGGGCCAAGCATCCCTTGTACCCATGGAGAAAAGATGGCGCCCAGGAGAGGATGTTATGCTGACCATACTGAGCAGTTGTGCCTGATCCTCTGAAGAAATGTGGGCTACAGTGGTCTTCATCTTCATCTCAGAGGAAGTAGGAATCACCAGAGCAATGATTCCCACCAGTTTATTAAATTTTGAAGTCCCATTGCAATCACCAATAGCCAGAAGTACCACCTGAAAGCAATAAGAAAATAATGATGTTTATCTTCTCAAGATGCTTTTACTCTGGTGACTTACCCATTTCAGATCTGGACTTACCTATTTCAGAGTTGTGGTCTCATTCTGCAAGAGGGTTGGGAGTGTGGGGAGGAGCACGAGTTGAATGGGAGGGGGTCACATGTGGTAAGAATCCCATTTTGAATGTCATTATAAGAAGTAGCTTCTAATTTTTAAGTATCTGTTCCTACTCTTGATTTAGAACATCTGCTGTTATAGATGACTTAGTTTGTCTCTCTCCTGCTAATCAAATCAGATTCTCCTATCTTCTCTCCAAGATGCTCCTGATTATTTGGGAACTGGATAACCATCAGATACCTTTTCAGGTGTGCTTCGTGGTGGGCACAAGCCCAGCTAGGTATTTTGTGTGCCAGGGAACATAAAGCAAAGCTGCGCTCACGCTGAATAACGAGACCTTTTGGTAAGTGCAGCTTACTGCGGTTTGTTGATAATTATTCCGCACTGCTGGTAAAGAACCCAAACACACAGGAGTTTTGAATGATTTCACAGCTGATTAATATGCACAAAGAATAATTAGCATCATGTAATTTTCCTTGCCAGATTGATTCTCATTTGAATATTGAAAGATACGTCATTTAAAAATAATTTCATACTTCGCTGATGAACTGAAATTGAGACATTGGGCACATATGGTTTATATGTGCTAGTGGGCAAGTGAACAATCATCCTCTCTCTTAGGAAGCAGGGACAGCAAACCCCACAAAAAGTAATTACCTGCCTTGGAGAGAAGCAACCATCATTTCTAAGCCTGTTATCTTGAAAAGGGAAGCTGGGCCTCATACCTCAATAGCTAACTGTGCCCCTTGTGATATTACAGAGGAGTTCAGAAATAAAACCATTGCCATCAAAACACCACAAATTAAGAAAGACAGATACAAGGAGGGTTTCCCACTCATCTTCTTCAGGGCAAATGACTTTAGAGCTATAGCAGACCAACATGGTTTTTAAAGAAGGCGGGGGGGGGGTGTTCAAGTCTTCTCCCTGGATCCTGCAATCAACTTTTGAGATGACTTTATTATTAATTTTCTGGTTCTCTCTCTCTTTTTTAAGTAGTCTCTATGCCCAATATGGGGCTTGAATTTACAACCCTGAAATCAAGTTTTGAAAGCTCTACTGTTAAGCTAGCCAGGTGCCCCTGTTTCTAGTTCTCTTTGTCACACAGAGTCTAAGCTCTGTATGTCTGGCTTTCTCTTGCTCTTGAAAGCTCTGTATGTCTGGATTTCTCTTGCCCTTCTCTCCCCCTGTTTTCCTGGCCCCCTTTCTTATCCTAATTTCCATCACGAGCTACTCCATAACTAAGTTCCATCCATCTTCATCCAGCCCCATGACCTATCACAATTTAGGTGAATTGCATGAGATGGCATGACTTTCTGTATACAAAAGAACTTGGTAAGTTGTAAAATCTTAAACAAATGTAAAGAATTGTGCTATTGGTGGTGGGGATGATGCTTGTAATGATGACCAGAACCCCAGTGGATTAACCCTAAGGTTGGTAACTCTGCAGCTTTGAGTTCTAATCTGGGATAGTTAATGAACACTTAAGCAACTGTGCCTACTGGGTGAAAGGAAAAATTAGTTCAGTCATCAAATAAATTCTCTGCTGGTGTGAATGAGTGTGTGGATAAGAAGGGGATCAGTGTGTATAATCTTTAGGAAAATCTCCAACTTTATTTCATACCAGCTTCAACAAACTGAATCATCATGGAATTGGGAAATGATTGGCTGTAGATTGCAAAAAAAGGAGACAGTAGAGATAAGAGATGACTGTTTTGGAGGAGACCCTGCATATCTACAAAGTACCTTTTTGAGAATTTTCAAAAGGTGGTCCTTCCTGCTGATGGAAGGAGTCCTATCTCAGGAGAGTGGCCCAGACCACAGAGAGCTAGATGGAGTTCAGCCCCAATACCACTGGGACCAGGTACTTTTATGCAGGCCACCGCCTGTCAGTCCTGCTAGGGGGTCAGTAGTGGGAGCCACCGGGTCCCTTACGAATTGGTGTTTGGGATTATTTCATTTGCCTTCTTTTAATATCATCCATAAGAGAGAGTGCACATTCATTTTGAAAATTTGTTCTCATAGTAACACGTTGAATCAAAAAAGAAGAATGCAGCCAGCACAATGACAGAAAAGTGAGCAAGTGAAGGGGCACTTGAGTACATCACATGGACCCACTGTCAGGAAGAGATGAGAACACTCCTGTGTTCCGAGCAGCCAGTAATGTTTCAGGCACATTGCAGACACTTAGGAAATTTATGTGAAAGAACTTGATGGAAGGGTAAGAAATTGGGAAAAGGAGTAGGGCTTGTTGGTGAGTAGGTGGTTGGTGCGAGACTGACAGTTTGCATCCTCTTTTAAAAATCTGAATATCCTCTTCCCATGACCAACGATATTTAAAAAGAAAAAAAAAAAAAAACAACAAAACAACCAAGCCCATTCTACTTTTGAGCAAACCCAGATAGTATCCCTACTTGGAACTGAGAATGAGATTCCTGTGAGCTTTATCTTGAGACTATTAAAGAAATCAGAAAGGAGCCCTAAAATACTGGAGTATTTGGGAAAAGAGGAGATAAAATCAACATTTTGATTACATTAGAAGTCGATTCCATTGTAAATGGTAAGGATTAGTGAATATATCCTCAGCACATCTCAGGTACTTGGAGGGACTTTTGAATAACCACAGTGTATGTGAAGCTGGTGGGGGTTTCTTAAACCCAAACATTATCTCCAAAAGCAGCAAATACGGCCATAAGTGTCCCTATCAGAAAAGCCTGGTTGAACTTCTTTTCCCAATGGGTATTGCAATATTAGCAAAACAGGATTTTAAAAAGGAAAACAAATCGAAGCTTTTTTTTTTTTTTTCCAAAAAGAAAATGGAATGAACTGCTCAGGATAGTAGTAAGGTTTCGTAGCTGAGGCTGCACGGCAGCTGGGAGGTGTGAGAAGCAGCAACAGGGACCCCCATGACTAAATCCTTAAAAAGTGTGAAATAGTTAATTTCACAGGAGTCTTTCCTAGTTCTTTGGTAAAACCTAGTGAATTTACTGACTGATTTGTTAATATAGACTGTCGCTCACATGTTTGTACTATTCTTTCAAGCTTTCCAAATAGAACCCAAGCTCTTCAAATAGAACCTCTAAGAAAAGCTTTCAACATGAGTGGGAGAAACAGCTGAACACCTTGCCAGAGTATTCTGTGGGGAATTATATTATTATACTCAGTTTCATTAAATTTTCTTTCTACCTAATGCTCTTTTACAAAGAGGGAAAGCTGCGGGGGGGGAAGGTCTAAAATCACTTTTGTGACTTTTAGTTTATAAAGTTAGAAAAATTACCATAAAAAAAGAAAATCATTCTTTAATGCAGTGGCTAAAATTAGGCATTCTATAGTCTTAATAATTATATTCTGGTGTTAAATTAACTTTTGAACAATACTCTGCAATTCAAGTAGCAGACGGCGAGGAAACCAAATTGCACATTATTTCATTTTTTTATGAGCAAGAAATATTGGTCCCTTTCAAACCTGAGTAGTTTATATTGATGGCTTTAATTATTTTAGGGCCTGGCTTGTTTTTCACTTAAGCGTACACATGGAATTTAAAATAACGTTTGAGCCCCCAGAATGTATTTATTTTCTATGGATTTTCCATTAATGTCAAGACAATGGCTTGTAGAGTTGATGGCATCTACCTTTTTCCTACTTAACTGGCTGCCCTCATGCCATGTCAACAGTCCAACTGTTGGCATTTTTAAACTTCACATTATTTTTATCTTTAATCTAATTAAATGGCGCATCTCCTCATGCTTGCTCTAATTTAGCCACAAAAATAAACTGCAAAAAATTGGGATAGAGTGCTTTTCATTACATGCCTGTTATCTTTATTGGTGTGATTCAGTCTTACAAATTATGATATTAAAGCGTAAATGAACAAGAGGCTATTTCTTAGATAATTCTTTGTTTACACTTAGGCACCATACAAAGAAGATTTTTTAAATTATCAGTTGATTTCCTTCCTTTCTGTTTTTCTCAGAATGCTACAATGCTTTGGTTCTGTCCCTGTGGTACAATGATGGTGGATTTTGAGACACCTGGGAAATATGTCAAATATAGGGTTATCTGTGGACACTGGAACTCTGACTATCAAAACTCAATGAAATATTGACTGAGAATCTAGAGAGATCCTGCCTTGAAAACTCCCACTTTCTTTTTAGAGAAATATGATAGAAATGAGATATGTAGAAATAATAATGCTGTACAAGCTAATGTATGTTAAGCACTAAGTCACAAATATCTTGAGTTCAAAAGGGACAGGTCATAAAATTTTAGTATAGGGTCACTCAACGTGTTTGTGGCAGGGTGGAAGGTAGCCAGCTCCAGGGTCCACTAACTCCCAGCCCAGTCCTTTATGGACCCCCCCCCCCCACCACCTGCTGTCACCTCCAAAGGGCGATCAGGGAACAATTCATAGCAGACATAGGATTTGAATTAGGCTTTGAAAACCCAAGTTCAGGGCCTCTTAGGTAGAGTTGTGCAGGTTGGGACCCTGTACATCTCTAGCAGGTACATTCCCATAGGCTTGGATGACCACTTCCCAGAAGGGAAGATGTAAGGCAGGATTTATAGAGGCAGAGAACATGAAATGATCATGTGTTGGGGTTCCTTGACTGTGTCTGGCTCTACTATCCCTGGGTGTCTTTCTGTTTGAGTAGACCACCTGAGCCCGGGGCAACCTCTTGGAGAATCAGGTCAAATCAGTAAGACCTCACTTCAAGGATGGGCATTTCAGGAATCCTTGGCATTACTAAAATCTTGACTAGGGCTTGAGTAATGGCTCTATTGCTTACTGTCCATGTGACCTTAGGTAAGTTACTTAACCTCTGTGAGCTCAAAGATAATAGTAGCACCTACCTCACAAGGTTGTTGTGAACATTAAATGAGATGGTGTTTATAAAGCAATTATCAGAGCACCTGGTCTATAGTGTCTTGGTTCATTCCAGCTGCTATAACAGAAATACCACAGACTCCAAGGTGGCTTAAATAGCATTTTTATTTTTATTTTTTATTTTTTGGTCATAGTTGTGAAGGCCAGCAAGACCAAGATCAAGGCACTGGTGGATTTAGTGTCTGGTCCACAGACACCTGTTTTCTCCTTGGGTCCTGCCACAGCGGAAGGGAAGTGGGAGCTCTGTGGGGTCTGCTTTATAAGGATACTAATCCCATCATGAGGGCTCCACCCTCGTGACCTAATCACCTCCCCCAAAGCTCCACCTCCTAATACCATCACCTTGGGGATTAGGTTTCAGTATGAATTGGGGTTGAGGGTTGGGATAAACAGTGAGTCTGTAGCAGTATGAAATAACTGTTCACCATTTTAACCATTAGGGTCCTAATCTACCCTGAAATTCTGCATCCAGCCCTTGGTTTGCCCTGAGCAATCCCTCTGAGGACTCGGAGGCCTTAGGGGAAATCAATTTCACTTTTTTCCTTGAGGCAACAAAGTTAAAGGCATGTATCTGGGCCATTGTGAAAAATGCGTTTATGAGTACAGCCCTTCTGGCATCTCTCCCTTGGCGACCATAAAGCACTGTGCCATTTATTCAAAGACCATTAAGATCGTTACAGTTTTCAAATTTTGAAATACCTTCTCTAAAAACAGCTTGCCATGTTGCCTAGGACAAGCATCTATCACAAAATTACCAAGAGTCATTCTCCTGCTCTCCTACACTGGTTTCAGAACATCTTCTGGTGCTTCAATATCCTCTATATGCATATAAAATTTCTTTTCCTGGTGTCCAGTGTCCAGAGTAGAAGATCTGGCTGAGCTTGTGGCCGGCATTACAAGTACTAAGTGATTTTCAGTATCAGGAGTGCAGATCTGTTCTTCCATTAAGGGAGAAATAGGATCACTGGATGCTAGGATCTCAGAGCCAGACATCTGATATATTCCCCTTCTTCTCTGATAAGGTGGCAGTGTGGGGTTGGGGCTGGGGGAACATTTAGGTGAAGCTACAAGGACAGCAGGAGCCAGTCCATCTCTCCCTAGACATAGGAGGTCTAGAAAGGCAAAGGGTAATGATGTGCTGTCTCTTATAATTAATATTCTCCCAAAGGCTTTCCTTCCTGGGCTGTTAATACAAAGACCTCAGGGCCTCTGAATCTTGGTGTGGTCGCTGCTGAGCAGTCCTTGTTAGTGGGGGCTCTGTAGGGAAGCGGGGTGGGGGATGCTTTGAAGAAGAGCCTGCCCCCTTTCTCCTCCTGTGGGAGGAGGGACAATTTTGCGCTATCCTGGGGCACTTCTTCAACCCAAACAAAGACTTACTGTCTGGAAGCATCAAAGGGAATGTCTATTTATACTCTAGGTGTCATTTTGGAGCCTGATTCTGCCTCATTATACCACACGGGTTTCCACTAGAGATGAGGAAAATCCGGCAGCCTGTTTCCTGGTGCTAAGGCATCACTGATATATAAAAGTCAGGGCTTTTAGGCACTTCAGATTTAAATCCCTCTCATGGCAGCCTGTGTACAACTTCCATTAGGAAATTGAATTATAATATGTTGTAAAGTCTGACCGTTTTTCATTCACTTAATTTGACCCATTCTTGTGGTTCTTATTTAAATGTTAAATCCCAGCTCTAAACACTTTAGTGTTTAGAGAGGTTTAGGGAATGCCGAAATTCACTGTGATCCAGCCTGGCCCATAACAGACTCTCAGTTGTCATTTGCTTTCCCAGGGACAGTTGGTGAAGCTTCAGGGGGACCCGGAATAAGTAAACTACAATTTTTGTCTCTATAGAACTTACCATGGCAGGGGAGAGAAGGGTGATTTAAGAGAAATAGTAAATGGCCCTTTATAAACAATATGCATAATTTGGTCTGGTTATTACTGCAGCTCTGTAGAAATATCTGTGAACCTTGGCTTCCTTGCCTGGGAAATGGAGATTAATCCCTTAAGGAGCTATTGTAATGACATAGTGACTAAGAACATAGTAATTAAGAGCAGAGGCTCCCAATCAGACTGAGTTCAAATCCCAGATCTGCCACTCAGATCTAGCTGCTCTGAGTCCTAGTTCTGGAACCCCGAGCGAGTTACCTTAGTTATCTATGCTCTGTGTTCTCCTCTGTCCAGTGGGGTTTATGACAGAACATCCACCAGGAAGGTGGAAGCTGGAAGGATTAAATGTAGAAAAATGGAGGGGGATGCCTGGGTGGCTCAGTTGGTTAAGCAACTGCCTTTGGCTCAGGTCGTGATCCTGGAATCCTGGGATCGAATCCGGCATCAGGTTCCCAGCTCAGCAGGGAGCCTCCTTCTCCCTCTGAGCCTCTCCCTTTTCATGCTCTCTTTCACTTTCTCTCTCTCAAATAATAAAATCTTAAAAAGAAAAAAAAAAAAAAAAGAAACTGTAGGGGAGGAAGAACTCTTTCCTCTACCTCCTTAGGTTTAGTACCTGGAGCCCTGCAAGTTAAGTAACAAAAGGCAGATTAACAAGAGAAGAAGCATAACAATTTTGTTTGATGTTAATATTTAGTTTTTAGGTGTACACTGGGTTATCACAGAAGAGGAAATGAAAACCCATAGAAGTGGGTGGGACCAGAAAGCTTGTATGCTGTTTTGACAAAGAATGGTAAGTTTGTGGAGGAATGACAGGACGAAGGCCAAGTGTTTCAGATTTTCAAGAAAAGTAAATATATGGAAGGATAGTAATGGAAAATAAGGACTCACAGGGTCTGTGTGAAGATTCAAGTCAGTGCCATCTTCCCTGATAAGAGTTGTCTCCCATTCTTGGTACAGGGGAGAGGAAGGAGAACACCTCCACAGAGGGGAAAGTTACACCCTGCTTCTATGCAGAAAATGGGGGAGAGCCAAGAGCTTTTTCTGCATCTGTGGTTTCTCAATTACCTCCAGCTCAAAATAGTTTGTATGCCAAAGTGGTATATTTTGGAGCAACATAGTTGGATGCCATTCAGAACCCAGTTGTGTGCAAGTTTGGTTCCTCTTGGATGTTCAAGGGGCAAATCCTTCCTTGCTTTTTCCAGTTTCTGGTGGCTCCATGTTCTTTGCTTGGGACCACATCACCCCAGGCTCTGACTCTGTCTTCACATGGCTTCCTCCTTCGTGTGTCTTCTGCCTTACCCTTTTCTTAACAAAGATATTTGTCATTGGATTCAGAGTCCACCCTAATCTGGGATGATCTCCTCTTGAAATGTTGAACTTAATTACGTCTACAAAGACTCCTTTTCCAAATAAGGGTACAATTACATCTTCTAGGTAGACATATCTTTTGAGGGACCACTCATTCAAACCACTGCAAGAGTGTTTAAAAGCATCACAGAAACAAATTATTATGTAAAAGAATTTGCCTTCTTTTTTTTTTTTTTAGCAAAGTATAGTTGACATACAATGTTATATTAGTTTCAAGTGTACAACATAGTGATTCATACATTACATTCCATACATTATTCTATGCTCACCATGATAAGGAAAGTTACCATCTGTCACTATACAACGTTATTACAGTATTATTAACTACCTTCTCCATGCTGTACTTTTCTTTCCTTGTTACTTATTTATTTTATAACTGGAAGTTTGTACTTCTTAATCCCCTTCACCTGTGTCACCCAATGCTCTGGAAATCACCAGTTTGTTTTCTGTATTATTCTGTTTCTGTTTTTTGTTTTTTAGATAATATATTTAAGTGAAATCATATGGTATTTGTCTTTTTCTTTCTGACTTATTTCACTTAGTATAATACCCTCTAGGTCCACCCATATTGTCACAAATGGCAAGATATCATTCTTTCTTATGGCTGGGTAATACTTCATTGTGTGTGAATGTGTATGTGTATATATATATATTAGTCTACCTTGAAATATGAGATTATAATATCTCCAGCTTTGTTCTTCTTTCTGAATATTTCTTTGGCTATTTAGGGTTTTTGTGTTTCTGTACAAATTTTTGGATTTTTTTGTTCCAGTTCTGCAAAAATAGTATGGTATTTTGATAAAAATTGCACTGAATCTGTAAATTGCTTTGGATAGCATGAACATTTTAACAATGTCAATTCTTCCAATCCATGAGCATGATACATTTTTCCATTTGTTTATATCATCTTCAATTTTTTTCATCAGTATTTTAAAGTTTTCAGAGTATAGGTCTTTCAGAGTATAGGTCTGTACTCCTAGGTGGTTTATTCTTTTTGATGCAAATGTGAGATTGTTTTCTTAATTTCTCCTTCTGTTGTTTTGTTATTAGTATATAGAAATGCAACAGATTTCTGTTACATTAATTTTGCATCCTGCAACTTTTCTGAATCTTTTAATAGTATTCTCAATAGTTTTTTGGTGGAGTCTTTAGAGTTTTCTATATAAGATATCGTGTCATCTGCAAGTCGCACCAGCTTTACTTTTTCCTTAACAATTTACATTTTTCCTCCCTCCCTCCTTCCTCCCTTTCCTGTCCCTTCCTTCCTCCTTTGCTGCCCTGTCTGCTCTCCTTCCCTTCCTTCCTTCTCTGATAGCTGTGGCTAGGACTTCTAGAACTTGTTGGGTAAAAGTGGTAAGAGTGGACATCCTTGTCTTATTCCTGATCAAGGATGAGGTTAGCTGTGGTTTCGTCCTAGACGGCCTATATTATGGTGTGGTATGTTCCCTCTAAACTCACTTTGTTGAGAGTTTTTATCACAAATGGAGGTTGAATCTTGTCAAATGCTTTTTCTGCATGTATCGAGATGATCACATGGTTTTTATTCTTCATTTTGTTAATGTGGTGTATCACATTGATTGATTTTCAGATAGTGAACCATAATATATCTCTGGAATAAATCCCACTTGGACATGGTAAATGATCCCTTTAATGTATTGCCAGATTTTGTTTACTAATAATATGTTGTTGAGAATTTTTGCATCTATGTTCATCAGGGATATTGGCCTATAGTTTTCTTTTCTTGCAGTGTCTTTGTCTGGTTTTGGTATCAGGGTAAAGCTGGCCATGTAGAATGAATTTCAAAGCTTTCCATCCTCTTCTATTTTTTGGAATAATTTGAGGTGAATAGGTGTTAACTCTTCCTTAACTGTTCGGTAGAATTCACCTGGGAATCCATCTAGTTCTGGACTTTTGTTCATTGGGAGTTTTTTAATGACCAGTTAACTTTTGTTACTAGTAATTTATCTGTTCAGATCTTCCACTTCTTCCAATTCAGTTTTGGAAGATTTTATGTTTCTAGAAATTTGTCCGATTCTTGTAGGTTGTCCAGTTTGTTTGCATATAGTTTTTGTAGTATTCTCTTACAATCTTTGTATTTCTAAGGTGTCAGTTGGTACTTCTTATATTTCTGATTTAATTGATTTATTTGAATCCTCTTTCTTTTTTTCTTGATGTGTCTTGCTAAAGACTTATCAATTTTGGTTACCTTTTCAAAGAACTAGCTGTTGGTTTCATTGATCTTTTCTATTGTCTTTTCAGCTCCATCTTATTTATTTCTGTTCTAATCTCTATTATTTCCTTCCTTCTAATTTTGGGCTTTGTTTATTCTTCTTTTCTTAGTTACTTTAGGCAAAAGATGAGATTTTTTTTTTATTTGATTGTCTGTTGTTTCTCTAGGGCAGTCTGTAACCTCCCCTCTTAGAACTGCTTTTGCTGTGTCCGGAAGATTTTGGACTGTTGTGTTTTCATCTCCATTTGTCTCCATGTATTTTTTTTATTTCTTCTTTGATTTCTTTATTGGTTCATTGGTTGCTTAGTAGTGTGCTGTTTAACATCCATATGTTTGTAATTTCCCATTTTTTCTTGTATTTCTATATTCTCTCTATATAATATATAATAAGTATTAATATATTATTAATATAACATGTATTGTATAATAATATATCATATATATAATCCAACTCTTACTGAACCTGATCTTTATGATTATATAATGCCCTTCTTTGTCTCCTGTTATATTCTATGTTTTAAAGCCTATTTGGGGGACAATAAGTGTTCAGGTTCTTTTTTCTTTCTTTCTTTCCTTCTTTTTTTTGCTTTCTTTTGCATGGAATGTCTTTTCCATCTCTTCACTTTCAGTCTGTATGTGTCTTTAGGTCTCTTGTAAGCAGCATACAGATGTGTCTTGTTTTTTTAATCCATTCAGTTACCCTGTGTCTTTTGATTGGCATATGTAGCCATTTACACTTAAAGTAATTATTGATAGGTATGTACTTTTCCCATTTTGTTAATTGTTTTCTGGTTGTTTGTAGCTCTTCTGTGTTCCTTTTTTCTTCTCTTGCTCTCTTTCCTTGTGATGATTGATTCCTCTTTAGTGTTATGTTTGGATCAGATAATTTGCCGTTACCTGTGAGGTTGGAAACTAAACACTTTGTATATGTATAAGAGGTTCCCCCTTCTTAGCTTCTCCCCCTACCACCACCTCCCTGAACTTCCGTGAAAGAATCACCTACTCTGGAGTGTCAGGAGAGTCCTGTTAAATATTGAAGACCTCAGGAGAGGGAAAGTGGGAGAAATGCAAATTGTTGATGCCCATTACCCTTTACTATCTCACTAGCATGGATCTTCCAAGGATCTGGGAACACGGGATGGGACAGAAGAATATGGATAAGAAGAAGCCAGAGTCCCAACCTGTGCCTCTTCTGGGTAGGATAATCTACTGCATCAGAGATGAGACTTGTTACAGGAAAATATAAACTAATAGTATTAAAGATAGAAAACTTATCAGGTCCTTACTATGCTCTGGGATTTCTTATGTGCATTTAATCCTTATCACAGTCCTTTGTTGTAGGTAGTATTATTATTCCCATTTTATACATAATGAAATAGGCACAGAGAGGTTAAACAAGGTTACATAGTCACAACTGGTAAAGGCAGAATCAAAGTCCAGGAGGTCTGAGTTTAGAGACCCTGTTCCTACCCAAACTAACAAGTAGTAACTTTAGTAAAGGGCAAATAGCTCAGCCAGAAGAACCCCGCCTTTTACTACCATCCCTGTATACAATTGGTAAGCCTGGGGTCTGAACGATTAGTCCGTTGGTTCCTATATTCATCCATCCTGTTCTTCACCTTGCATTCAGTGAAGTCCTGCTATGGACATAGTGACACAAAAGGTACAAGTGAGTAATTTATAATCCTCTCCCACATACGGGGGAATGACCCCATGGAAATAAATAACTTTGCTCTCTGCAACCTTGCTGGCAGTAGAGAGGAGGGTGTCCCAGATCATCCCCTCTCTAAACCCGTAGTCTGACCTTCCACATGGTTTTTTAGCTAAAGAGATGTTCACGTGGTCTCAAATATTAAGTCATTTGTTTTTGCATCCTTCTTGCTTCCTTTAAGATCTTAAATTTTTACCATTGAGATCTGGAAGGTCATAGGGCTGTGTCCCTATTTCTAAAGCAAGATCCTGGGGCCCCAAGTGGTGGCTGACCAGTCACAGGACCATTCCCTGCAGATAGCCCAGAATCTCCTGTCCACCCCTCCATAGGGGAGGGGAAGTGGGGTTCTCCTGCCAGCACAGGACTGACTATCAGAGTAGATGCAGAGGCTAGCCATGCTGCCACATGATACTGAGGTCCTCTGCTAGGCTTCCTAGTTCCTTGATTTGGGGGGATCTGGGGCTTCTGGGGGAAGTGCTGCAGCAGAGGGTGAGGTGCTCAAGTTGCTGACTCTTTTCTGTCCACCCTGGGAGGACTTAGTATTTTAACATGAATTTGGCAGTTTCCCTGTGTGCTGGCTGAAAGTCAGCCCCGTTCTGAGTTTTGGTTTCCTTGTAAAAGGAACGTTCTGGATTTGGGATGGCCAGGAGTTGTTCTGGCCTCTATATTCCCAGCCTGTAGGCCCGATGGGCCCACCAGGAAGACAGAGGCCAGGGTGATAGAAGTGGGAGAGGCAGGCAGGTAGCATCACTGAGGCACCCTTTCTTCATCCCCCAGGCAGGATGTATCCGAATGAGCTGCATCCTCGCAGTTAATGAAATGAGAATGAATGAGTGTGAACATAAAAGGGTATGTGGGTGGATCCGTGAGCATGTAATGAAATTCCCTATTATGGAGGTGACATCCCTCATCAGAGACCCAGGGTAGCCAAGAGCCAATGGTGGACCAATCACATTTTATTCCTTCCGCAGCTATGACCAGGACCCTTCTCTGCGACCTCTCCAATATAGCATGTGGTATTTAAACAACGATTTTATTATATTACGGAGAGGTTCACACTGTCTTTTTCAGATTACAAAAGTAATATATGCTCCTTTGGTAACACTGAAAATAACACTGAAAATGCAAACAGTGTAAAGAAGGAAATAAAAATCACTAGTAATTTCATTGTCTATTGATCCTTTGTATGTTGCTAACTAGTCTTCTCTCATACATGTGTGTAAATGCAAATACGTGTGTTTGTGCCTTTTGTCACATATGATGACAATGGCTAACATATATTGTTCTCCTGCCAGTGTTAAACACAGTGCTAAGAATTCACAGGACTGTTTCATTAAAACCTTATGGAAAACCTAAAGTGAGGGGTACCATAATTAACAGCATTTATGGGTAAGAAGATTGGGGTTCAGTTTCCACTATGTTCACATTTCATATACAGGTTTATATTTTTCTTTTGACACTTAATAACAAGCTTTCATGCTATTAAGTATTCACTGAAAGCATGATCTTTAATGGTTGCATAACATTCCAGAGTATAAATATATTGTTTGTGTAGCCATGTCTCTCTTGAATATTTCTGGTGCCCTCTCCAGCAGTATTCCAATATTATAAATAACACATCCCTGCACGTAAATCTTTATGGAATATCTGATTGGGTCTTTAGATGTATTAGGTCAAAGGTCATGAGTAATTTTAAAGCCATCGATTGGTCTGGATGAAGCTGCTTCCTAGAAATATTGGACCATTTTGGACTCCTATCAGTGCAGCATGAGCCTGTCGAGCTTACCTCCGGTGTTTTATGCAATTAAAAAAAAAGTTTTATTTCTCCTTTTAAAGACTGTATTTGAAATAGCTTTTTAATTAAAACATTTGGTCTTAGAAATAAGAGACAGCCAAGAGAAATAAGGATGAAAGAGGGTAACCAAGCATACAGTTGTTGAATATAAATTAAAATTGAAAACATAGGCCTCTAGAACAAAGGAGACAGCTGCAGTCCTTTTTTTTTTTTTTTGTACATAGGTGGTAGAGTCTTCTTTTAATTTTTTCCCCCTCATTTAAGTGCTGGCTGGTTGTTAGTTTGTTGCTGGGATGGGAAGAAAAAATGTGAACTTTTATGTTGCGAAGATTATGAGAAGTTGTATGTGTGTTTATGCATGAGTCTGTTAGATCATCCTGAATATTTAGCCTTGAGAATAATCAAACAGGCAGTCAATTGCTGGGCTTCTATTTGCAGTAGCTGGATGTGTTAGACATCAAATAGAGAAGTAGACTGAGCACTGACATGAGGGCTGGCCTCAAGGAAAACCAGCCAAGAGCCAACTTTGTCTGTCTGACCCCACTCCCTCCAGACTATACTATAAGTCATGGCAAGAAGTAAGAGTTCCAAGAAGTGACAAATTCTGGGATTAGTCATTTGCATTGTTAATAATGCATAGTAGATCCAAGCAATCCAGATCAGACCAGGTGTGATACTCTGCTGTCTGCCAGGGAACTGTCTTAGAGGCTGGTGGCCCCGAATACTCTTTACCCTTATCCTATTTATCCTTGGCATTATCTTTGTTACATTTCAAAGACTGGAAGTGTGAACCCTCTAACCACTAAGCATTAGCTGGTGCTTACGCCAGGAGCGTAGGCTCTTTCCCAGGTGAGAGGCTTGCTTATGCTTTATGTCTGGGAGTTGGAATTAGCTCACGTGATTACAGAAGTTGAGCAGTCCCCACGATCTGCACCTGCAGGCTGGAGACCCAGGAAAGCCAATGGTGTAATTCAGTCCGAGTCTAAAAGCCTGAGAACTAGGAGAGCTGATGGCGTAACTCCCTGTTCAAAGGAGGAGAAGGTGACATAGATGTGCTAGATTATGCAGGGAGGCAGGGAAAAGAGCAGTGAATTCTTCCTTCCTCCACCTTTTGTTCTTTTCAGGCCCTCCATGGATTGGATGAAGCCCACCGACACTGGGGAGAGTCACCTGCTCTATTGACTTCACTGATTCGAATGCCAATCTCATTTGGAAACACTCTTGCAGACACACCCAGAAATAACGTTTTATCAGGGTGCCCCACAATTTAGTTATGTTGAGACACACAATTAGCCTTCAGAGGGATCATGGGAAGCTGCTTTAAATATTAGGAAGAGAAGTCTCCTTTTGCCTCCCACACGAAGCAGGGGACTCATAGTCTGCAAGACTGAACATGGTTTCTAAATAACCTGAGTCACCTATGCCCTGAATTCCTGGCGTCTGAGCCCCATCGGTAGGAATATCAGGAACTCTACTGGGAAGCAGGTAAAGCAGGTGTTTGGAGTGTCAGAAAGCTCATAGGAATAGAAATGGTTGCATCCTGGAAGTGGAGCCCAACCATCCTTTCTTTTCCTAGAGAACTTGTTCCGGTGATGGAAATGTTATGTGGACACTGCCCTGTCCAATAGCCAGGAGACACAGGTGGCTTTTGAGTACTTGAAATGTGGCTGGTGCATCTGAGCAATGGAATCTTTACTTTTATTTTATCACTACATTATTATTATTATTATTATTATTATTATTATTATTATTTTAAGAGAAAGAGCGTGAGTTGGGGCAGGGGGTGTGGGAGACAAAGGGAAAATGAGAATCCCAAGCAGCCACAACACAGGACTGGATCTCACGACCCTGAGATCATGACCTGAGCCAAAATCAAGAGTCAGTTGCTTAACCAACTGAGCCACCTAGCCCCCCCATCCTAATTAACTTTAATATAAATGGTCACATATGGCTGTTGGCTGCTGTATTGGGTGACACAGAGGTTACAAGTAATTAAAAGCTTTTTAGTTTTATGGCTAAGAATGTTGAAAGCCCAAATCGTGTTTTATGAAAGCTTGTAATTTATACAGCCTCACAGAAGTAAGGTGTTACTATTTATTCAAAAAAGAAGGATGAGTGAGCAGAACTTTAATAGAACGGCTGAGCCAGAGTCGCATCACAGGGTGGAGAGACAGTCATGAATTTGTTAGAAATGCAGTCGAGGTCTGCGTCACTGTGCTTTGCTGGGGCATTTAGTCCCTTCCTTCCTGGTTAAAGCAGTTATTTTGGTGGTTCAGTGCTTTCATGTTCAATAGACTTGATTTTTCACACAGCTGGGTTATCTCCAGCGTGAAAGCTCTCTGCTTAATCTTCTCGATTTCTCCCTGCTCATCCTGGCTGCACAGATGTGAGCATGACGTTTTCATCTTTCTCTCCGGGCGCTGATCAAGTATGACAGCTTCTATGATGTGCCCACATAGGAAAATATAAAAATGCAACTTTATGAAGGAAAAACGAAGACCCGCCAGAGGAACCCAATGGCCCCAAATGTGGTTTCTCTCCCTATTCCTTGGTGAAGTGGGGCCTTGTTCACAGTTTACTGCCGTGGGAGAAAGGGCGAACCCTGACTCTGGCAGCTCCCCGTGACCTAAGATCACTTAGCCTGTCGTGAGTTTCTGCTCTTAAACGGAGCCTCGTTATCCGAATTAATCATTTCTGGATGGACTTGGGGACATTGTTAAAGGAGCCTCCCTTTCTTCTTCCCAGTAATTTTTCAAAGCAAAGGCATGTGGTTAAAGTAGAAAGTTGACTATCCAAAGTGTGACACTAGTTTCCCCATTACCAAAAAAGATCTTTTCCATCAGCTACTACTCCTGGTAAATGCGAAAATGGAAGAAAGGGGGAAATTGAAAAGGAAAATGCAAAAATGGTGGTGGAATAGAGCCAAATGGTAAGTAAGATAACACACAGGGCATGTGATGTCTGTGGGAATTATTTACTGATTCAAAACCCAAATGATCAGAACCATAAGTAGAAGTAAATTAGCAGAGTTAGTGTCTGTTCTGTGTGCGATCAGAAGGCGGCAGAAGACACTTGGCTATGTTATTGTTGATGAACTAGTATCATCAACTAATATCGTAGGCGCTTACTTTCTAGGATCCAGATGCTTTCCAGAATCTAGTATGATCTTGAGTCAGCTGTTCATTGGATGTCCCTCTCCCCCGACATGGGTGTGATAGCGCAGCTAGAAACACCCAGTCATGAGCCGCAAGGTGACTGTTCAGTCAGAACCATTCAGGTGCTTGGGGTAAGGGGGCAGCTATCATTATGCAGACACCTCAGAGCAACTTTCCTGTCTTCAGTATCCCTAGGGCATCACCACCTGCTGTTCCTGACCAAAGTCAGGCACTGGCGCAGACAGGAAAGCTGCTCTCCGGCTGCAGGCCCCCGCCCACTGCCACCTTGAGGCACACCATTGCCTTGTTTCCAGGAGCCAGCAGCTCTCTGTGGATTTCATGAGTGGTTAGTGTGAGGTGTCGGGAAGCAAACCTCTTGGAATAATGCCTTGTGGCGCTGGTGTGGAGAGAACCATAGCCCCTGGAGGTCTTGGCCAGTCATCCCCCTCTTTTCTTAGGGTGGCTTCAGGGGCAGCTACAGAGAAGAGCAGCAGCTCCCTTGGTTTGGTGAGGAGCCTCTCCTCTCAGGCCACACTTTTTGCTGGACATAATGAAAAATAAGTTTTAAGGTCGTTGAAGCAAAAAGTAATTCTAGGGACAGGCAATATTAGGATAACTCAAACATGGTTGTCACTTTCTGAGACACTTGTATGACTCCCCTCCTCCCCACCAGCCAACTCTGAAGCCCTACTCAGAATTGTTTGCCTTAGGGCACCTGGTGGCTCAGTGGGTTAAGCGTCTGCCTTCTGCTCAGGTCATGAGCCCAGGGTCCTGGGACTGAGTCCTACATCGCTCTTTGCTCAGCGGGGCATCTGCTTCTCCTTCTCCCTCACACTTCCCCAGCTTGTGCTGTCCTGCGCTCTCGCTCTCTCTCTGTGTCAAATACATAAATATATATTTTTTTTAAACTAGTCTGAAAAGCCTGGAGGCAGAGCCTCCACAGAGTTGAAACTCAGACCTCTGAGGAGGGGGCCCTGTTGTGCCAGGGCATCTGGATGCTAACATCAGGGGGTCTCTGGGCTTGGACCTTCATTTCTGAGGAGGGGGTGTGGTGTCTTTAAGCTTGTCATCATGAGGCTCATGCTACTGGTGCTAGAAAAACTGCAAAGTGGATTCAGCTGCTGCTGGACCGAAATGCTCTGGCAGGTGGACATAGCTGGACTGCAATGATGCAGATGGGACAAGAGGCAGATAGGAAGAAGTGAGCCCCTTGCCCCCTGCAGATTTGTAGGTTTCCTCTGGTTTCCCAGGTGCCCAGAGCCTCAGAGAGAAGCAGAGGGTCAGGCTGATGTGGAAAGCAGCCCAGGCATCAGGAGGAGGTGTCTGGGACGGTGGGTTTGAAACAGAGAAACAAGAGATTAATTACTGGTGTGGTGAACCATACAGGTCTTGTAGAAGGTTGTATGAAGGTGTCTGAGAGGTGATTTATAATGCAGAGGGGACATTGAGTCCCTTCCACCCAGAATAAATGCCTGCAAAAATCTGTTTCCCTTGGCCAGTATCTTCACCCTGGACCCCTTCTACAGCTACCTCCTCATTTTCAAAATGAACCACACTGTGTTACCTGCTCCAATCTTGCATACCCTCACTGTCGCCCTGCTAATAAAAATGATCTGTCTCTCCCCTAGAAGGTGGGAGAGGTTCGCACAATCTAAAAGCAGTATCTTTGGGGGTGCCTGGGTGGCTCAGTCAGTTAAGTGTGTGACTTTTCATTTCAGCTCAGGTTGTGATCTCAGGGTGATGAGATCAAGCCTGGCACTGGGCTCTGTGCCTAGGATAGAATCTGCTTGAGGTTCTTTTTCCCTCTCCCTCTGCTATTGCCCTTCCCTACTCACTCTATAAATAAGTAAGCAAGTAAAATCTTTAAAGACCTTTTCTTCATATCAGCACAAGATAATAAAAATGAAAGGTTAAGATTAAAATTTAAAAATTGCAATAAGAGTAAGTTAATAGAAACGAGAATACAAGAATAGAGAAATGTCTAACTAACTTATAAGGAAATTAGTGAAATAAGCCAAAGACAAATACTGCATGATATCATTTATATGTGGAGCCAAAAAGGAAAACATATATGAGTCAAATTTATAGAAACAGAGTAGAAAAGTGGTTACCAAGGGGAGGGGAAAACAGTGGTAAAAGGGGACAGACTTGCAGCTCTAGGATGAATAAGGTCTGGGGACACCTTGGTGGCCTGGTTGGTTAAGGGTTAAGTGTTGGACTCTTGACTTTGGCTCAGGTGGTGATCTCAGGGTCATGAGCTCGAGCCTGGCATCTGGCTTCACCCTTAGTGGAGTTGGCTTCTCTCCTTCCCCCTCGCACTTCTACCCTGAGCTGTCTCTTTCTCTTTCTCAAATAAATAAATAAAAACATCTTTAAAAAAAAAAAAAAAAGATGAATAAGGTCTGAAGAGCTCCTGTAAAGCAGGATGACTGTCGTTGGTAAGACTGGGTTATATAACTGAGATTTGCTAAGAGAGTAGAACTTCAGTAGTGTTCTCACCAAAAATAAGTAAGAGAATCAAAAACCTAATACATATTTGAGTTAATGTAAAACAACAAGGATAATGAAAGAATACTAACTACCATTTTTCAGGCATTTAAAGAATGAATGACGGGCCCTGTGCTAAGTGCTTCCACTGTAGTGTTTCACTTATACCTCCCACTGCCCTGTGAGGTGGGCCCTCTTAGACCCTGTATTTCATAGGTTGGAACCTGAGACTTAAGAGCATCCTCACAGGGCGCCTGGGTGGCTCAGTTGGTTGGACGACTGCCTTCAGCTCAGGTCATGATCCTGGAGTCCCGGGATCGAGTCCCGCATCGGGCTCCCAGCTCCATGGAGAGTCTGCTTCTCCCTCTGACCTTCTCCTCGTTCACGCTCTCTCTCACTGTCTCTCTACCAAATAAATAAATAAAATCTTAAAAAAAAAAAAAAAAAAGCATCCTCACAGCTCATAAAATTATGGAGCTAGAATTTAAATTCAGCTAGATCTGTCTAGATGCAGACCCCAAGTTTTGTAGGAAAGTTCCAAGATAATGAACAGTAGAAAGAGGAAGAAACACATTAATCAGTGCCTATAATATTAGTGAGATACCAAAGTAACGATGAGTTAACAATTTGTTCAATAAAACATACTTGTGATAAGATAAAATGACGGCAAAATCAGAGAAGAGGATATGGGGGAAATGGGAGGAAACAAAATAACAAAAATCAAGGATGTGGTGAAGTTATAAAGTCCCCTGTGAAACAGGCTTGCTCTCCAGTGGCCTCTCTATCCCTGCATCAAGGCCCCTGGTCACTAAGCCTTGAGCATCTCCTCTGCCCTTTGCCTCAATCTTAATGAATGAGCATGGGTCCCTTTGTTAGGCCTTGCTCTTATCTGGCCTGCAAAGAGGACTTCCCAAGCAACCTTGGCCTGTCAGCGGCCTTGGGCAGCCTGGTTTGACTTTTGTGTGTCCCACTGCCTCATCGTGATGGCTTGGCCCTGCCTCAATATCCCAGGCCTCATCAACTTGTAGGTCCCGATGAGGCCATCTGACATTAAGACTCAAGTCTTCCTTGCCCCAAGACTCCATGCTCATACAGTCCTGGCAGAGAGCTGCTCTTCTAGAGATCCCAAGGAAAAGGCTCTTCCCCCATGTCCAGGCACCCATGCCCCACAGGCACCTGCTGCTTCAAGCTCTGTCACTGTGTCCTCTCTTACCCTCCGTGGGAGTCTTGGAAAATCTGGTGATCCCAGGATGCTCTGCAGGCACATTTTCTGAAAGGATGTATTTTGCTGGACTGAAAGTAAGCATCAGAAAGCAACCACAATGACATATTCTATCTTACAGACTCCAAATTCACCAAAAAGCCAGAGTAGAAATATCAGGAAACAGGTTGAGCTGGAATGGCATGGGTTTGGTGATGAATAAGTAGGACTTTTCTGTCTCTTTGAGATGGTTTGCGGCTATTTGT
Source organism: Mustela nigripes (assembly GCF_022355385.1). Taxonomy (NCBI): domain Eukaryota; kingdom Metazoa; phylum Chordata; class Mammalia; order Carnivora; family Mustelidae; genus Mustela; species Mustela nigripes. Next base: position 135,207,822 of record NC_081562.1, read on the forward strand.
TTCCCAAGGCTTACATCCACGTTATCCTTGTTTTCTAGGGTTAGTAAGATATAGACACTCAGGCATTAGCAGGAAGTTGGCACTTTAGACAGCAAAGTTTGCATGTGTTACAAATAACTTCAAAGCAGTGTCCTGGTTCTAGATAGGTATGGCCATGGGGGGCACCACTAACTTTGTCTTCCTCAGCATTACTTGCTCCTTCTCTCACTGCAAAATAACAAAAAAATAAAAAGGTAAGAATAAAATATAAAAAGAAAGCAATATAATGGTATAAGATAATAGTAATAGTAATAATATAAACCTTGCCATAACTAGGATGACTATGTATCCTATTTGCCCTGAATAATGTTGATTTGTTTTTTGCTCCATTATTATAGGTCCTCCTTTCACCCTTGAAAGTTATCGTAACACAATAGCCATAACACAGTAAGTGGGGGTCCCATTTTGTTGATTGTATAAAAGATGAGGTTTCTTACTTGGGAGGATAATGCATTTTAACAAGTGAGGGGTCAGACAACAGAGTGGAGTTGAACTGTTGTCCCAGTCTTGTTGTGGCGCCACCTGGTGACAGATTTCTGACTTACATGTCCCTAGGGACTCTTCAGAGTATTGTGACAGACTGAGACATGAATGACAGTAGCAGCAATGCTGGGAGTCTCCCAATTAGTTGGTTTCCAGTTCATGGAGATTGGGTTGGCTGACTCCAGGGATTATATCCACCCATCCTAGACAGGGCTGCCTGCCTTTGTTGCCTGGCCTTGGCATCCCTTTACCACCATCCCTCCCCTAGACAGGAATGTTGCCCACACCATTTAGGGAACTAGGGCTGGACACAGAGGATGGAGGCGAATTGCCTACCAACCACTTTGTATTTGAATTCAAGTTATCATAGTTAGCACCATTAAGCACAATAACAGTTAACATTTACTGAGAGGTTTCTTTGGTCAGCAATTTACATTAAGAAAAGCATTTCTAATCAAGCACCAAATCATGATAAGCAGAAGTACACTATAGACTCTGTTGTGATGCACATTCCAACCCCACTGAGGTCCATGGCTCTCCATATCTATAATATACTTAGGAGATACTATTTTGGTTTGTGCTTGAGGGTTTGTCTGATTGGTTGACTGGTTGGTTTTGGTCCTTTATAAAAATAGAGGCTTCAGATTTTTATTTATTTTTTTTAAAAAGATTTTATTTATTTATTCATTTGACAGACAGAGATCACAAGTAGGCAGAGAGGCAGGCAGAGAGAGAGGGAGGAAGCAGGCTCCCTGCTGAGCAGAGAGCCCAATTCGGGGCTCCATCTCAGGACCCCGGGATCACAACCAGAGCCGAAGGCAGAGGCTTTAACCCACTGAGCCACCGAGGAGCCCCTAGATTTTGATTTCAATTGAATTTTAGGCTTTGATTTGAAAATTTCATGTCTGTTATATGCCCCAAAGTTATTGGATAATAGGCACATTTTAATGTTTTGCAACATATCTGGAACTGGTGAAGCTTGGGCTGTTGGGTTCATGGCCTAAGTCCAGCCTGGTGAGGGCCTCTGGGCTCAGCCCTTGAAGGGGAGGTCATGTTTGAATAGAAGTTTGAATTGATCTTAATTTCTGGTCTCAGTTGCCCCAGTTATCCCAGGTTTGTACTAATAAGATCCCTACCATATTCCCCTTAAGCGTGTGCAGTGCCTTTGTGTGTGTGTCCACCTGTGTGCATGTATGCATGCATGTGTGTGCATGTGCGCTTGTCATGCTGGAAGGCTGGTTTTTTGCTTCTGTTTTTGTTTTTGAGAGAGAGAGAGAGTGCATGCATGATGGGGAGAGGGGTAGAGGGAGACTGAGAATTCCAAGCAGGTCCCATGCCCAGCGCAGAGCCAATGTAGGGCTCTATCTCATGACCCCGAGATCATGACCTGCATGGAAATTAAGAGTCTGACAGAGCTCAACTGACTGAGCCACCCAGACGCCTCCTGTGCTGGAAGCCTTTACCATAAGAATCAGAATATGTTTTTGCAGTTCCTGGCCATATTGACTAACTTGCCTTCCTTGGGAAAGACTTTGTTGAATTTTTCATACAAAGCTAATAGACAAAACAGCTGCTTTCTGAATATGCTGAATGAAAACTTTCAGTGTTGGAAAGTGGTAAAGAACAACTTGGTTCAGATCCTTAGTTTGTATTGTTCCACATAGGCCCAAGAAACTGAGAGTGTAGACAGTTGCCACCTTCCTCCATATAGATTCTCCTGGGCTGTGCACATCCTGGAGAAAGCACTTCATTCAAGGAGTTGCGGTTGTTATTTTTTCTAATCGGATACACCCTCAGAAAAGGAGGCACTTTTTCTCTGGTCTTCTCAGTCGTGAATATTACCACCTCCACTCCTGGCAGTTGTGTATGAAATTGATTGGACCCGGCTTGACTCCACCTGCAACATGGGACACCTGGAGATCTCGCAGCAAGAAGAGTCAGCCTTGATGTTCAAAACTGAGCAAGTTTATTTATTATCTGAGGAGAGAACAGAATAAATGGAGAACCTTAGGGAAATAATTTTTACAGGTAGTTTTCAATCTCTAACCGCAGTGTTGAGTCTCTGCTATTTCCTGATGGTAACTGATTTTTTATGCAAGGAAGCACAGGGGAGATGCTTTACTTCTGTGAGAAAGATTTACTATCTCCTGCAGATATGCTTCTCTCCTAGGTATGTTTTTCTTTTTAAATTTCACTGAAATGCTGGGCCAGATTTTGGAGATTTGGTTTCCTGTTCTTGCTCCATTTCTAATTTACTGCAGTATAATAGGCAATATCCTTAACCCCTCTGGGCTTTTCAGTTCAAGCAAAAATAAAAATTAGGACATCTAGCCTACATAAAAAGGAATGTCAAGGGAATATGGTAGATTATTTTTAATGCTTGGAAGAAATAAATAACCGATACTACTAATAATAGTTTCGTTGTTCTATTTAAACCTGTCCTGAGAATAAGAATCACTCTCTCACTTTTAGGGAATGAAGGAAAAATAAAAGTGAGCAGAAAGATGATTGTGTTAATGCTTTGACCAATCTAAAGTTGAATAGGGGCATTCCTCTACAAAACCAGACGTGGTTCATTATTTTCATCGAACAGTATCTGCAGATCAGATGAGGCATTTTTCAAAGGACATTTGAAATACAAATAGAACAATGTTTTTTTTTTTTTTTTGAGAACAAAAAGAAGCTTTTACATTTTGTTTAAGGAGAAGAGAGAAGGGATCCTGAAATACAAGGCTTCAGAAATGTCGTCCTCTTGACATGTCAGAAATTAAAAGTTCCTAAAAATAAGATCCCTTCTAGTTTTTTTCACCATCCCTCCCACATTGCCCAGCCCAGCTCTGGGAGAAGAGAAAGAGCTCAGTGTGTGCTTGAGGAATGAATGAAGAAGGCTGTAGAGGGATTACTGAAACAGAGTGGGTATTATGGCATCATCTCTGTGCTGTGTGTTTGTTTGTTTTTGCCCTAGAATTTCATGGTAGGAAATCTGGAAACTGGAGATAAATATAAAAATGAAAAATAATAATCACAGAGGATCCTATTGTAAATATTTTGGCATATTGCCTTCTGTTTTTCAGACACATATGGATGCAGACACATCCACTCACACACAGACACACATATGTGTTTGTGTATAAGTGTATACCATTTTTATAACTTGACATCATAATACGTAGTTGTGATTAACTGTTGCTTCAATTAATATTCTGTCATGAGTACTTTCTCAGATAAAATAGTGTTTAAAAGTTGATTGGATATACTTTGATATAATTACATTTTCTTGCAGGTTAGACATTTAAATTTTCACTATAAAAATGATTCCATAGGGGCGCCTGGGTGGCTCAGTGGGTTAAGCCGCTGCCTTCGGCTCAGGTCATGATCTCAGGATCCTGGGATCGAGTCCCGCATCGGGCTCTCTGCTCAACAGGGAGCCTGCTTCCCTCTCTCTCTCTGCCTGCCTCTCCATCTACTTGTGATTTCTCTCTGTCAAATAAATAAATAAAAATCTTTAAAAAAAATGATTCCATAATAATTTCTCTGTATGTAAATATTTATGCCATCTTAGATGACTTCCTCAGGATAGTTTCTATACATCGAAGGGAAGGCCATTTTTGAAGCTTTGATTGACTTTGCCACACGTTCACACGTTCACTGACCTTTTGTATTTCTCCTTTTACCTAGTCATGACTTCCCCCTACAGGTGTCTATTTTACTAAGGAAGGTGAAACTTGTCTCTCCTGTCTGGAAGTGCACACAGCCTGTTCCGTCCCCTGGCACCTTTTGGGGATATGGCAGGTCAGAGAGCAGCTTTAGAAATCTATGTAAGATTTCCTGGAGCTCTCAATATTCTCCAGCTTAAATGTGGCTATTAGTTTAGTTGTTGTGGAAAATAATTGGGTGGCTCCTCAAAAAGTTAAATATGCAATTACCCTATGACCCTGTAATTCCACTCCTACATATATACCCCCCAAAACTGCAAACAGGTAGTCAAACAAACACATGTACATGCATGTTTTTAGCAGCACTGTTGACAGTAGCCAAAGTCAGAAACATGACCCACATGTCATCTGCTGATTGGATAAACAGATTATGGCATATACATGTAATGGATATTCATAAGAAGAAATAAAGTACTGATGCATTGTATCACATGGGTGAACTTCAGAAAACTTTCTGTGAAGCAAAAGAAGCTAGATGAAAAGGGGTCACATATTATATGGTCCCATTTATATGAAATGCCACCATAAGTGAATCTTTAGAGACAGAACGGAGACTGGTACTTGTCAGGGGCTGGAGGAGTAAGAAGCAACTGCTTATGGGGTACAGCATTTCCTTTTTTTTTTTTTTTAATAATTTAGGGATCCTATTTTTACTTATGTCTAAGCTTGGAGGAGAAGAAACTAATGAGAACAACTATTATTCTGTGTTTTCCCATGACTTATTATTTAATACTAGATTTTTTTTTTATTGAGATATAATTGGCATATAACATTTTACTAGTTTCGGGTGTGCAGCGTAATGATTGTGAGAAGATCACAGTAAATTTAGTTAACATCCATCACCACATGTAGTTACAATTTTTTTCTTGTGATGAGAACTTCTAAGATCTACTCTCTGAGCAACTTTCAAATATGCAGTACAGTTTTATCAACCATAGTCCCCACGCTGTATGTTCCATCACCTGGAAGTTAGGACCTTTTCACCCCCTTCACCCATTTTACACACCTCTCACCCAACTCGGACAACCACCAATCTGTTCTCTGTATCTGTGAGTTTGATTTTGCTTGCTTGCTTGTTTGGTTTTTTTGTTTGTTTACATTCCACACATAAGTAAGACCATGAGGTACTTGTTTTTCTCTGGCTGACTTATGCCACTTAGCGTAATGTCCTCTAGGTCCATCCATATTGTCGCAAAGAGCAAGATACATGTTTTCTTTACCCGTTCATCCATCAGTGGACACTTAGGTTGTTTCCAAGTCTTGGCTGTTATAAATGGTGCTGCAGTAAATATGGGAGTGCAGACATCTTTCCAAGTTAGGGTTTTCATTTGCCGTGGATAAATACCCATAAGTGGAACTGCTGGATCATGTGGTGGTTCTATTTTTTAATTTGTTGAGGAATCTCCATACTGTTTTCCACAGTGAGTTGCCCCAATTTACATTCCCACCAGTGCACAAGGGTTCTCTTTTCTCCACATCCTTGCCTTGTTATTTCTTGTCTTTCGTTAATAGTCGTTCTAATAGGTATGAGGTGATATCTCATTGTGTTTTGATTTGTGTTTCTGTGACGATTAGTGATGCTGGTCACCTTTTCACATATTTGGCCATTTATATGTTGATTTTAGGGAAACTGTCTGTTTAGATCTTCTGCCTATTTTTAATTGGTTGTTTTTTCGTTACTGAGTTGCACCTTTTAAGGTGATGAAAATTTTGGAACTAGAGGACTGTGGTGGTTACACAACATTATGAATGTACTAAATAGACTGTTAATTTTAAAGTGGTTAGTTTTACGTTATGTGAATTTCACCTCAACAAAAAGAAGAAAATCCAAATGCTAGGGTGCACCTTTATGCATATACTTAAGTGATCACGGATCAGTCTAACATCAAACTGTGAGGTTGGAACATTTGGCAGGGACGGAGGTGATGCACGGAGGATTGAGCAGGAGGATGGATGAGTGTCTGAAATGGGACTATGGTCCATTCATTTATAGACAGTAGAAAAGTGTTTAAAAATCATCTGAAGCAAGAGCATGTTCTTCATGAGATCATGATTGCCAGAAATCTTTTTCAGACACCAAAAAAAATTAGCTGTGGTTGGCCCAGTGTGGAATTTCTGAGCATAGTATTTAACTTGACCTAGATATTGACAAGGACAACAATGCAGTTTCTTATGTTGAAACCAGCAAATTAGGTTTTTATTCTTTATCTCTTTTGTGGCATTGCTCTCTGTGCAAATGTGTTTAGTTCACATCGCTACATACCTACAGCATATTGGTGGGTGATTATAGACCTGCTAATAAATAAATAAATAAATAAATAAATACATAAATAATCCTCTGGAGATTCTTGTGACTCTGGAAGAAAAAGTTGACTCAAAAATGCTTTAACACTTTTTCCAGGAATTCATTATGCTTTTAAATTCAGTAACACAGTGGCAGGGATGTCAGTTCCTGGAAAGCCACAGATGAAAGTCACATCTTGGTAATACCACACTCACCGATGTGCTGGAGTTTATTGTCTAATAATGTGGAGAGCGCAAGAAGGCACTTCTTTGGAGAGGTATAAAGAGGGGAAGAAAATAAATAAACCTAAGAGATCCTGAAACGCTCTTAAGGAAAGGGGTTCAAAAAAGAATGCTCTTACATAGTCCAGAAGCTTTGAAGAGGCTGGTGCTGGATGAACGAGGAGGATGTGGAGGACACTTACCACACAACAGTGGACTAACTTAACAGCTTTCCTTGAGCAGAATTTGTATTTCCTGGCTCTGTATCCACAATTTCCCTTTTTCTTTCTTCTAAGCTTAACTAGGTTGTAAGAGCTGTTCCCTTTAACAGCCGATCAATCTCTTAACATCTTTCAGACAAGATAAACAACATATTTGGGAACATGTGTGTGCATGTAGACACTTATATCCAAAATGTGGCATATACAGAGTTAAACAAAATCCTGTTAGCAGTTCTCCTGGGGGAAAGTGGAAATGACACACCTATTATTCCAGATCCAGAAAAAGATTTTCTACGAAGCCTGGCAAAGTCAGTAAATGGGGATCACCTTGAATGATAAGGGCATGGTAACTTGAGAGATAAAGAATCACCAGGGAAGCAGCAATACACCTTTGGCTGAGGCTCATTATTAGCAGCTACGGCTTAAAATGTGATCAGTTAAAACCAGTGAGGATTAAGACCAGGATGACGTTTCGACTAGGGATATGAAACATACAACCAGAGAGAGTCTAGGGGACACAGAGATAGGCAGCCAGTGAGAAAATAGTTTTAAGTATAGAATAAAGAGAAAATAAACAGCACAAATGAAGCAACATCTTGGAAATAAGTATATAAAGAGCTGCAATTGCTCGTAAGAAGACAGTGCATTTACCAGAAGAAAAAAGAATCCAGCCAGTTGAACTGAAAAATCCCATCTAAATATGAAAGCAGGGAATGTATTCTGAAGCTGGAAATACTCATCAGTGTGTTAAATGTCACACATTCTAAAAATATGAGATAGATTTCAACAGCCCTATAGTTAAAGACTGATGATTGGAATTTTGCTTTTATGATGCCATAGCAATTCAGATGGTTCTGAGGTTTCCATAGCAACAGGCTGATGCTACTTTTTGTTCTGTGTAGTCACATGATGCCTGATGTACTGCTGCACAGAGAAGCAGTTAGTTGCATTTCCTAATTAGTGACACGGAGACCAGGGGCCACCACGAAGGACTTCTACTCCTGTTGGTTCTAAGCCTTATAAACTAGAACCAGGTTATGATCATTTTTTTTTCTGCAAGTTGGCACTTCTGCTGGTGTCAGCTTTGCCTTGATGAGCCACTGCTCTATATCAACGGTATTATTGTTTCATGAATTGTATATCTATCTGGATAAAATTCCTTCCAGCAGATAACCCCTTCTAATTACGATGCCCAGTTGTCTTAAAGTTGCCGTCAATATATGAGGGGTGGTCATTAGCCATGAAAAGTGTACCATTTTCATCCAGAAAATGAGCAGCAGATTAGCCTGCGAGAGCCAGGCCATGCTACTGTGTCACAAAAAATTGGACAAGTCGCTACAATGATCTGCACCCCATTTTTACCATCTGTTAAAGGGGAATGATGACTGAAGTGGTGTCCCTATTCTTGCTCAAAGGGTAATATCTATACAACATTTAGACTAGTTTTGTCAAACATGTTTGGGTGGGCTTGTACATGTCAGGAGAATCCCACCTGCCCCTGGTGTATGTATGAGAAGCATCAAGGGGCTACATGGCTTCACTTGAAGTTAGGGAGAACACTGAGAAGCTTGCAAGCATGAGTTAGACATATAATATCTCCTGAGCTCTCATTAAACTTGTAAGTGTTTTCTTACTGAGGCAGACTTGGGTGCCCAACTTATACCATCATGCTCATTAAAATGAGCATCAGGTTAAGGGTCATCTAAACTAATCTTGACATTGGCTGTTTTTCAGGGGGAATCAGAAGTTTATGGGTTCTAGTCCTAAGTGACAACAGAGACATTTGTTATCCTGCTCAATCAATTCACTCCTTTATGTTATTTTTCTTTATATGAGAGGACATTTATAAAAGAACAAAACATGGTACCTTGTATAAGAAGGTAGCCAATCAGTAGTTGTTCACCTTCCTCCTCTTATCCCTTTCTTCATCTAAAATTCTTGCATTTCTGGAATTTTGCTGTGTGGGAATTAAAAGGTAAGTCAGTGACGTAAGCATGTTTGGAACAAAGGACCACATTCTGGAGATGCTGCCGTATCATCATCAATGTGAGATATTAAGCTTTCACTGTCTAGGGGACACTGTACCTAATGATGGAAGTGCAGAGTTGTAACAGCCTGTGCTTGAGGGTTACAATGCAGTTGATGGTTATAAGATAACAAAAGGTAACCTGAATTTAGTGTCTAATAGACATTACAGAAAAGAAGTGGGCTGCATTGATGAGGAGATGCTTCTTGCAGGGAGAAGGGTGGATGTGGACTTTGAAGGGAGCATTTAATTATTTATGAAGTGCTTATGAAATTATGGGCAGTGGGCCCTGTGTCTGCTTGATTTCACTGATAAATTAAGGTGGGGATTCTTGATAAGGGAGTAAAAGTGAGAAAGTGGGAATGGTGGTCTCCAAGTGGGAAAGATCAAATAAGTTTGGCGAGAGGGAAGATAAATAAGAGGATGTCAGGTAACTCTGAAAGGCAAATTAAGAAGTTTGAACTTAACTGTTGTGTAGTGGGGGGCCATTGCACATTTCTTAGTAGTGAATGCTATCTGCCCCATTGTACAATTTAAGAAAGAAATATTGGTGAAAGCAACCGTGGAGACCACTGACACAGCCCAGGCATCTGGTCTTGGGATCTTGGCACAGGAGGAGAGGCAGAAGGCAAGGATGTGGATAAAGTTGGCCAGGAGAATTATTACCATTGATGACAGCATTTGCAAAGTCTGGAGAGGGAGCTCATTTGGGAGAAGGAAGGTATAAGTTGAGTTTGGGATGTATAAAATTTGAGGGAAGTAGAAGCATGTGGGGGTAGAAAGTATTAGACATGAGGAACTCGCATTATGGAGAATGCACCTTCTCACCATCCTCATGGGCAACTGGGCAGCCTACAGCCACACATGGCCTATGAGACGAATGGCACACATTATCTTCCCTCTTTAGGGAATAGAGAGATTGGCCACCACTGAAAACTACCTTCTGCCTTCTTACAGGGCCAGAGTAGTAATGGCTTTCATTTTCTGGTCCTTGTGCTAGGGGAGTGTGAGTTGTACATTTCTATTTGGCTCCATCTCTCTTTGTTTTATCTTTCTTTTTTCTGGCAAATTTATCTTTCTCTTTTTTCGGGCAAATTACTGGTATTGCTTACTTCCAAATATGTCATTCAGCAAGTGTTCATTGACTACCTCCGGGGGAAGGGCTCATCTTCTGCCCACCACACCTGGTTGGCCTTTTCCCTACATGCACTGATGGTGAATGGATGAATGGTTGGATACAGGTCAAAGCAAATGTCTATGGAGAGTTTCCAAGTCATTCCATCAGCATTGGTAAACCTGGTCTAAATAAAATACCTTCGTTTACAAAGGACATAAAGAGTATGATGGAGAAAAAAGAATGTTGAATTCTTTGTGAGGAGTTACGTAGGAGATTCACTGAACTCCATGGGACTCAATTTACTTATCTGGGAAATGAATGGATAAACACTTCATAGAGAATTCCACTCCAATATCCTATGTTTTTATAGCATGGAGTTAGGCTTATGATGTCTTTGCATCATAAATTGTATAAATTGTATAAATACAATATGGATGATAAGCTATAAGCTGTCTATTGATTGTAAATCATTCTTAGAGAGTAAAACTTACATCCAGTTGACTAGTTGAAGGCCACAGCTCCCATTCTGAGTCCTCTGGTGTGAATCCTGGGCTCAACCTGACAACACAGCCTCAGAGGCTGAGAAACCCTGTCCTCTCTTAGGAAGCTAGGAAGATAGTTAATAAGGAAGAAGGTGCACAGTCTACTCCTAAGGTTCACATGTGGATGACGTTGAATGAAAGAACAGCAGGGTTTTCAGACCATTGTATTTCCTTTATTTGATCCCATGAGTTCCAGTCCACACTTCTACCTACTCCGTTGCTCCACTGACCACAGATTCTGTGCAGCCGGTCCTTTGGCCTGCTCCTGTCATGACCACTGACCCAGGTAACTCCACCTTGGCTTTACTTTCACCTGCTGCTGTTTGGGAGCCATTGTTAAGTCTGTCTGTGCCTCACCGCTGTTACCGTTCTGTCCCTCTCTGTGGCAACTGGCCACTCCTGCTTCTGCTGGCTCTTGCTCAGCTCAGGCCATGCCGTTCAAGACTAGTCTGGATTACATTTCCCTCTTGTTTTGACTGGTCAGCCTTCTCTACTGTCACCACCATCACATCCCTCTAGAACTGCTGTAGAGGCCACTCCCTGATGCCTTGCTCTAATGTGGTTATCGGAGATACTCCATGTGGCTGCTGATTCCAGCTGCTGGTGCCACTCATACCCAGGTCCAACCCCGGGTCCTACTCCGCTGCCTTTGCGGCCACCCTATCACCTCTTCTGGCAAGAGCATTAGGGATATGTGCGCTCACATCAATGTGTAGCTACTATGATCAGCCTCACCTGTAATGCTAACTGCTATCCTCATACTTCTTACCCATGGGCGATACTCCTCCCTACACTGAGCCTTTTTGTTTCCCTGCCACAAGAGGCCTGTGAGGTTTTAGTGATCTAGTTCTGTTTTGGTGGACTTATCCTAAGTCCTCAAGAGGATCAGAAAGAGTGCACACAGTGGCAGGACTTGCCCAGGTTTGGGCATCTGCTTCTATTGCAATGTTCTGATCTTTAGTACCTCTCCTTCTCCTTAGGGTGGTATCCCTTTCTCCAAGAACACCCTACTGAGGTCGAGGTTAAGTCACAAATATCTCTCATTGCAGATGTCTAGGACTAAATGAGAAGATGAGAAGAATCCATCTCTAAATCCTTCTTATAGGATCTCCCAGCAAGCAAGAGCCTTATTCAAATGGCATCTTCTAGGCTTCTTGAAGCAGACATGCAGATTAGACCCCACAGTGGCTATAGGCTACACCTACAGTACACATGCAAGGGAAAGGTAGATGGAATGATCTTGCTGAGCTGTATGCCTAGGAAAAATTTGTCCAGACACAGACCCTGGCAAAAGAAGACAAATATGTTCAATGGCCCCAGGTTGGTTTAACAAAGAAGAAGTAAGCGAAATCCAGGCCCAGCGACCCAGATTCAAAGCATTCCTCTCTCCTGGGGATTGTTTTCTTTCATTCCAAGTTCTCTGGTTGTGTAACTATCTAAACATATTCAGACAGGAAAGGGAGACACCCAACACTACGTTAGTGGTCATGTTTGTTTATGCTCCACAGTGCCCACAGATTTGCATCCTGGCCATCCATGCATAAGGATGCAGCAAGGAAATCCAGCACTTCCTTTCAAAAAAAGAAAAAAGAAATGTGACTCCATTCCCCAAACCTCTCTCCTTTCAAGTCTGACACATAGCCTGTGTACCATGCATCTGAACTTCTTTGGGAAGAGCTCCAGGAGATATTTATTTCATGCAGAGGTAAAAAAGAAGTTGTGTCTTGCCCAGCCTGGGTATGTGCTTCTGTGAATATTCAGAGTGCCCCTTGGGAGATGAGCGTGGTGACTGGCACAGAGACCTTCAATCTTTGTTGAGCAAATGAATGCACTTAGATTGGAAAGAAAAGACCATTTTTCAGGAAGGTTTTGAAACATGTGAGAGTGAGTGGTTTTCCCATTTTACATTTAGTAGACTAGAAAGCTGCCATGAGAAGCTAAGAAGATAGTCAAGATCAGTCAGTAGGTTAGATAGAGAAAATGAGTTTGGATAGAAGAGTTTTGATGATCTGGTCCATTTCCTTTCCCTGCACCGTGGCTGGGTGATCATTCCATGACCACGCTCAGAAACCATAGCAAAGTTTTCAAGTTAAAATCTTTTTTTCCTGAAGCTCAGTTGCATACTCTCATTTCTTTTGGTTCTTGTGATTAATTGCCATTATGCTTGAAGTCAGTACCGTTCACATTCAAAGTTGGTGCTCTCAGGTTCAAGCAGAGGCTCTGAATCAGAAGAATCATATTTTATTAGAATTGAGGCAGAAAAATTCCTCATGTCTGATTGATCCAAATACCAATGACTTCATGACCTCAGGCACTGGTGCCTCTTTTCCCATTTGTGAAAAAAACATACTTTTGCTTCTAAAGCATGTTCTTAGATATCAAGGTTAAAATATAATTTGCAAAACAGAGTGTGCTTCCAGGATTTTTAATAAAAGAGGCCCATCAATATCTATCAATAACTTCATGATTTTGACACAGTAAGAAATTGAGTCAAAGCAATTATTTTCCTTTGTGCCTCACGTCAGAACTGGCCAATGAAATTTAAGATGCAGAATTGATTTGAAAAACTCCTCAGAGCTATGAAAATAAAGCACATTCGGGCACGTTTATTGTTTGAAAGGTCACATTCCCAACATAATTCCACTATTAAGTAATCTCACTACTGTTAACTAAAGAGACAAGCAAGTACTGCTCAGGTATGCACACTTCAACTTAAAATAGTACATTACTTAAAAGAATTAGAATTCATAATATAAAAAAATTTCATTCAGGAACTTAATAAATTAATATATGCAACTTTTCATAAGAACACTGACAACATAAAGTGAACCATGCCCATTATTTGTGTATGGTGTGTAGATATTTTCAAATAAGGAAAGATGTAAATTAAGTCTTAAATTAAGAAAAATTGTGTCTGACGTCACATAACCTGGAGATCACAATTAGGTCTCTGCCTATCTCAGTGTTCTCACCTCTGTCCTCAAAGCTCATGTTACTTTCTGCCTCTAGATATCCTTTGTATGTGTTTCTCTCTCTGTCTGAGATCTGCTCTTTAATCCCACATTCCTCTCTACCCATCCCAACATCTCAGCTGCCCTAAGTCCCAACACAGGGACTTCATCTGTGTGGTCTTGGAGCCACAAGAATAGCCCCCTCAAGGCGGACTCACTCCACAGTGCCAGGTGAATGAGTACTTCCTTTCACCTTTGCTTCCACTTTAGTTGGCCATCCTTCTACACTAGATCTCCCTCCCCAATTGTTTAAGGCATTTTCATCTTCAGTCCTCAGAATTCTTCAAGAGTCATTACCTGTATTTGTGACCTTGGTAACCTCAGGACAGAGCCACTGGCTAGACCTCACATACAGTAGGCTCTTTCTATAGGCTGAATACTTGTGTCCTCCAAAATTCGTATGTTGAAGGTTGATCCTCAATGCGATGATATTAAGGGGTGGGCCTTTGGGAAGTAATGTGGTCATGAGGGTGGAGCCCATATGAAGGGATTAGTGTCCTTTAAAATAGAGGCCCCAAAGAGCTCCTTTGGCCCTTCCACTATGTGAGGAGATAGGGAGCAGGGGAGCTGTCGGTGGACCTGGAAGCAGGTCTTCACTGGATACTGAATCTGTTGGTGCCTTGATCTTAGACTTCCTGACCTCCAGAACTATGAGAAATAAATGCCTGTTGTTTTTAATCCACCAGTCCGTGGTATTTCTGTTATAGCAGCCTGAATGGACTGACACATTTCTTAACACATATGTGTGGCTTGAAAAAATCCCACAGCATCAGTGCCAAGCTTAGATAAGCTCTGTAGTTATTGATGTGCTTTTTTTTAGGGTGTAAGATGGGGGGGTGGCTTTCACACCCGCAGATTGCAGGATGGGCTCATTAGAGAAAAAAAGTTTTTGTTCTGTTTACTCAGCTTTAGGATTCCAAGAAGTCTCAGAAGCAGAAACATGTGGACTCCCATCTCTATTGATCACTGTCATTTTTGTCCCATCCAAGTGCAGATTTTTATAAACAATTGCAAGGCAGCTTTTGAAAGTGACTTGTCTGAGGCCTGACCTTCCAGAATACTTGGAGGGAGAAAAAAAAAAAACCTTCCTTCTTCATGATATGATACCCTTCAGCACCTTATTGCCTTATTTGGAGCTTTGAAGTAAGCACCATAACAGAAAGAAGACACCTTAAAAACGCTAACTGAATGCCCTGTGTCTCGGCAGGTGGGTAGAGAGGATTAGAGGAGTATCCAAGGGCTTCCCGCTCTTCCAGGGACTGGAAGGGAGAGTGCCAGCAGCTTCTTCAGCCTTTCCACCTGGATGCTCCTCTCAGCTTTTTTCTTATCTCTGTTCCCAGAGGTCCCCTAAGCAAACACTTGTGTAATGATCTGAGGCCAGGGCAGCTGTTGGTTGCCTGGCTCTTAACAAAAGCACTTAAACCAGAAACCTTAAAGAAAAGAAAGAAATGTAAATACCCCTCTCAAACACTTTGCAAAGTAATGTCACTCTGTTCTTTATACCTTTTCATAAAACACAGGGGTAGGTAGAGACCCATTTCCAGCTCAGGCGTGCACAATACAAGAAAGCAATTTTGTTCTTCCCACTGTAGCGTACTCTTTCAGAAAGGCAAGAGCTGCTGAAGGAAGTCTCCCAGGGCCAGAATCCAATTAACTGCTGTACTGATTGCTGATAACTTTAGGCAATCACTGTACTTTAGAAAATGGGACAGAGAATCTGAAAGATCATAAAGACAAGATGACTAATCAACCAAGACGTGGAACCTAACACCACTATTTTCTCTAGTCTTCCACAGTTTTCAAATGAAGATAAAGGAGGAAGAAACACTGGGCATGAAATGCCATAGGTCTTACACTCGGTGTTTAGTAACTTAAGAGTGCTAGTCTCTGTGTCTGCAAGCTCAGATTCTGATCCATAGCTCTGGAAAATACTTGAATAATCATAAAGTATTTCCATCACTCTACATGATTTGCTCTCAGAGCTAGAGAAAAGTAGGAAAACTTGACATCTTTGAAGTTCTAAGTCCTGAATGTAGGTTTCTGGTTCTCATGTTATAGTTTAAGAACTCTGGTTGTTGTGTCCAGTAGCTGCGTAACAATTGTACTGCCTGGTGCCACACCATGGTAGATGTTGGGTGTTCGCAAGTGTGCACAGTTTCACTGATCTATACTGGGCTCTGCTGGTATTGGCTGAGCTTTCTCAGAAGTCTGTAGTTTGGCTTTTCTCTCATCCTCCTCTGGGGATCAGCAGACAAGCTGGGCTGTGTACTATCAGGGACATTTTTAACCTTTTATGGGCACCATATTTGTTAACATCCATTCCATCAGCCAAGAGAAGCCACGTAGCCATACTCAGAGAAAGTGCAAGAGCATGACCATGTCTGAGTGGCAAGTGGCCTGGATGACAACATGCGTGAAAAACAGAGACTACATGATGAGATCTACCACAACACTTAATTCTCTCGATCTCAGTTCTCAGAGCTGTTAAATGGGAATAATAATACACCTTTGAGGGGCACCTGTGTGGCTTAGTTGGTTAAGTGTCCGACTCTTGATTTCTGCTCAGGTCGTGATCTCAAGAGTTGTGGGATCGAGCCCTGCATTGGGTTCCGCACTGGGGCATGGAGCCTACTTGAAATTCTCTCTCTTCCTCCCTCTTTGTGCCCCTCCCCAAATAATAATATACTTTTGAAAATGAAATGAGATGGCACATTGAAGCACTTAGCTCAAGGCTGGAACAAAGTTTGGTGCTCAATAAATGTTTCTTTCTTTCTACTCACCTCCCTACTGTTGCAAAATGGAAACTATTACCTGCCACACCTAACAGGATTATTGTGAGGTTTTAAAAAGATAACACATGTGAGAGCTCTTTGAAAGAATGTCAGTCACTGTGTAATTTCTGTTTTGTAGCAACTTATAGAATGCGTATCCTTACACAGATAAAATATAAATTCAAGCATTGAGGAATTGAATCACAATTTTCATTGAGTGCTTTAGTTTAGCATGTAGTAAGTGAAAATTTTCTCTGTGATATATTTTGATAGTTACATTATAAAACAAAACAAATATATGTGGTCTAAGATGAGGGGCAGAGACTGGAGAAATTGAGAGCAGGTAGAGATTTATCACCTTAGCTAAGTAACTCCCTTAGTGTTGCCCAAGATACCTGGAATCAGTCCAGGAGTAAGGTCTTTTCTATCCTTTATCACCTCAAAGCCTCATTCTTAATGAGGATGTTTCCCAATAGGAAATAAAGAATGATGAGTCACAGAGGAAAAGACCTAAGTGGTTGTCAGGTCACAATCCTCTTACCTTAATGAATCGAAAACCATTTATGAAGCAAGGCAACCCAATCCTCAGATAATGAACCTTAATTGTGCAACTGGCTGTGGTCCCCAGAGACTACAAGGGGCCTAAAGAAATTAACCTTGAGGCTGTGAGCTGTGGGAAAGAAAGGGTCAGTGTTTTCATGCAAGAGAGACTGGAAATCTGAGCCTCTGACAATGCCCTATCTAACAGTCTTTATATTTCCAAGTGCTCCTGGTCTAGAGACGTTTAATATGAGGTCCGTCCATCCATCCATCCTTCCATCCATCCAGCCATCCAGCCATCCTTCCTTCCTTCCTTCTTCTTTTAATGTCAAAATAAGGAAGAAGAATGGCTCAAAGGACAAGGGGATTTGCTTAGAGAGGTTGCATGGTACAGGACATTCCCATTGTAGCTCAAAAGCCCCCACCACACAGTGGAAATTCACCAAGTTGAATTGCATCTAAGACTCCCTTTCCCTGTGGTGCAAACTTAATTCCACCAGTTTCTATATATTTGATATTCACTGACCTTTGCTTCCAAGGCTCAGTTAATCCAGATTGTAAACTCTGCCCTTTTTGAAGCTGAAGAGGCTTTCTTGAAACATGAAGTTGCAACCTGAGAGAACCCCAATATAAGGAAATTTGGGATGTAGAAACGTGAATGAGTGTTCTCAATACTAAATATTTGGGCAACATTGATCTTAATAGTGTTAGGACGCCTAATGATCTGATGATTGTTTACTAACATCACACATCTGTTGCATAGGTTAGAGTATTTCCTAAACTCCTCAACCACTACCTCCTCTCCTCCTGCCCCCTCCCATCATTAAAGAAATCTAACTACTTAAGCTATAAGAGGTGGAGTAATCAGTAGTTAAAGGACTTGGAAATGAAAGTAACAAATTGGCACATCCCATTTTATAAATAACTGTGTAATAAATACGAGACTTGTGCTTGATAAGTGTCTTACATGGTACCTGGCTTGAGAGGGATGGCCAAAGTATATTGGTTCTATGAACAAGTAAGTGAATGAGGTACCAAAAGTTAACATAATGGCCTGAAATAATAAACTTTCAAATGTTTAATTTGGAGCCTCTGACTAATAAAGAACAGATCATTAAATATGCATTTTACTCTTTATATGTTGATAGAAGATTTGAGAAGGAGATGGTGTTCTCACTAGTAGTGGCCTCCCTGAGCTAAATGTAGGTCTGTTGTGTGCCAATTAACCAAAGCTTCTGCAAAATAGCAGTAAGAATGGTGCCTCCCTCATAGGAGGGCGCTAATCTAGGAAAATCTCTTAGTGCGTGCCTAGTACAAGGTAAATGTTTGACAACTGTTGTCATCTTCATCTTTATCATCACCATGAGCATACTTTCAAGATCCTGATATGGCTCTGGGTCCTGTTGATTCCCAGGGGTTGGTTTCGTCAGGGACCTCACAGACCACTATAAAAACATGGTGAACAAGCCCAGACTCTGGGGACTAGGTGGACTGGAATGTAAACAACCAGAGAAGTTACAATTTTCTTATGTGGTGTGATGATATAAGATATTCAAGATTCTTGGCTAAAGGCGCTTTCTCTAGCTCGGGAAGTCTATTCTAGTTCTGGAAACTATGCTTGGAGTTCAGCAGAAACCAATCAGTCTTAAACATGTTATTAGTCTAAAATTTTTTTTTTAAATCGTGACACCATCCCACTCAGTTCTACTGCTGTAACTAAAATTTAGGGTCAGAGTGATAGGCAGGGAATGATCTTTTGTGCCAAAGACAAAAAATGGCAAGGAGAAAGCTCTAGAGGAGTGATCCCAATTGGTAATTCTGGTGAGAGGGTCTCCAGGATTAGGAAGGGACAAAAAGACCAGAACAGAATGGCTCAAGAAAAAGTTGCTGAAAGTAAAAAACAAATAACAGATACAGCTTGTTCAAATCAGGAGCAATCGAACAAGATGAAAGCTGAACACAACATGTGGCATGAGTGATATCTCCACAATGGCCAGGGTAGCAAGTTTGTTTAAATGTTCAGGGCTAGTTAGTGGGACAGAGGAGGGATGGTATTCTGAAAACACAAGAGTGATTTCCTTCCCCACCCCCAAAATAAAGCCTTTGAGAGGATAGAGGGAGGGCTGGGAAAGAGGAGAGGAAATAAAATTAAAGATGGTGGTGAAGGAATGGAATTCTTATGAATAAATTAGTTTTTAGGGGAAGTTAATAATGGGTACCCAGTTAAGAAAAAGGTCAAAAGAGAGCAAAGCTATAGTGGAAGGGGAAATCTCCTAGTAGGGTTTATAATCCTGTAGAGAAACACAGTAACATAGAGGTGGAAATACAAAATGAGATGACAGATAGAAGGGCTTGATGAGTTGGTTGAGTTCTGTAGCAAGCCTACTATAAAATCGAAGGGACAGAGGCTTTCTCTGCTTTCCACTGTGTCACCTGAAGCTAAAATGTCCTGGCATGCAGGAGGTACATTCCATCTATTTACTGATTGACTGAATAAATAAAACACACAATCGAGGGACCCCAAACACTAGGACACTGAGTAAGAAAATGTAATGGTTAAGCCAATAACAAGGTCCAGAGGCCCCCAGAAATGGCAGAGACCTTTTATATAAGGGCAGAGTGTTGCACTCAATGTGTCGGAGCCATTGAGGATTTGTCAGGGTGTAAAGACTCTGGTCAAGGGCAGTAATAAGCACCTGGCAAAGTGAGAATGAGGTTGCAGACATGCACCTAAGTGTAGGACAAAAAGGCCAAGAGAAGAAAATTAGGGACTAGCCAAGGAGTTGAATCAGGGTAATGTAGTTGGTGTAGAATCTGACGTTCTTTAGAATGCCGTTGTTTGAACTAGAGAAAACTTGAGTTAATCAAGGATTAAGAACTTGAGGAAAGGACCATCCTGACACCATATGGAGAACAGGTATAGATTGCCCCATGTTGAAGGTGTCTTGGGAGTCAGGCATAAATGTAGCAGGTAGAGAGGGACAAGTTCCTTCCAAGGAACAAGGGGCGCAGGGTGTCAGCCTTAAATATCATTGATGAATTCATATACCATGGAATGTGCATACCATGTAATATGAAAGCCTTTGTAATGGTCAAATGTTCTTAGCCACAGGAGTCACCAGTTGAAGTAGAGATGTTGAATTATTCCCACATAGAGAATTCCCCAAGCATGAGAACGTTCCAGAAAGAAAATCTTTTCTTTTCGACTTCATAATGCTGTGTAACCCAAGTCTTGGCAATATTTTCTCTCTGTCTACTTTTTACAAGTGGCCAGCAATGCTGAATGAAATAGTAAAATCTAGTTTATCTGGAGTCCTGCACAACATACACACTTATTATTTTATGCTCAGCCGTTAGGAGCTGAGTCTATAAATCAGTTTTGAAACTTTTCGTAAGAAAAGTCTCTGCTCATATACTTCTAAACATCTGGTCAGACAGAAAAAATAAAATCCACTTACCTATCCAGATGCTATGTCAACAACTAGGCTAAACAAATGAGTATTTAGAAATACCTAAGAGGTGAGATTTCTTTTTCAGTTTTCAGAACACAAATCAGAAAAACAGCTGAGTAATGGTGACAAGTGGATCCACTGCTCTCAGGGTCCTGTTTCTTAAAAGAGCAATGAATGGGTAGCTAAAGCAGTGCCTTCAGCTGCCAGCTCTAGAGAGAGCAACCGCTACAGCTGAACCCTGGGAGCCGGGAGCCCCCGAGGAGCCGAGGATGCCCCAGCAAAGCTCAGCCCCCCTCTCCCCCTTTCCTGGGTGAGCCGCCCCTGTGGTTTGGTGCAGATCACTTTTCTTGGCTCAGATGCGGTACCTAAGACAGGGATCATTTGTCAAGTGAGCGCGCGGTACACAGGGAGCTCTAGGCAGATTATGGAAAGAGAGGGAGGAAAGGGAGGGAGGAGAGAGCTCAGGAGAGAGAGAAGCAAGAGAGGGAAGAGGGCGAGGAACGGAGCGGGCTTCTCCAGGAACAGCGCTTTCCAGGCACTGGAGATTCAAGTTAGACTGGGTGACGGTGCCTCGGCGCCGCCTGGGAGCAGGGAGAGACAGGCAACTCCCCGCATGGCTCTTCTCATGTGGGATGCTTAAGGACGGCACCCTGGAGAGAGTAACTTGGAGAGGAGAGGAACTGGCATGAGGATTCCACCAAAATGGAAGGGCTCCTGTCTCCGATGAGGACGAAGGTAAGGAGAGTGAATCTTAATTTCTTTTGATTCGGCTTGGACGTGCAGAGAAGGCAGCGGAGGTGCCGGAGCCTCTGTGAATGGGAGGCTCACTGAGCTTTTGTCTTGTTTCAGAACTAAGGCTGGTGAATGCAACTGGATCCCTGAAAGAATAGGCTAGCCTCAAAGGCAGCACGATCTGTGGGAAGGGGAAAGAGGGGCGGGGGAGAGAACCATCTGTCAGTGTGGACAATGGGAATCCTAGTAAATGAGTTCTCCTCTCGCTTGATTAGACAGCCATATTTTAGAAGGATTTCCAGTCACTCTTCTTGGAGGCTGTGCAACCCTTGGAGCTGTTCATTGCAGGAACTACCAATTTCTCTGGCGGCGTTGCTGTTTAGCAGGAGGAGTGACACGTTTAAAGCAGAGCATGCCCAGCTCCTGCTGGAAATATCCTCTTTCCTCCTCCTCTTCTTCAGAGCAAGAGGGTCAGGGGGATCCTCTGTGGAAAGTAGGTTAATGCATTCTGGAAGCCAGTATGTTCTCAGAGAGCTCCCAGACCTACAGAAAAGAATCCAGAGCACCAGACTTGCCTGACATCTTGAACTTGGTCCTGAAACGTTTAGAGATGCTCCCAGGGAACTGCTTACAGTCTCCTAGAAGCTCTGGAAACTTGTTTTTCTTGGCTGGAGTTTGCTTTTTCACTTGAGAAAGGGATGCCTTGGAGCTGGGGCTTTCCATTAAAAGCTCAGATGATGGGGAATCTATTTGATATTTGCTGCATCCACATATAACTCTAAATGGGTGGGCCAAAAGTTCTAAATAATGCTAGAAATAGTACTTTCTTTATTCAGAAATTTTTTTTAAAAATGGGGAAATTGGCTTTGTAACCACACAGCGTAGTTAAAGCCAATAGAGTAAGGCTTTGATTTACCTCTTCTCTTTGATACGCCTTTCAGTGATTCCAGCACAAGCATGTTGAATATATTTTTCTTGCTAGTTAATGAGCATGACCACAATGTATTAAGAAAATATTAGAACTAGGGTCTTAAGCATGAAATCGTCCCGTCCTTTGGGAGAATTCCTGATCTCCCTCTCGTCTGATAGTCATTCTGGAAGGATCGCCCCAAGAGAGGGTTTGTTACCAGAGAGTCCAAATCCAGCCCTTTGGCTGCCTGTCCATCTGTTTGATCTCCGGTGAGATCCTGTCTGTGACCTGTTTGCTCTCACTGAGTATGTAGATGAAGTCCTGATGGTTGCAGGCTGCATATCTCAATCCAAGGAGGTGTGGAAACGGCAGGTACCAGTTCATAATATCTTGTACGACTGCAAAGAAAATGGCAAATGGCACCCTTTATTAATGGGTTAGTATATAAATACCTTAGGAGATGTTATTATAATCTGTTTATTTGACTAGTTTTTGAATTTGGTACCTCAGACCCTCTATCCCTGTACCATGCACACTCTGCTTCCATCGGATCAATGGATCTGAGCTCGTAGCCTTATAGGAGTACAACTCTCATAGACTTGGAGGGGAGTTCCCTATGTAAATGAAGCAGGACCCAAACGCTGCGTAAATCCCACAGTGGGCCGCTTAAAATGGCATGCTGTGGTAGGGGAGAAATAGATGTCAGGGGGTCAGACTACTCATATGTTATATTTATCGTTTAATTTCACAGCACAGCTTGCTCTTTAACCATCTAGTTGTCTAGTGAATGTCGAAGCTATGGGGATTTGGGTCCCACCAAAGTTCAAACATAAAAATCTCATGTAGGAAACTGATTCTCATTCAAACCCTTTAATTTTTATATTTCAAGGTGTGTGTGTGTGTGTGTGTGTGTGTGTGTTAAGTTCCTCCTGTGGATTCTTCTTTCATTTCTTTATTTCTGATGCTGGAAATTTATATATCCATAATGAAGATTCAAATTACACTTGAATTTGGCAACCTACAGTTGCCTACTCAGGGAACGGGACTTGACTATGAAATGAGATCCCATTGGTAAGACTCAGCTTTAGTTCCTAAATTGCTATGTCCTGTGTTGTTGAAATTGCCCAGTGATTTTTGAAAATTTACCCAAAGACTTATATCAGTGATAATGTGTTGTCATTTTTAAACTTTATCCCACATTATGCCTCATTAAGCCTATTCTAGAATATTCTGCTCCTCTAGTAAGGATTCAACTTGAAGTTTCTGATTTCATGGTATCATGAGAGCTGGACAAAGAAAGCCTCCTAGAGCTAAATTTTGGTGTGTTATGGTTACTTAATAACTTACTGACAGTTTAAAGCAAGTGTTGAGGTAAATTGGACATCATGCAGTAATTTCATTATGCCATGTAATAGACTTAACCAGTCTAAATCATGGGTGCTTAATGCATTTTTATCTGGGGATTTGCATAATTGGCACATAAATATGCATGAGATTAACTGGAAGTGGCAAAACAGGGTGGGCAAAATGTTCACGAGTGTGAAAATGAAGGCAGTTGCAAAGGGGGCACCTGAGCACACACTGTCTCCTGGGTGGTGGCCACACTTGACGTACCTAGAAACAGGGCGGCAGCTGGCCTCCCCATGTCACAGGCAGTGTGTTGTCAGTGATACACAGGCTTAGCACAGCTTTTGGCTCTCGGCTGGATTCACTTGGGCACACTACTTATTCTTTCTTTTCTATATAATGCAATCTAGAGGGTCTCCAGGCTGATGGATATACTTCTGACTGGCCTCCTGGCAGGCCGCGACACGGACCTCAGGATTCTAACCATAACAAACGATGTTTGCAGAGGCAGGGAAGAAAAAGGGAAAAACGAGAGACGCTGATTGAGTCATTTCTCCTATGAGGGCAAAGGAAAGAATTTTTATAACTGTTCATCTTTGTGTACTTTTTAAAATGTGTCCTTTTCTGATTCGATTTTTAATCCACCAACCTCTGTGATTCTCTTTAATCCTGGGTGCATTCCCTCCAGTGAAGGAGGCTGGCAAAACACATCCCCCCTCATCTTCGGCTTCTTGTGATTCCTGCTTGCCAGTGCCTGCTGTGGAGTTTTCAGTGAGCACCTGGCTAGGGCCATGTGTACTCAAGACAAGTCTGCACTCTGCAGGGAGTGTGTTCTGGGCCCGCTATGGTGTCAAAAGAGGATGAAGAAGGAAGGAGGAGAGAAAAGAGAAGAGGAAGGGAGAGAGGAGAAGGAGGGAGAGGAGTGGGGAGAGTGAGGTGGCTTGTTGGACGTCCATCTTTTGCTCCTTCGGTTTTATTGAGATATAATGACATATGGCACCGCTTAAGGCTAAGGTATACAAAGCCACGTAAGTTTATTTAACATCCATCTCCGCCTGTAGTTACCAAAAAATACCAAAAGTCTCTTTCCTTGTGATGAGAACTTTTAGTATTTCCTCTCTCAGGAACTTCCAAATATACCATACAGCATGGTTAGTGATAGTCGCATGCTGTACATTTCATCCTCAGGACTTACTGTTCTTATAACTGGAAGTTTGCACCTTCGGACCACCTTCCTCCCATTCCCTCCCCCGCTCCACACCTCTGGCAAACTCAGATCTGATCTCTTTTATTGTGAGTTTGGTTTTGTTTTCTGTTTTTTATTTGGAAAATTCTGCATGTAAGAGGGATCCCATCATGTTTGTCTTTCTCCGTCTGACTTCTTTCACTTAGCATAATGTCCTCAGGGTGAGTCCATCCATGTTGTCGCAAATGGTAGAGTCTTCTTCTTTACGGTTGAATAATATTCCATTGTATATGCACATAATTTATTTATCCATTCATCTGTCCACAGATGTTTATCTCTTGTCTTGGCTATTATAAATAATGCTGCAGTGAAGATGGGGGCACAGGTATCTTTTTCAGGTAGTGATTTCATTTCCTTCAGATAAATACCCAGAAGTGGAATCTCTGGGTCTTATGGTAGTTCTACTTTTAAATTTTTTGAGGAACTGGAGGTCCTTCTTTGCATCCAAACAAGGTTATAGATGTTTATTTGTCTGTTTATCAAATGCTTGCACAGTAAGTGGAGAGTGGACCTAAATTAACCTCCCTAGAAAGACTGGAGTTTAAACTTCTACAAAGTTCAACTTGGCAATTTGGTGACTATTTTGTGGACTAGCTGGACTTTTTAGTGTGCTGTGATACTATTGTCTTTTTAAAAAATTTTGTTATTTGAGAGAGAGCTAGAGAGAGAGAGAGAGAGCGAGCACACACAGGGAGAGGGAGAGACAGAAGCGGATTCCCTGCTGAGCAGAGAGCCTGATCAGGACCCTGTGACCATGACCTGAGCTGAAGACAGATACTTAACCAACTGAGCCACCTTGGTGCCCTATGTTGTCTTTAATACCTGTTTACATCCATTTACAATTAGCTAACTTCCCAGAGAAGATGCTTGGTATCTGTCCAGACTTCCCTTATTGCTACCACAAAGTCATCGTGTCTTCCTTTATTGCACTTCAGTTACTTTCTGGAAGGAATGACTTCAGATCTGTGTGCGTAAAGTTGTTTTCTAAGGGAAGTCTTCTGAAAGGATCATAAGGATCAGAAGACTTCTAAAGGAAGTCTTCTGAAAGGATCATAAGGAAGTCTTATGAAAGGGACATTTACAGGGAACTGGAAGCTGAGAGAATCAAGAATGAGCATTTGAATTGTGTCCTTCACGTGAGTCCAGCTCTTGCATAACCACAGTAAGTGCCACACATAGCTCCGGTGAGTCCGAGAATCATCCTTCTTCACCACACTGCAATCCAGGGAGCACATTAGATATAGATGTTAGATGGAAAAATCCTAAAATTACAGATAATGCAGATAGTGAAAGAAAGAATCAAAAGAGTACCATCAAAGCTTCTCTGGCTCATTAGACCAATAATCATACAGTACTTGAAACCCTTACAGTTACTTAGAATTATGCTGAATCAACTTGAAACGTTGCCAGGACTCCATGGAGCATAGTGGCTGAAATGATCCATTGTGTTCCACCTTCTCGATACAGGGATTCTGATAAAATATTGAACTATCCCTTTTAAACAGCTCTGTGAACCAGGAATCATTAGGGACGAAAGAATGGTAAGCCTGAGCAAGGAAGACTAAGGAGGGCTTCACAATTACTGTCAAACACATGAAATATCCAGAAGATTTTTCACCAGCTAATGACAGGCTATCCTTTATCTTCACGGAGGCTTAAATAAGAGGAAACCTGCAGAAGCTGAAGCATGACACGTTTAGATTCAATTCAACGCGCTGTTTCTTGACATTAAAATGTTTTCCTGAGAAAGGCTGGTATAGTTTCTAATCTAAAGGCCTCTGAGACATGTAAGGTTGATCCTCCTTGTGAAGCCAGAAGCCTTTAAGACATCTCATGTTTTTATGGTGCCATGAATTTTTACCATAAAGCCAATAAAACCAGAAATAGGTTTGTTTACGAGGCATGCATCAAATTCCTATACAAAGAGCTCCTGTAATGCATTTATTAAACCACTGAACTCAGTTGTGTGCAAATAGGAAATGAGTTTATTCGTTTTCAAACAACCCCTTTCAAGGCAAATGTGAACTGTTCAAAGGAAGGTGAGGAGTGTATTATAAGTTTTTGTGTTAATGTGGAAAAGGTGATGTGCGAAGCATCATAGCCTGTCCTAATGAGACTACAGACTCACACCTTAGCTCTGCCCCTTCCTGAGGTGTTTCCTGAATCTCAGTTTCCTCATTTGTAAATGCATACAACAATAGGACCTAAAAGGGCACTGGGTGGCTCAGTTGGTGAAGCATCCAACTCTTGATTTCAACCCAGGTCATGGTCTCAGGGTGGTGGGATCGAGCCCTGTTTGAGGGCTTTGCGCTCAGCAGGGAGTCTGCTGGAGATTCTCTCCCTCTGCCCCTCCCACTGCTTGCTCTCTCTCTCATGCTCTCTAAAGTAAATAAATAAAAATCCTTCTAAAAAATAGGATCTATATCAAAGGTTGCTGTTAAAAGTAAATACTTAATGCCCACAAGTTCTTGGCACATCATAACAAGTGCTAACTAGTACGAGTACGAATGCATGAGGAAATATATAAATGAATATATGAAGAAATACAAGTTTCATGACAGTGTTTGGAATGAGTTGATATCATCATGAGTAAAAGTAGGGAAGGCAGGCAATGTATTTTCAAGATGCTGCTGCTAACTGAGACACAGAAAGAGCATTCCTCCCACCGCAAGATCCCTGTGAAGTGGGGTCCTTGCCTGTCAAGGTGCGGCTCAGAGAGCCCAGAATAAAACAGTTGCTTCTAGAGCACAAATCCCCTCTCATTAGAATAAAGCCTTTCGTGAGAACTAATTATGGCAGGTAGATTGTTTAGAAGAAAGGACTGTAGACTCAACTTAAGCCGAAGAGTTCCTCTCCAGAACCTCAAGAAAATCACCTTCCTCCATTAGTCTTTGGTTTTGTCATCTCTTAACTGACATCTTAGTAAAAGAACAATCTCTCTTTTATGCTTTGGATCTTGCATAGTTGAACCTACATCATCTCACGTGATCTTCACTACAGTAGCTGCAGTCCACCAGGGAGGACTGGGGACAGGCAGCAGCACAGGAGGCTCCTTCTGGGGATGGATGTTCCAGATTGAACAGCTCTTACATTTCCCAACAATGAAGGTTTGGCCTTCTAAGGCTAGGCCTAGGCAAAGGCAGGATGCAAGCCATGCTCCACGCCCCAGAAGGCAGATAAAAGAGGCCAGAACAGACCACAAGTGTCGGCCTGGTAAATGTTGGCCTTTCAAAGCCATGGTTGATTTAAAGGCCTTTCTGTCATGTGCCAACAAAACTCCTGTTTCCCCAGAAGATTTTATGAAGCTGTCTGGACAGCCCTGTGGAATGAGGATATGCGGGCCACTGGCTTTGTCAGTCAGGGCCCCGAATGGCCCACTTCCAGGGTTTGGGAGGCCACGCTGCACTTGCAGGGGGGGGATACCAAGTTGGTGAGAAGAAGGGGGATGAAAATCCCTAAGCCACTGACCTCACGCTGTATATTTAAACTGGAATAGGAGTGTGGTGGGTAGAGCATAACACAACTGACGGAGGGGAAGGCATGACATGAGGATTTTTGATGATTTCTGATATATACCAAATTGGGGAGTTGATTAAATTGTAGCAATTCTATTCATGTTCTGGTCAGATCTTTGTGCTACCTCCCAAGCGGGGGAGGAAGAGAACTCTGAGCCGCAGAGTAGTCCAGCCATTCTTCTCTCTCATTTACTTATTCATCCAGGGAGGACTCATTACACATTCCTATCGAGTGTCAGGCAATGAACATTTACGTCTGTCAATGTTGTACAAACAACAGGAGAAATGTTGAAGGGTCCACAAACAAAACAAAGCCACCCAATCGCTTTTCCTCTAAACGAGTCAGAGTGCACACACTCCAGGAGCTACAAACAGGAGAAAATGATTTTTCCAAAGGCCACATTCTTTTTCACTAAATGTGATGCTTTTAATACAAGAAGATGATAGCAATTGGGTAAATTAACTTCGCATTGATATTCAAAGGGAATTACGTTAATGGTAATAACTGAGTGTCTTCAAAGGGAAAAAATGCCTGAAGGAGGATCCTATTTAGTCTTAAAAGGTTTCCTTTATTTTACACAAAGAGCATGAACTTGGACATATTTCCTAAATGAGGAAACCTAAATGTAGTCATTTCTCCTAAGATTTCAAAGTAAAACACTGTATTTAACACCAGGGAAACCAGGTTAGAAAACAGTATAGGAAACTATGAAATTATATAAAGACCAAAGTCTTTACTTCAACAATTAGCTTTGAGAACTATAATAACCCTAAGCACATACATATACTTTCTACTATTCTTCAGTCTTCACAGATTCTTGGTGAGTCATATTTAGTGTGCCTGCCTATGTGTGTGGTGGGGAGTGTCATTCACTTCCAATATTGATGCTTTGAAGTTGATTCCAGGGCCAGTGTATATGATAGAAACAGAGTAGGATTTAGATATTACCCTACAAGCTAAAAAGCAAGTCTTCATTTTGTAGCTGGAGTAAATCATGGTTTCCTCTGGGGCAGAGCTCTTGGGTATGTCTACTGTGGGTAGATTGGAAAAATATTAACATTTACTCTAAGTTACTTTGTTTTCATTTTGGGGATAAATAAGACAATGGAGCATAGTATGTGCCCAAGGATATGCCTAGTATATGCTGAGGAGTGAAGGATACTTAAAACCTTTAACCCAGGGGCACCTTGGTGGCTCACTGGTTTAAAGCCTCTGCCTTCAACTTGGGTCATGATCCCAGGTCCTGGAATCAAGCCCCACATTAGGCTCTCTGCTCAGCAGGAAGCTTGCTTTCCCTCTCTCTCTCTGCCTGCCTTTCTGCCTACCTGTGATCTCTGTCGGTCAAATAAATAAATACAATCTTTGAAAAACAAAAACAAAAACAACCTTTAACCCAGTGCTGGCCAGTAGAAATATAATTTAAACCACAATGGGAGCCACAGGTATAATTTTATATTTTCTAGTAAGTAGCCACATTAAAAAAAATTAAAAGACACAGTTGTAAGTAGTTTAATAATATTTTTTACTTAGTCAAATATATCCATCATTATCATCTCCCCATATAGTCAATATAAAAATTGTGAATGAGATATTTTACATTTTTTCTTCCATATTGTCTTCAAAGTCTGGTGTGCATTTTGTGCTTATAGCACATCTCAATCGAGACTGGCCACATTTCAAGTGCTCAGTAGACACACACGGTTAGTTGGCTATTGTGTTAGACAGGCCGGCTCTACCTGATTTATTGGTACAACCAAAGAACCCATAAAACTGGGATTTGTCTAATACTGGTAAATTGCAGTTGCTCTCCTAATAGCCTGTTTTGACCGTGTAGTCTCCCTGCAGTGCTATTTTGTCGTTGGGATTTTGGCACAGCCCCGGACCTCTGGTACAAGCATATTTGGTCGGATGAATGCCCAGAGCACTTTGACCTCTGTAGAGAAAGCTGATGATCACACGCAAAGAATGAATTAGCTCAGTGCTCCCATTGTGCCGGAGGGACGCAGGGTCAGGTCAGAGGGCAAATGTGGACACAGGGGATCGGAGAAGTTCTAAGCAGTTCACTTGGTGGTTTTCCATACTTTCTTCCCAGTCAATTTAACACCGATCTTGAGTTTCTCTCAATCTCTCTCTCTTTCTCTTCCAGTCCACGTGTTGTTTCAGATCTTTCTCTTTTGTTTAATTGTATGCCTGTGGGGATTTTCTAAGCTAGTTGCTGCAGATACCAAGGCACTCTGTATAAGGGTATCGTCAGCTAAGGGAGCATTTCCCTTCAGTCTCCCCAGATAATTGGATCCAAGTTCTTGGACTTGCTGACCGCTGTTATGTAAGACCTCCAGAAAATCTGCCCCCAGTCTACACCATGCTCAGGTTTTATAACTACACACCCAAGTCATTGCTTGAATTTGTTGTTGTTTTCATCAGCCCCTGGCTATATCCCAGAGACATGTTTGTCTTAATAGAAGCATGCACTTATTGTTATGCCTGGGAAGCTGCTCCTCTTTCTATGTCCCTTATCTCACGGGCTGAGAGACCTCTCTGTCCTGGCCCATGGCAGACACTTGGGTCTTTATACCCCTCTCCTCACGCCCCGCTCTTCCTATCTCATCAGTTTCCATGTCCTGTTATTTCATTTCTCCACTATATTTTGTCTTTCCCTTCCTTTTCTTCCACATGGTCACAGAGCTGGTGCAGGTGGCCATCTTCTGACTGGATTCTTCCCATAGTCTCCTAGCTGGGCTTTTGGCTCCATGATTCACACCCTCTCATCCATCAGTTCATTACTGATGGAGCCTCTGTTCTAAACCACAAATCCAGTCATGTAATTTTTCTTCTCAAAATTCTTTAGCTGCGCCCATTGCCTTTGGGAGAAAATTCTAGCCTTAGTGTGACACTCAGGTCCGTTGTGATCAGTCCCTGCCTACTGATCAAGTCTCTGCTGCTACCACTGCCTTCTGGGATTTTATGCTCTAGCATTACTGATGCTTTACCATGGCCCATGACTTTGACTTGGCAAATCTCGTGCCTAGATTCTGCTCTCCTCTTTGTCTACCTGGAAATTCCATAGTCCCTAGAGTTGACTCAAATATCACTTCTTCCATGAAGCCTCCCCTGATTTGAAGGACAGACTTATTAATGTCTCTTTTTCCCATGTCTCCACTGCCACATCCATTACCTTCAGTAAACACATTACACCTGCTATACCCGGTCATTCATATGATGTTCAACAGATGACTGTTGAACAGACAAAACCATCATCCAAGGATTAAGCCCTCAGGCTTGTCCCAAATAGATGGGAAGTTTAGCTACATGCAGAGTTAACATTTCATTCATGAAATATCTGCCTTATGTCCTGTGTGTGCTGTACCATAGAAGGTTAATAATCACCTACAGATGTGTACATGCAAATTGCATAGGATCAGGTGGCCTTCATGTGAGGCAGAGCAGCAGGGCTCACCTGTAGCAGGAGCTGTGTGCTGTGTGCTGCTGTTGGCTGGGCTCCAGAATGAAGGGGACAGTGATGTCATCTGTTGAGTTCTAGCCACTGTTATTCATGCATGAGTTAGGTGTCTTCATCCCCATTTTAAAGCTGAGAAAACTGAGGCTCAAAAAAGCCAGGTAACTTTCTCAAGAAAGTTCTACCTCCATTAAGGGGAGGGAGCCAGGATCTGAACCCTTATTTGGCCACAAATCCCACACTCAGTCTTTTCACTAATCTAGATGTCTCCCAAACCTATCTTGTGGATTTTGGTATTCTGATTATGATATAAAGATGACAAAGTTCCTCAGGAAGAAGAATGAAGGATGAGACAGATGACAGTAGGTTTTAGGCCCCACTTTGGAGCAGAGATAGACAAGGAGCCTTGGCAAAGTCTCAAAGGCTATATGTAAGATCCATGTCCCAGTTGTGTTGGAACAATTGCTGAATGCCCTCTTACGAGATTAGTCTAATGTATGGCACCTCTTTTAAGAAGCACAGGTGAGTCTTTTTCAACTTGGTTTTAGATTCAGTTTATACTTTTGGTATAACTTTCAGGCCTGAACCCCAGGGCTCCCAAAGAGTGACAAGTTTTGTCAGTGGAAATATATGCCTTCCTTTCCTCTGCCCCAGGAGCTTTTTCTCTATCAAGTAAATGAACCACCATGAATAGTAAAACCAACTACTTTAGGAAAAATGCTTTTGCTTTAAGAAAAGCACTTATCCAGATTGCTGCAAAATTCCTTTTACTTTACAGACTAATGTTTTCATGTAGGGAGTCTTGATAGAATAACAAGAGAGTAAATAAGCCTTTTTTGATGGAAAAACCCAATGAGCTCATCAGACAAGGCTTGTACTCAGGTTTACAAGCTCTGTTCCAGGCAAGCTCTGTTCCATGCATGTCTGGGCATCTATAGAAGCTTCAGACATTTCCATTAAAGGGTTTTTCAGGGAGAGTTGAGTTTTATGTAAGATGACTGATTTGTTAAAATGTTTTCTTTATCATGGCTTATTTCAGGTACACAAAAAACACATAAAGAATATAGACCTATATATGTATCGGTTAGCTTAAGAAAATAAAACTGCTGATAGAGTTGAAGTCCCTGTGTACCTTCTCTAATTGCACCTGCACTCCCTTCCCAGAGGTAATATCTATCCTGAACTTGGTATTTATCATAACATATAATTATTCATATTTTTATTACAAATGTTTTGTGCCTAAGTGTATACATTCCAAGTGTATGAATCTTCTGCAACATGTTTTTCCACTCAGTAGTTTGTGTGTGTGTCTTTGTTGGGGGGGGACGGTCAAGAGCATGGATGTGCACAGTTGTAGTTCATTCATTTTCCCTCCTTTATGAATTGCGTGAGCATAACAGTGCATGAATAACCCATCAGTCATATATCTGTCCTCTTGTGGGTAAACATCTCTCTCTGTCTTTTCAATCATTACAAACAATATTGCCGTGTCCGTTCTTATACATGTCTCCTCTTACACTTTTCCCTAGCATCTACACCTGGAAGGGGAATTGCTGGACTGTGAGGTATGAGCATCCTAACAGTGACTAAATTGCTCCCCAAGGACAATGACTATTAAAACATGCTTTATTTCCCTGTGCTACACCTCTGTCTCCACTGTGTTCTGTGGTATGCATATCTGTGCACAATTAGGCAGTGTAAATAGGCAGTGTAAATGTTCCTGCCTACATATAGAACATTGCTACGTGTGTCCATGAGAGTAAGAGAGAGTTTTATTACTTCCCTCCAAAACTTCTATTCACTGTCATTCCACTCAAACATGTACTTTCAGTATCATTCCAGTATCTCAGCTTCTTCCCTGATGCTCATTGTATTATCTGTATGGCATTGATATACATCACTAATTAATGTATTAATTAATTAATGTATGACATCCATCAATATGGCCTGGTCAGGGTCACTTGATTTTATTGTCCTTATGCAAACTTCATAAAACTGTAAGGACCGTTAGTAGAACCAAGCCCTCGTCCTGTAAGGCTGTCAAAGGAAGGACAGTGTCCATAAGGAAAGGTACAGGAGCTAATCCTTTGAGCTTCCCTTCCCTTTCCTTGTGGTCCGTCTTCCATGGGGATTGTTCATTATTACTGCCACCACTACTAGACTGGCCTCAGGGGCAATATTCCTATTTTCTACAACTATTCCTATTTCTGAGGGGACCTCCATAAGCATTTTCATTTTGTGTTTTAACATAATAATCTTCAATACACAAAGAGTAGGAGAGTATGCACCATCTGATGACGATCCCATGGCTGAGCATGGGCACATGACTGAGCTGTCCACCATATTTCTTTCAGGCTAATGAGGAAAGAGCGAAGATTTACTTAGTAATAAATGATGTGGTTCTGTCAAATGTAGGTCAAAGGCATCACCTTGTATTATTAAAGGTTGTGCAGAGGTTTGAGCCACAAGAAAATGGTAGGGGAATGGACTCTTTATCTGGCACGTGGTAATATAGGCATGCCACACTCTAAGAACCTGCTTGGTGGGAGTCAGAAACTTATTCAAGCAATTTAGTTTCAGTAAAAAAAGTAAAATTTTATATATACATATGTATATACATATATATAATTTAAAAAGCAAAATTAAAACTGAAAAATGTTAGAATTTAAAATATAAAATTAAAATTAAAAAATAAGATTATATATATACGTCATCAGATTAATTCAGTTGTGTTCATTTGGATTTTGTTGATTTTTATACATATGTATATATTTAATTTACAAATTTGATTTTATAGTTATGTAAGAATGTAATCATACATAGATTTTCTTCTGGTGGTACACATTTAAACAACTAAAATTATAATAAAAACAAGTTAGGCCAACACCAGAAACCTGGGAGTAGGTTAAAAGGGGTCCACACATTTCTGAAGTGAAATCAAACCTCTCAGTACAGCCTGAGACCCAGCTGGAATATTCCCATATGACTTTCTAAAGTCTCAGTGATATCAAAGGGAAGCAGACAGATTTACAATGGTAATCTCTATCAGGAGGGGTAATTTCTCCATCTCCAGCTTCCTGTCCTCCTGCAGTCTACTGTTGGCCCCTTTCTTTGTCCGAGGTCCTCCTTCTTCATACCTTGCAGTTCCTACAAAGCTGTTAGAAGCTCTCAAAATTCACATCCCAGAACTTGAAGTCAAGAGAGAACATGCCTGTTCAGCCTGTCTGGGGTCATTTTCTGTTTCAGTCAGGCTCCAGTCAAGAATTTCAGACAGGGAATTGGTTACCAAGGTGCTGGGAGAGCTACGAAGCCCAGCAGAGGATGGAAAAGTGACAGCAGGAAGCCACTACCCCCCCCCCCACCAGAAGGCTATAGGGACACAGGGAGGAGGGGAGGTTAAAAGAAAGTACCAGCCTGAGCCATCTGTTAGGACTTAGCATGACAGTAGGGGCTTCCTGGTAAGGGCCCAGCTCATGGAGGAAGAGACAGCTCAAATGGGAGACAACACTACAGGAAGTAGAGAAAAAGGGTCTTCCTCCATTCTTCCCTCACCACTTCCCATTGAGCAAGCCAGCAGACAACAAGCCTGGGATTGTACTTCTCTTTGACACAGAGCTCGGGGGAGAAGAGAGAAATCAGAACATGAAGGCATACTCCCGGGTTCTGTTTTCATGTCCAATGACCCATCACTCCTCTCAGATGACTGACACTGAGAATGACTTTTATGAATGACTACCTTCTACACACTGGTATGTCCTCACCCTATGGAAGGAAAGGCAAATAGGATTCCTATTTTGTATCCGTTCTCATTGGTTGCTGTGGCTGTCTGGAGCCCCATGTTGAAGTTCCTGTGATTCTGTTTGAGTGTGTGTAGGTAATTTTAATTTCATTGAGTGTGTGTGTGTGTGTGTGTGTGTGTGTGTAACAAATACATTTAATTTACAATGAAAAGTGTGATGGCTTAATTAATAATGTCTGTCATGAGGGACACCTGGGTGGTTCAGTTGGTTAAGCGGCTGCCTTCGGCTCGGGTCATGATCCCAGCGTCCTGGGATCGAGTCCCATATCGGGCTCCTTGCTCGGCGGGGAGCCTGCTTCTCCGTCTGCCTCTGCTGCCACTCGGTCTGCCTGTGCTCACTCTCGCTCTCACTCTCTCTCTGGCAAATAAATAAAAAATCTTAAAAAAAAATATATGTCTGTCATGAGTGCAGAAAGTGAGTTATCAGCATTCATATGTGGTATATACCATTTTTTTCTGGCTATTTTCTGGCTTCATCAGGAAAGTCTTTCAAGGGGCACCTGTGTGGTTCAGTCAGTTAAGTGTCTGCTTTCAGTTCAGGTCGTGATCTCAGGGTCCAGTGATTGAGCCACAGGTAGGGGGTAGTCTGCTTCTCCTTCTCCCTCTGTTCCTCCGACCCCCAACATACCCCCCAGCTCATGCTTGCATGCTCTCTCTTCTGTGAAATAAATAAATAAAATCTCAAAAAAGAAAAGAAAAGAAAAATCTATCAGGAGACATACAAAAGTTAGTATCTATGTAGCACAGGTGAATATTAGTCTATCTACAAACACAGGTGTGCAAGATTGTCTATTTCTCTATTTTCTTAAATGGAATTAATTTGAATCTAAGTCTTCATCCCTCTAGAAGGGTGGGAGATTTTAATCTTGTTATTCTTCTCATATGGTGCATGGAAAATGGGTAAATATCTCACCATGCCTCTCCACCATGATGCCACTGACCACTCACTGTCAAGCTGCATAGGAGAAGTCAGGTAGTACTCTGCTTTCCTTCCTTGTGTGGGGCCCAGGACTCTTTGTCATAGCCTAGACCCTAAGGTCCAGCATTCCCAGGAGCCCCTTGCTAATATTTTTCCCTTGGATTATGTCTCATCCTGGGGCTCTGCCAGAGAGCAAGGTAAAGATCTCTACTACTCATTGAACATGGAACCGCCTGACCTCTACCACTGTCCCAGGCTTGGGGAGTCCCTCTTTTCTCCATTCTTAAATGCAGGTGCTCAAGAAAGGCCATCCAGAAGGAAGACATTTGTCCTCAGGTGGCCCCTTGGTGAGTGCAACCAAGATGCTAGCCAGATCCTATCTTTAGAGTTCTCTAATGTGAGTACATGAATATATCCTGGTTTAGCCTCATTATTTATCTATCTACTTATTTATTTATTTATTTTCTGGCAAATTCTAGTGTATTGAGGGACAGCATAAATGCATTACATAGCCTTCCCTTCATACTACTCAAAGTCCCGCTCCCTCTCATCTCCCCCTGTAAATCCTGTCAATATCTTTTCAATGAACTTGGTTTTAGGAAACTAGAGCTGGGGTAGGAAATGTCCTGTGAGCAGCTACTGCCTTTGATCTGGGGTGGAAGCTTTCCTTAAGTGAGGGTCACAAGGATCTGCTGCCTTTCTAAAGCAAAGGAGAGAAAAATATGAAAAAAAAATGAATTAAACACCTCCAAAAATTAAACCTACAGCATTTTCAAGAAATGCACCTTCTGATTGTAAGGAGGGGTGGGCTGTTCTCACTGCAGAAGGTTCTGTTCCTTCAGTCTGATATTCATTCTCCTGCAGTAGGCACAAGGGGTATACCAGCAAATAAACTACCAGAGCTACCCATGGAGCTTAGGACTGGGAAGTCAAGGCATTTCAGTAACCTCCGTTTTAACCTCTGAGCAGCATGAAAATCCCTGAGTGTATGACAAATCCAATACTTTGGGTATTAGGTGTGATTCTAAATTGAGATTTGTCTAGAAAAAGCCCATAGTCTGCAATTGCATTTTTTTCCCCATGAATGAGTAAGAAATCAGTAGAGTAATTTGTAGAGTAATTTTTAAAAATGCTGATGTCTTTTCACCTTGTTTCACTAGCTAAAGCTTATTGGAGAGGAGGTGGGAAGGAAAATGGAAATGTGTAGTTTGGGGTTCTGGCTGTGAGTGAGTCTCCTAGGAAACCACTTGGGATGGAGTGCCATAAGCTTTCTGAATCTCTGAGAAGGGAAGTGAGAAGTAGGAGGGTGAATATGTGTGGGGAAAGGAAAAAAAAATCATTGGCTGAGTCCCCCAGTCTTTAGTTAATAAAGAAAATACTATATTCTTAGCGAAATCTCTTGGAGCTGCTTATGAGGTCAAAGCAGGTCTAGGGTGGAGAAAAAAAAAAAAAACCAGGTGAATTGGCTGGACAGGAATACAGTCTTGTGCCATTAACATGTAAAAAATTAAGCAATGTACAAATGAAGTAATATTATGTCTACTTCAGCTATGCAGTGTAAATGAAAATACCAATCTAATTATACTCTGACAATGAAGCTGCTACTACTTACTCTCTACCTTCAAGATATGGACATCATTTTTGTTTTTGTTTTTACCAGGGAGGTCATGTATTACATGTTTTAAAAGTCTGTGCTTCTTCACGTACTTCTTTTTATAGTCAACAGTAAGACTTAAATGAAAGAGAACTAGCTAGGATTGGGATGTCACTTGGGGACCGGAAACATGCATGCCTCCTTCTTCCACCCTTCCTGAGGGTAGGAACCGGAGCTGACTCCATATTTAAAGTGATAGGGGGACTATTTAAAAGACATTTAGATCAAACCCATTGGATATATTTTTTTAAGATTTTATTTATTTATTTGACAGACAGAGATCACAAGTAGGCAGAGAGGCAGGCAGAGAGAGAGAGGGAGAAGCAGGCTTCCCACCAAGCAGAGAGCCTGTTACAAGGCTCAGTCCCAGGACCCCGAGATCATGACCCAAGCCCAAGGCAGAGGCTTAGCCCATGGAGCCACCCAGGTGCCTCCAAACCCATTGGATATTTTTGTAATTAATATTGAAATACTAAGCATCTTATGGGAGGCATCCAGTTGCCTGATGAATATTGTACATCATTTTCCAATTGAAATTCTTTCATGACATGAGTTTTCTGTGAAAACAATGGTCTGTGAAAGAGCACATTTTATCTCTAAACAAGTACAGGTTGGTAAGTTTTAAGAATTTGAGTTTTGGGGCACCTGGGTGGCTCAGTGGGTTAAAGCCTCTGCCTTCAGCTCAGGTCATGATCTCAGGGTCCTGGGATCCAGCCCCGCATCAGGCTCTCTGCTCGGCAGGGAGCCTGCTTCCTCCTTTCTCTCTCTCTCTCTGCTTGCCTCTGCCTACTTGTGATCTCTC